>NC_134160.1:3684444-3991481 GCF_033958435.1 Carettochelys insculpta
AACAGGCAAACATCGAGTGATCCCTCCTGTGTGCCAAGCCTCTGGCACACAGAGGTTAAGGACACGATCTCTGGCCATCCTGGCTAATTGCCAGCAAGGGACTGATGCTCCTTGAATGTATTGTGTTCTTATTGAAACTCTATTCTAATTTGGGACCTTCCACTGTCTCCAGGCAAAGAATTCCACAGGTAGAGCATGAAAAAAATCATTTCTTTGGTTTTTAAATCAGCTGCCTATAAATGTCACTGGTTGACCTTCTTGTGTTATGTTAGCGAAGGAGTAAATAGCATTTCCTTATTCTGTTTTGTTCACAGCATCCACGATTTTCTAGACCTCTGCCTTACCTCCCCAACCTTAGGTCATTTTTTTTCCCAAGCTGAAAAGTCCCAGTCTTTTAAATCTCTCCTTCGATGGAAGCTGTTCCTTATTCCAATTATGTATGTCTGCCTTTCTCTGTACCATTACCAAATCCGATACATCACTTTTAGATGGGGTGACCAGATCTGCATGCAGTATTCACGATGTGGGCATGCCATGCCTTTATATAGCAGCAACAGGATATTTTTCTGTCTGATGATTTATTCCTTTCCTAATGATTCCCAGTATTCTCTTAGCTTTTTACACTGCAAGTGCACATTGAGCAGATGTTTTCAGGGAACTAGCCATAATGATTCCAAGATCTTTCTTGAGTGGGAACAGCTAATTTAGGCCCAAGCACTGCATAGGTAGAGTTGGGATTATATTTTTCTAGGTGCATTACTTTGCATTTATCAACACTGAAGTCCATCTGCCCTTGCATTGCTCGTTCCCCTGGTCTTGTGACATCCCTTTGGAACTCTTTGCCGTCAGCTTTGGACAGAACTATTTTGAGTAATTTTTTTTATTACCTGCAAAGTTGGGTGCTTCACTGTTCACCCCTCTGCCAAGATCACTTACGAATAAGCTGCACAACTGGGGTCCCAATGCACGCTACTCTTTCAAATGGAGTCCCTGCCAATGTTTTCCTGATCACCTAATAATTTAATTGCTTGAATGACAGGCCCTTGCTTATTTCAATCACCCTGCTCCTGTTATAAACAAGCTCCCTGGCCCAAAGGCAAAGCTGGGTGCAGCACAAACTGTGCTGCAGTTAACATCTGTCTCTGGGCCTAGGCATGCAGACTTCAGGTTCAGCCCTGGGGGTGGGTACGGACCCCCTAACTCACTTTTAAATGGCAGAAGAGCCCTGGGAAGCAGTGGCAGGGATGGCCAGGCCAGCAGCCAGGCAGGACAGATGTAAATCCCACCATTGGGGAGAGAACAGTGAGGCCCCTTCATTGCAATGGGTTCTGTGACCCCTCTGGGAGCCCAGGTTGGGTCCCACCAGCAGCTTCTGCGGGGGGTTGTCCCAGGTGCAGCCCTGGCGCTTGCCCAGATGACAGCAGGCTCAGGCACCCTTCTGGCAGTCAGGAGCACCCCTCCAGGCACTCTGGCAGGGATGGGCTTAGACCCGGGGCTGGCCAGGCTGGTGGATCCTTCTTAGCTCATCTAGTTGTCACAAGCTGCAGAACCCTTCCAGGAACGGCTCCAGCTGCCCCAGCAGGGGAGGGAGCTGGAATCCCAGCTGGTGCACAGGCCCCTGGCCTCGCCCAAGGCACAGAGGGTCTGTATGTCACCCACAGGCCAGGCCAGTGTTTGCAAGGAGCCCAGCATGTTGAGTGCAGAGCGCCAGCCTGCGGTTCTTGGGTGGTGGTGGGGTGACTCTCTCCTAGGGGAAGGGTTGGGGGGGAAGTGTCCCACACAGCGACCCATTACAGGGGAGTTCTGGCAGCCCCCTTCCTGGATTCCTTTGAACCCCACCAGGGCAGCTGGACCTGCAGAGGCAGCCCTGTCCCACGCTGCCAGGGGGATGGACAAAATGAGGCCCAGTAGGTCTCTTCTGTTGCTAACGTCTATGCTTTCCTCCAGAGGAGAGCGTGTCCTCGGGCTGGCCTGGCTGCGGGGGAATTTATCTTCATCCGATGGCCACCTCATCAGTCTTCTGGGATAATGGACGAGGAGCCGTGGCCCCAGCACTGTGCCAGGCAGTCAGCTGCAGTTAGCACAAGAGCTGGTGGTGCAGGGCTACATTGGTTCAATCCCTGGGGGCCAGGCGGGGCCTGGGAGGGCCCCAGGGTGTTCTCTCCAGCCCCCCTGCCCTGATTCCTGGAGCCCCTCACGTCCTCAGCTCCTGCCCTGAGCTTCCCCCACACTCCATTCCACACTTTACATTTCTTACAGGCGCTGTGGTATCGCCACCTGCCCTGAGTCCCACCCGAGGCTTTGCTCTCCTGTGGACTGGCTCCAGGGTTATGGGGGTGGATTCTTGCCCCAGACACTAATGGGCCACTCCTGGGGCTGCTGCGTGCTGGGCTGGGGGGTGCAGCGCTCGGTCCGGCCTTTCACCTCTGCAGATGTGACCTGCACGCTCAGACTGGGGAAAGCGAGACGATGAGGCTTCCAAGCTGAGCTGCTCCTCCAGCAGACCATGGCCAAGCTTGTGGGCCAGGAGAGACCAGACCTGGCATCGGGGGAGGAGGGACCGAGGGGAGTCAGTAGAGCCAGGGGAGGCCCTGGCCAGGGTGGAGGCCACCGGCAGAAGTGGGTTAGAGAAGCTCTTGACAGCCCCAGCCTGGCCTGCACCCACCGCCGGCGGCTGCCTCAGTTCCTTCGTTTCCTCCGACTCCAAAATCTGCTCCCTGGAGGGTGAGAATGGAGCACTGCAGACCCGCCGGGTGCCAAGGCAGAGGAGACAGCTCCGCGGAGCTGGGTGTTGTGCCCCTGGGCGTTGTGCCCCTGGGTGTGACTCGAGGGCCAGGATGGGCAAGGAGTTTTGGTGGGGTATGGCCAAGGGTGGCGCTCTGCGGTGATATTGCTGGAGGAGATGTGAAGTTAAGGAGGGAGGTTGGGTGAAGGGGGGGTTATGGCCTGGGGCAGGGGTGGAGGTGCAAACCACCACACACTGCACTTGGGAAGTGACCCTACAATAACAACCCATGTGCAAAGCACCAGTGCACTGGCTAGCCCAGCAGCCCCCCCAGTCCATATGCCAACAAACCACTGTGCCTAATACGCATGAGCGACCCTCCAATAAACCCCCATGTGCATAGTGAAGGGCAAACCCCAAAAGCAGAAGTGGCCGATTACAGGATTACGCTTCTGCCTGCTTGATTCTAAACGCCGGCAAGTGTAGGGAGAAATGATTTGAACGGTTCCTGGCCGAGCCTCTATTAAAGTCATCTAGGCACCACTGAACAGAGAGGGATTTTCTTCGGCTTGCCCTGGGGGAACAGGGGCTGCACAGCTCGGCCTATTATTACAGCACAATAGGCCTTCAGTGCTCTGAGAGCAGCCCAACAAGACCACGAAAATCCTGCAGCAGCAGGGCAGGGGCCGAGCCCTGCGCGTTTCCACTGCTGGGCAGGCAGGGAGGCGTTAACCAGTTTATTATTTTATTGCACTTCTAACTCACGCTTGCCGTAATCATTATTATTAGTGAATTATGCTGCATAGCGGGAGGGTTTTGACGTGTGAAGGGCAGACGGGGATCTCTGCGCTGCGCCACAGGCTTTGCATTGATCTGGGAACAGGCACAATGAATGGTTATTGCCTAGCCTTATAGCAGGGCCAATTACCTTCCTTACTCCTGGGCTATTCCCCCAGCACTTTGTCAAGGGCTGGGAGAGGCCTGAGTTACAGGTTATGCTCAGGAGGCTGCAGAGATCTCCTAGGCGAGGATTAGTTACTGCTCCTCTCCTAGCATGAGCCAGGAGCTGTATGACATAGCAAACCCCACCAGCTTTGCCAGGGACAGCTGCAGGAGCCATAGCACAAATCCTTACATGGTGAGCTACAGACGCAAGGCTGGTGGGTGGCAGTAGGTGGTGATCACTTCTAGAGGGAGGCAGGCTCAACCCCACCAAACCAGCACCTCCTGATGGATCCAGGACTCTGTTGCACATAGGGTTGCCAAGCAGCATTCCCTGCAAGCTGAGTGCTTGGGTGGCCACTCAGCAGAGCGCCCACAGCCAGCAGCGTGGGCTCCTGGGGGTGGGGCACAGCTGCATGTGCCTTGGTGGATATAAAACGTATTCCACCCTGGATGGAAAATGAGGGGAACCTGATGCCAAGGAGTTGATGATGGACCTTTCCTTAAAGATGGTTGTGTGATGGAGCTTCCAGGAATATGGCCAGTCAAAACGGGCAGGTTCACGGTGTAATGGCAGTGGTGCCGCACCATGTCGTGTCAGCCCAGCTGGTGAGGGGAGGTGGGGGCGAGGAGAGATAGGAGGCCGCCTCCCTCCCCTGCCTTGGCTCTGAACGAGAGCGTGGTGCTGGTGATGTGGAAGGTGGTGGTGCAGGGGGGAACCCAGGGGAAAATTCCCTCTCGTACACAAACCCAGTCACATTCATCCTCACACAAGCACTCCCTCATTTGCACAGGTTCACACACAAGCACTCCCTCATTTGCACACACAAGCAGTTCTGCAATGAGCCCTACACAAGGTTGCATTCATGCCCCCTTGCAAACAACTTCTCCTGCACGTTCTTCCCACTGTCTTGTGCACCATCAAAGCAGGCTTTTGCCCACGAACGCTTATGCCCAAACAATTGGGTTAGTTTTTAAGGCACCACAGGACTACTCATTGTTTTTGTGGACAGGGGAGGGAGCCTGTAAGCTGAGTACTAGGGCAGCCACTCAGGAGGGAGTCAGGTGCCACAGAGCTGATTAGCAGAGCGCCCACAGCCACCAGTGTGTGTTTCTATGGGTAGTGTACACCCACACATGCCTTGGTGCACACAACAAAATTTATTCCACCCATGGATGGAAAAAAATTAGTCGGAACGCAGGTGGGTGCACTCACACCCTCCTCCTGAACCTCACGTGCAAACGCTCAGAACCATCCAGGCACCTGTGCCCATGCACGCTGCAAAGGGCACTCAGCAACGGGTGCACGGTGAGCAGAATGCAGCAGGCTGCGGAGAACCCAACTGCTGGCTGCTGCAGGGTGGGGGATTCTTGTTGTGGGGCAGATTCAGCCTTGGCAGGGCCCTGCTCCCCCAGGAAGAGCCCAGCAAAGGGCACTTTGCTGACTCACTGAGGGGGAACCAAAGCAGTCTCAGCCTCCTTTTCCCTTTGGCGCACTCTTGTCCTTGCCGTCCAGGGCCCATAACTGCAGCCCGTCCTCCGGAGACTGGCGCTCTCACCCACGGGTGAGATGAGTTTGGGAGCCTCAGCCTTGTTCCTGGCAGAATAATTCCCAGCGCACACAGCGGGGGAGGGGGCGGTCAGGGGCACCAGAAGAGTGTGTGTGTGGGGGGGGGGAAGAGAGCCAGGACTGGCCTGTGGGGGTCAGGGCGCTACTGGCAGGCCAGGAGCTCATTCCGCTCGCCGGCCACGGGAGACCTGGCAAACTCAGGACACCCGTGAGCGGCGGGAGGAGCAGCGCTGCGGGGCAGCCCCTCCCGCATCTCCTCCAGGCGCAGCTAAGCCGCGCTCCCAGAGCTGCTCAGGCCGGGGGAGCCCCCGCCCAGCCCGGCCTTGGGGCTTTGTCTCCCCCGCCCGCGTGGGAGGGGACCCCCGGCCGTGCGCGGCGCACGATGCGCTGAGGCCATTTTGCGCAAGCCCCCGAGGGGCTGCCCCGCCAGGGATGCCTTTGTGTCTGCCTCGCCTGCGCCCCCCCCGCGCCCCACGCCGCCCCCCGCCCCCGGATCCCGGGGAAATCCACCTCCGCAGCTTCCCCAGCGCCGCTCCCCGGGAGCCAGGCAGCGAAGGCGGCGCCGGCGTCTCGGCGGTGACCCCCTAGCGCTGCAGTGCGGGGCTGGCCGGGAACCTGCGGCCGGGCTGGGCTGGGCTGGGCGCCCTGCTGCCGGCAGCGGCGGCGGCGGCGGCTTTGTTCCCGCGGCGGCGGCGGCGGCGGCGGCGGAGGATGTAGCTGCAGGGCGCGGCTGGCTCTCCGGCAAGGTAAGCGCAGCTGGGCCAGGGTTGGAGACGGGCGGGGGCCGGGGCGCGCAACCCAGCAACAGTTGTCGCCGGCTCCGCCAGGGCCCGACCCCGCCCGGGCCTGGGCTCGGGCTCGGCCGCTGGGGCGAGCTCTTCCCGGCGGAGGTGGCTGGCGGCGCCTTCCCCCCGCACACGGGCCGCGGGGGAGCGGGACCGCCCGGCCCGGCCAAACTCCGCGCGCCGCGGGGGCGTCCTGCGGGGCTCGGTCCGGGGACGCGTCTCCCCGAGCCGCAGACACCTGCCGGGGGCGGGTTGGGGCCGGGCTGTCCTCGCCCTGCTGCGGGGGATGTGAACCCCCCTCGGGGTTGAAGCCTGGAGCAGCCCCCGCCACCCCCCTCTGCGGGGCTGACTCTCCCCTCGGCCGGGGCAGGGGTCCTGCAAGCCCGGCCCGCTCCGCTGGGAATCCCCCAGCCCCGCCGCTGCACCAGCTGCTGAACGGTTCCCACGGGGCCCGAGTCTGCATTACCGCGGGGGGGGGGGGTCCTGCCTCTCCGGCTTCTCCCGTGACTGCCCCGCTCTTGGGGGCGCTGAGCCCAGGCTGGGCTGCTTGCAGCTCGGGATGCCCAGCTGGTGGGAAAGCCAGGCCTGGCCCGGGTGTCCTGGGAGCATGTCCAGACTTGGAAGCATGCAGCGGTGCGTCCGTGCCTCAGTTTCCCCCTTGTAAAACGGGGCGGTGACACCACTTTGCCCCCCAGTGGCGAGGCTGAGTGAACGCACCTGTGCAGCGCTTGGGCCCCTCCGACGCTGGGTGATGGGGAAGCGCTGAGGAGCCTGTGCTTGGGCCCAGCAATCCCCAAAGCAGGAGCATGGGTCCCACATCCTGCAAGCTGCTGTGCAGCTGCTCTGGTTGCCCCAGGGCCAGCTGCTGGGGCACAGCAGGTGAGGGCAGGAACTCGGAGCTCCTGGGTCTTGTGGGCTGAATTTGCTGCTTTGCTGGTTTTGCGTTTGGGGGCTAGTTTGACAGCTGTGTTGCTGCTTGCTCAGGTCTGCCCCTGCTCAGCACCTTGCTTGTGGCATCCGAGACATGGTGCAAGTCCCCAGCCTGTTGAGGATGGCAGCTGTGGGCTGGGTCCGGGATACCTTGCTGGGTGCCGAAGGGATGGGACTGGTTTCCACGCCCTTTACTTGGGGGGTAGCTCGGCTGACTCCACTAAAATCACTGCTGAGTCACACCAGTGCCAGGGAGAGCAGAGTCAGGCCCTGGGCTTCTAACTGGGTTTGAGAGCAGAAAAGGTTGGGTGGGGGCCCCGTTCTCCTCCTTGCCTGCAAGACTACCCCCCAGGCGCCTGGTGATGGGCGATAGTGTATCTGTCTCCCTTCCCATCCTTGGTGGAGGTGGAGTCTTCCCCATTTGGAGCAGGATCAGGCCCTAAATGTAGATTCAGCTAAAAAGGTGGTGTGATGTAATGACTGCCAGGCTGGCCCATCTGCAGGGTTTCAATTGGGGATCTCTGGCACCACCGTGCAGACCTCTTTTAGGTGGCCTACAGGAATAGCTCCGTCAGCTACCAGCAGAAGTAGGCTGTTACCCCAGAGCAGACAGGCTGCTGGAAGAGGGGTCGGCCACGCATACGCCCCAAAGGCAGGCACGGGGATTTTGCAGAAGGTGACATGTTCCTCCCTTCAGGATGTGGTGATGAGGGTTCGACATGTTCTAGAGCTGCCCCTGCCTGGACAGCTCCCCGATATCTGTTTGTGGCTGGCTGGGCAGTGGGCGGTGCTGGTCCTTGTCCGGGATTGTAGGGGGCTGGGGTTGATCGGCGTTACAAAGCGGCTGGGGGGAAGTTTGCCGGCGCTAACGTGGTCAGCCGGGGGTGGGTAGATATAATTCCCTTGCTGGGCTCACTCTCTGACTCACCAGCTATTCTGGGGTTTACTTTGCTCTGGCTGGGTCCCGTTCTCCAACCCACCCCAGCCTTGTGCATCACCTTCCACTCAAGAAGCTCCCAGATCGATGGAACCATGGACTCAGGTGGGAAGCCTCTGCGTGGAGCGGTCTGGAGGGACTTCCATCCCAGATCCGCCTGCTTGTGCTGTCAAGGTCTGGGTTTGTCACATCACAAGCAAAGCTCTTGTCAGCTGCAAAGCCCCCTTTAAGTTTGTAGGGGTCTGGCCTTTCTTAGCAACGGTGCTGGAGAGCCAGCAGGGCAGGGGTGAGGCTGTCGCTTATTGTAAGTCCTGGGTCTCTGCACATTACCAGAACCTGGTCTCTAGTGCTTAGGACACGAGTAGTTCCCCCTTTAAATAGTTCGGGAGCTGTCTAGTGGGCCCCCTGTGTTCTCCCATGGAGAAGACAACAGACTCTGCTCAAGACTGCCACACGCTAGAGGTATCTGAAGTACGTATAGCCTGGTTTTAGGTACAGCACCTGGAGTGGCAGGGTGAGGAGGGCACAGGCTCTGCTGGTGACAGACTGCCCCCCAAAGACATCTGCTGGGCCCAAATGGTCCCTCCAAGTAGGGTCTCAGTGCCCGAGCAGGAATGGCTGCAGGCTATTTTAGCACCACAGTGTGAGACCAGCGAGCCTGAGCCTGTAGACCCAGCTGTGAGGCTTGCTGCCTGCAGGCGTTTTGTTTTGGCACACTGGGGGCTACAGCCGTTCATGGCGGGTTTATGGCTGCCATCTAAACCCTGCGGCTCAGAATCGGTAGGGTGGAAATAAGGCTGGGCAGGGAGTTATTTACAATGCCAAGCAGCGTTCCCTTCAATCTCTCCCATCCAGGTGCTGAATAAATTATTATGTGCCTTGAGGCATATGCCAATGTGCACCACCCCTAGAAATAAGGAACCTAGCTCTGGGTGCCCTGCTCAGCAGCTGAGCGGCATTCAAACATCTCCCGAGCGGCCACAGGAGCACTCAGCTTACTGGGAACTCTGGTGCCAAGCCCCACCAAGGAGGGCCTGGAACCCAAAAGAGGCTGATGCTGCTGGCGTGTGTGTGGGTTGACTCCAGAATGGTTACTGTTGTGTAAATGGGAGCAGCAGCCGGCTGGTAAAGTTTAGGTGCCCGTAGGGAAGAGATGTCATTTCCTCTCTCTCTAGCTCTCCGTTTCACCCCCTGCCCAAGTGCTTTTCAGTGTTCTCCTGTAAACATTTCTGCCAGTTCCTCGAGGATGCTCCTCCGTGGTCAGCTGAGGGATCCTTCCTTTGACTGCGGGAGGGGATCTCGCTATGCAGAGCAGCGCTGCTGCATGTAGAGGAGGGGTTGGCAGAGGATCAGCCCTTTGGATGCATTTATCAAAGCGCCTGCGGTTCCTGTTTCAGCAGGAGTGTAACCACAGGACATAAACAACCGCCAACATTTCCACGGAGCACTGGAATACCTGAAATGAGCAGCTGGCCTGGGGCTGGTACTGCCAGGCCTCGAGGGCACAGCGGGGTCAGTGTGTCAGAGGACAGCTCAGGTGCATAGATGTTCTGTGAGCTGCATCTTGCAATATTTACTGCCCTCGGGTACCTTCTCCAGGCCTTAACCCGGCTGGGAGATTTCTCTACAGACAAGTCCTGGCCCGAAAGCATGGCCACAGTGAAGCAAGTCCATCTCAGGGCTGCCAGGACACCTGCATGTGGTTTATTCCACATCAGTGTTCCCTGTAAGTTGAGCACTTGGGTGGCTGCTCAGGAGAGATTCAGGCACTGCCTAGCTGATTAGCAGAGTGCCCACAGCCGACCGTAGGTGCTGGGCCTAGGGGTGCTGAAGCAGCCCTTGCCTTGAAGTGATTTCCATTGTTTACAAGGTGTCCAGCTGGTTCAACTTGTCCCAGAATTCCAGCTCTAAAAATCCCTCCAGCACCCCTGCAGCCAGCAGCATTTTTCCCCAGTGGTGCACAGCCGCTCATGCCTTGGTGTGTGTAACAAAATGTATTCCACCCGTGGATGGAAAGCAATGAGAGGGGACCCTGGAGGGCAGCCTTCTCTTTGAGACTGGCATGGGAGCTTCAGGCGAACGAGTGAGTCCCCAATGCGGTGGGGGTGGACAGGGCTTCAGGGCTTCAGACAGACTCAAGTCCAGTGTTAGTGGGCTGCTGGCCAGGTGGTAAAACCACCCTTGCAACCCGTTCCCTTGCTGCTGTGTGAGGCCAGGCTCTGGGTGGGCGCTGGGGAGTGGGCATGCTGAGGTTCTGGCTGCGGAAGTGGCACATGGGCAGTTTGCCCAGCTGCAACACTGACCCTGCGGACAGGCAAAGGGCTTAAGTCCCCCCCGACAATCTTTTCTCAGCTCTAAACTCCAAAATATGCTGCTCTGCAGGTCGATAAGGCCTGGCCGTTCGTCTGCCTGTGGGTCACTGCCAGGGCCGTGGATGCAGGTGAATGCTGGCTCTGGGCTAATCGTTAATACGTGTTGTTAGCAGCGGGGGATAGTTTTAGGGAAAAAAAGGTTGTGCTAGAGAAGGAACACAAGGTTTGGTACCCACGCTGGGAACTCTCTTATATATCAAGCTACATCCATAATGGAAGAGGGTGATTCTGTGTAACACCCTCCCCCTCTGTGCCATTCCTGGGTGTGATTGTGGTCCAGGCTCGTGGTATGAAGGGGGGAAACAGCAAATCCCAGACATAAGGCTGAGTGGGAAGGGCCCATTCCTTCTGAGGCGCTGGCTGTGCTCAGTCGCAGCACACGGCTACCCCCCATGCCACAAAGTGCAAATTAAGCAGTAAGTTAAAAGTGAGTGAAGTCCAACAGAGCCACGTTTTGCACAGTGTTTGCCTGGGTTTAGATGGTGCCCAGAACTTGTCCTCCAGACCTTTTATTTGCCCATTAGGAGCTCTGTGGCAGGGGCTGGGACAGAATCACCGGCACAGTTTTAAGTAGTTCAGGTCCAACCATGGCACGAAGAACTAAGAGCAATGATGAGCTGAACTGACTCCTGGGCCTGCACAACCAGGATGTTCTGGTCCAGATCGAAATTTTGCACTTGGCTCTGATTTCCTTCCTGAGCCTGAACAGCTGGGCACTTTGCATCCACATCCACCGTTTGCACATGGCCCTTATGTCTCTTATAATAAGCTGAACAAAAAACCTGGATCCAACCTATGCTAATTTTTTTCGTATCTGGAGCCAAATTTTGCTCTTGTCCATAATTACCGGTATAGGCCAGCCCAAAGCCAAGCAACGTGAGGAATTTGGACATCAATCGAGATGGTGTGATTAAAGCCCATCGCTCTCCATACACCACCTGGATTTCCCCAGAAGATCTCAAAGGACCAAACCCAACAAAAACCCAAGTATTGGGCCTGAAAAGTTACCAACTGAACAGGGTTCTCCTGTACCAGCGGGAGCACAGAACTCCCACCACAGTTCTAGGTGCTTGCTCCAGGAATTTAGGCATGGAATAAATGAAGTTACGTTGGATAGAGGGATACAGAATGCTAAGAATATTTCCTGTATTGCTGCTTTATTTCAAAGAGTTGCAGAGGCCATCATGAGGTTTCACGGAGGCCCTACACTCTTTGGGTCAGATGCCACGCTGGTATGCATTGGTGTAGCTCCATGGAAATCAAGAATAAGCGTCTGGTTTCTTTTCTCCGTAACCTTTCTCACTAAGATATGGAGGTTTTTTTCCTTCCCACAATGTGCAACAGCGTTAATTGTTGAAAAGTCTGCTAATGCCCTGTGAAAAGGCCGTTGAAAGGCAGCCTAGGGAGCATGTGGGCTTGTAAAGTTGTTCCGTTCTGCAAGCTGTGCAGGAAGTCGGAATGAATCTCAAGCAGAACAAACATATCAGACGCGGCTGGGGAAGCTTTTCTCAGTTGCACCAGGGAGGCATATAAATAGCCTGTTCACCTTGCTCCCGTTCATCCTGATGGTGGCTCAAGGAGAACTTTCCCCAGGGGGCTCTCAACAAGCTGCTTGATGCAGGACACAAACCACCACTGGAGGGGCCATTATTGGTCTGTTTCCAAGGTGAAGTAAATCCTTTTGAAAAATACCTTGACTGGGAAAATTGCAAATTCCTCATGCCCCATAATGGGAAGGACCCCAGAGCCTGAGCTGTGACTTCTACTGAGTAAAATGGGAATTAAACAGCGATGGGGCAGGAACCCAAACCTAGCTCAGGGGTGGGAAATTTCCCATCCAGGTGGGCGTGTCACGGTCGGGACCCAGCACGAGATTAAGCTGCTGCCCATGCGCGGACGGGTTGCCTTGAAAAGTTGATGTATTTCATGGCAAGGTGATTGGGCAAGTTCTGTGCCTGGTGTCTCACTGGTCGTGTTTGTAAAGCGTTGGGGATCTGAGCTGAGCTACGTTCCATTCCCAGCCCCACCAGCCTCCTTGGAAGGACCTGACCCTCCTTGCTTGTGAATTGTGTTCCTGTGCTGGCATTCCCCATCCCTTCCTGGCCCCCTGGGAATGACACGCCCATCCTTGTGCTGCTGTAACCTTGCTACCGCCCTGCCTCATTTGGCTTAGTCAGACAAGACGCAAAGGTCTGTGACTAGCAAGGACTCTGGGGCTGTTTCTCTGCTGCTCGCCATGGGCTCTCGAGGGGCACTGGGGTTTGGCTGGTTGGGGCTCAGGAGATCGGTGTTCTATTCCTGGCTATGCCACTGACCAGTGTGTGACAGTGGGCAAGTCAGTTCCCTGCTCAGTGCCTGAGTTTCCCCTCGCCGCCTCCTCCTCCTGGTTAGCTAGGAAGTGTTGTGAGGCAGGGACCGCCCCAGAAGGCGTGTCTGCAGCACCCCGCCCAGAGGGACTCTGATCCCGTTTGGGGCATCAAGGGCAGGGTGTGTGGGGGGCTACAGCTGTGCCTACTGGGGTGCCCCTCATACTTCTTCCCCTTCCCTTTGCTGTCAGGGAGCGAGGGGAAAGCATACAGCTTGCGTCACTTACCCCTCTGCCTGCACCAGCCAGGAGCGAGGAATGTTCACAAGCAGCGTCCTTTCCCCTCGCTCACCGAGAGAGGAGTCCTAGAACTGGAAGAAGCTTCCAGAGGTCACCAAATCTGGTCCCCTGCACTCTTGGCAGGACCAAGCCCCAGCTAGACCCCCCCTGGAGGGGAAGAAGAGCAAGAAGCATCCTGGTACACCCCCCCAACCCCCCGCCAGTGGTGCTCTGGCTCAGGGGTTTCTATGCTGCGCACTAAGTCCAGGCCAGGGCCCACTATGAGCCCAAGTCGCCGTCCCATCCGCACACACATCAGTCTGACTCCAGGCTGGAGGGTGGATCAGAGCCCACATCCTGCTGCAACTCAGGTCCCAGCCCTGTCTGTCCCTTTGCAGTGCTGGGACAAAGGGAGGGGTGTGAGGGTTTTATTCCCCTAATTAAGCTGTATGTGTTTCCCACTGTCCTGTAGCAACCCAAGGTATGTGCCTCAGTTTCCCTAGGCACAGCCGCAGGGCATAGTGGTGAGGGGAGTTTGTGTGATGACTTCTCGCAGGTAGGCAATGGCCCTCCAGGCTCTTTGTAACCTAGACAGCCAGGTGACCCCTTTCTTCCCTGGGAAACGGGACACAGCAGGGAGGAGGGGCCTGGCTGGTGTGAATTGGAACTGGGCTGTGGAGTGGGGCAGTCTGGGCTGGCTGGAGAGGGAGGACGAGGGCCAGGGCCTGGCTTGGGGATCCCCTCTGGGCCCATCTCCCCAGGATGGATGGTGCTGATGGCTTCTGGTTCCTGTGCTGACAAGTCTGTTCTAGGCTGTGTCCCTGTCGCCTCGTAACCCGCCTGCTCTCCCTGCCGAGTGAGAGTCATCGCTGCCTGCGGGTTGGGGGCAGGGCCTGGGGACCCCCCCACACTCCGTGACAAGTGCGGATGCCGGTCCTCCCGCCGACTGACTCAGAAGGTCTGGCAGTGCAGGGCGGGTGTGCGACCATGGCGGGGAGGGCCAGGTTCCCAAGGCGGTGTGGACACGGCAGTGCGGGCTTGGCCTTGGCCACACTGTCCGTTCACAAGCTGGGCCCCGTGCGCCACGCAGCCACAGCCTTTGGTACCCACTCCGAGCGGCTCTTCTTTCTGTGGAAGCACCTGCTCCTCCTGCCCAACCGAAAGGAAATCCCTGTGAGCTCTGAGCAGCGTGGGGCCCATGAGCCACAGCGGGGTAGGGATGTGACAGAGGGCAGCGGTCGGTCTGTCTGTCTCTCTCTCTCCCGCCCCCCCCAGGCCGAGGGATTTGACAGTAGAGATGCGCCAGTCCCTGGGAAGGGCGCGCGGGCCAGGAGATCGGCACCATATCGTCTGTGCGGCTGAGCCAGCCTTCAGGCTCTGGTGTGTGCCTTCCTCCTCCGGCTTCCCAGGGATTCCTCCGTGGCCAGGGTCTCTCAGGACAGCCCAGGCTGAGAGGCAGGAGCTGAGGCAGGCCCAGGCCCGCAGCACTGCAGGAAGCCCTGCTTTTTAAGTGGGGAGGGGGTGAGCCTCAGTGGGAGGGGTGCAGCCCCAGGGGCCCCCTCCTTTGCAAGGTGCGCTGGAGGCCGCAGCTGCACTTCCCCCTTCCAATCTCTACTTCCCTCCTGCGCTCTCTGCCTGCTCTCTCCTCCCCTGCATTGCCTCCCAGCAGAGGTGCTGCCCCAGAGGGCCGAGCGATCGACAGTAAAGTGCTTGCTTGCAGAAGGCGCTGAGCTTGCAGCTCCCTGGGATTCATGTTCCTGCTGTGTGCTGAGCCAGCCAAGATCCCGAACTAGTGATGAGCGGGTGCAGGGAGTGGAAGCTGGGCTGTCTCCCCCTCCTTTCCCAGCTGCTCCCATCCGCTCCTGGGGATCTCGGCTTTCGTCCGCCGCCTGTGAAGCAGAGTGTAAGTGCTGGTGGTTTCGCTGCATTTCACGGGGCGGATGGCTGGGCCAGTGAGGCTGACCTGGCGCTTGGAGGGAGAGAGCACAGCCTGGGGAGAGACCTGACTTAATCCTTCCCAGGTTGGTACTGCCTCCACGAGCCTGGGGCCGGAGCAGACGGCACGGCCTGGCAGGCGCGCTGGCTCCAGGGGGCATGCAGGAAAGCATGTGATGGGACAGCAAATGTGCAGGGGGTTAAGTGGCCCCATTACACCTTTATGTAAGGTCAGGCCAGGCGTGTGTGTCTCACACCGGTGGTAAAAGGCCTGGGATGGGTGGATGAACATTGGCCTCTATTATAACACCCCATAAACCCTTCACTCCTAATTAGATCGTCACTGCCCAGGCTGGAATTGGAACGAGAAATGATGTGATTGCTAACCACAGAATTTCTCATTCTCCCGGCTTTGTAGTTCTCCCCAGCTTCCTGCCCAAGTGCAATGATCCTGGGGGAGCCCTACAATAACAAAGCAAGGGCGGGGGGAGCCAGGCACTCGGGAGCAACTCTACAGCGAGAGGGAGGGCGAGTCAGACTTTGGGAATCTGTCCCTGGCTGTCAGCGGGACCCTGGGGGGTTACAGGAGTGGGAGAGGAAGAGGGGCTGAAGCCCGTGAGAGCTGGTGCTGCTCAGGGCTTCTGAAAACAAAGCTGCTTGACCTCCTGGGCCCCTGTTTACCCCTCCTGGCAAGGCCTAGAAGCAGGGGGCTGGGACCCTCTTTACACTGGAGGAGCCGCGAGCTCTTGAACCCAGCTGGACACCCTGTCTATAATGGAAACCAGTTCGAGAGAGGGGCAGCTGCAGCTCCCTCATTAGAAGGAGACCAGGTGCAACCTGAGGCTTTCTTGACGCCCGCCCGTCTCTGTGAGCAGCACCATGGCCGTACTGGTAGGTTTGATTATACAACATTCACGGCTGTCGAGTTGCTTGGGGCGTAGCTTCAGGTGGTTGGGATTTCTGAATATCTGCAGGGAGGGGACACATTTGCATCTGTCCCCCCCCCCAGAAATTCCCAGGAAATATGCGTCACCTGTTGTCCCTGGTGCATTGTTCAGTCAAATCCATTGATCAGCCGGGCCCGCAGGAGTACAGAGCCTGCACACTCAATACAGTGGGCTCCAACGACACACTGCGTTCAAGAAGTTTTTTTCAAGGGCGTTGTGGGAATTTGTCCTCTGTCCCAGACTGCTCACCACTAGAGGGGCACACCAGGTGGACTGAGTGGGTGGTGCTCAGATACGCACTCAGGCAGTTTGGGCCAATAGGAAAGCCGGGTCTGCTGGATATGTGTTGGATGCCATCAGGCCCTCCTTTATATGTCGCACGGCTGGTTTAGTTTTTTCTGGGACTGAAACCTCTTAGCTGCGGCCAGGGCCGGTGGATGCAAACGGTTGCGAATGCTGATGCGCTGGGAGTCAGGACATCAGGAGAACAGCAAATGTTTGTGGTGTTGCCAACTCTTGCAACTTTGCTGTGGGCCTCTTGATAGTCAGTACTTTTTCTTAAAGCCCCAGCTCCTGGAGTCAGGGGTCTCGGCTGTCATTTTTAAGTCTCTGTTGGTTGTAGAACAAAACTTGGAAATGTGACTTGTTTGCAGCCGAATGGTTCAAAGCCAGAAAGTGAGGACAGGCCTCCATTTTTATTGTTTAAATAAATCTCCTGGTTTTAAAGCCAGTCTCATGATTTTTTGAGGAGTCACAGTTGGCAATATGTTGTTAAGATGCATAAAATAACAGTGGAATACTGTGTGCGTGCGCATAAATGAATTACAAATGTGACACCATGTTGAATCTCAGCATACAGCTATTAATTGACTGTTGTTTTAACCAGGGCTTTGATAAGCTGCTCTTTCCAAGCTTCTGTCCTCTAGGTATTGGCTGACCTCCTCTTGCTCTTCTCCTGGGAAGGGTCTTGTATTCACTGGCAAGAGAAACGGCTGTTTTAAAGTGAGAGAGAATTAAGTTGTGGAACTCCCTGCAGCAGGAAAGAGAGCTTCTCTTGCAGGGTGAGATTGTTGCCTGTTGGTTTGAGTAAGAGGCAGGCGGGGCTCCGGTGTTGTAATGCTAGCTCTGCCAGTGGGCGATTTTGGAATGAGGCTGGGCCTCAGTTTCTGCATTGGTACAAAGGGAGTGTTAGGACTGACCCAGGTTATGAAGGAGTTTTGCAGGGCCTAATTAATGATGGTGATAATCCAGGTTGGGGCATGAGCATGGTTGCTGTCTTGGTTTGCACAAGGAGTGCTGCAGTCTGGGCAGTGTTCTGTGAGATTTGTCTCTTTGCTGCACTGGATGCAGTGGCATGAGCCTGTACTGAGCTTCAGGATGTAAAAGGGGATCCAGCTTTAGCAGTAATGGGCCGTTCTGGCCCCTCAGCTGCGACTCTGAAATCCAGCTCCACATCTGAACTTCTCTGCATTTCCGCATGTCTGACGAGGTATGAGCTGTCAGCCACTCCCCTGCAGCACAGCTCACGTCCCTGGAGGGGGAGCAGTTTGCAATCTGCTGGACAGAGTTGGACATCCCTAGACAGAGGTTTAAGCTGAGGGCATGACACTGAGCTCTGCTCCAGCTTCGTGCTTTTGCTTCGCCCCTTTGCTGTTAGTGTTACAGCAACGCCTAGAGACCCCAGCCGGAGATGCCCCTGGAACAAGGGACAGTCCCTGTTCCAGGCAGACAAAGCCTAGTGGAGGGGAAACTGAGGCACAGAGCAGCGTTCCCTCTAACTTTTCCATCCCTGGGCAGAATAAATTTTGTTATGTACACCGAGGCATGTGCAGCTGTGCACCACTGGTAGAAACACTCGCTGCCAGCTGTGGGTGCTCTGCTAACCCCCCACCCCCAAATGCTCAGCTTATCGGGAACACTCGTGCAGAGGGTGAGATCAGTTGCTCAGGATAAAATCTGGGTGTCCTGAATCCCATGCTGCTGCTCTGCCCACTAGCCTATGCTGCCTCTCTGGCCTGTCCTTGGAGGCCAGCTTGTTTTTCTTCCCCTCCTAGTGCCTCATTCAGACCCCTCAATAAGCAGCGTGTTTGCTGTCTAGACCTCAAAGAGCCTGAAGCTCCCTCTGGCTCCTGTGCCGTGGAGGGCTAGGGGGAGCACACTGCTTTTCCATAGAGGCAGAGGTTGGGAAGGAGTACTCCGTTGCCAGGCTGCCAGCTGGGAATAACGCCGGGTTCCTTCTGCAGCCACAGACATGCTTCCCTCGTAGCAGGCCCGGCCCCCTGGCTGGCAGCCGGCTAAGTGGGCTCCTGTGTGTGTTAATCACCGAACAACCGCCAGCCACGGCATCTTGACCAAGGTTCCGTGCGATCAGCCTGCATCCCTCAGACGGGGCACCGTGAGTGCCGGCCCCGTCCGGCTGTTAGCTGATGCTGAGCCTGCCACGGCCGGGCTGCTGCGGGGTAAGTGCCGGAGCGGAGGTATTAGGGAAAGCCACTGCTATCGTGCTTAATGAATGAGCCTGAGAGCTCTTGCAGGCCCTGCGCATGGGAATCAGCTGCAGAGTCAGCTTTCTCCTCTGCCATGGAGCAGTGGTGAACAAAGGAAGGGGTTGCTTGTGGCTGGGAGCCCTTTGCATGTTGGAGGTGTGTGTGTCTGCACTCACCCCCCGATCCTGCTGGGGTGTGATCCGTGTCTTGTTTTGGTGCTGGGATTTGTGGCTTTGCCAGCTCCAAGGGGCTGGGTGGGCCCCAGGGATAACCAAGTCGTCACATCGGGGTGCTGCTTATTTGCTGTCTGGGGTCATAGCCAGAACCAGTTGAGAGCCAGTGTTCCTTCTAAGCTGTGCATGTTGTGTGGCCATTCAGGAGAGATGCAAAGGCTGCCCAGCTGATTAGCAGATTGCCCACAGGCGGGGGTTTTGTGTCTCTGGGTGGTGCCCATTCACATATGCCTCTGCACATAAAATTATTCCACATGTGCAAGGAAAAAATGTGCACAGGGATGCAAAAGATTAGAGGGAACATTGGTTGAGAACAGAACGTGCTTGAAAAGACCTCAGGAGCTGGGGCTTCAAGAAACGCATCAAAGATGGCCAGAGAAAGGAGAGAGGACTTGGTACCTGGTAGCCCTGGATTCGCACGGGGTATCCCTCACTGTAATTCTCCGACCAGTCCATTCAGGAGGCCACAAACCGTGTCCCCTTGGGGCTGGCACCAAAGGTCCGCCTGGTCTGGTGCCCGGCCTCTTGTGCGGGCGGGGGGTTTGGAAGAATTGCAGCTTCCCTGCACCACTAATGGTACGAGGAGCTATTTGAGAGGCTGTGGGAGTAATTGCCAGTGATCTACCCGTGCTATTCAGTTGCGGGGTAAAGACAGAGGCTGTACATAGCCATATGGAAGAGAGGTGGTTTGGGAGATGGCAACACCACAGCCTGGAGGACACCAGGGGCTGGGGGGTGGGAACGTGGCCAAACCTCCCCCCCTTTGTTCAGGGCAGTGGCCCCCTGGCAGGGGGGAAAGCCTCTACCTGCAAAGCTCAGCCACGACCTGGTGAGAGGAGGTCACCGGAGTGTCCCGAGATAAAGGCAGGCATTTGAAGCAAGAGCTGCAGGAGATAGAGGGCTGTGGGCTTGGGTGCATGTTGGGTGCATGGCTGCATGTACGTCACTGCCCTCTACTGGATGGAGTCAGAACTGCTCAGCTGTGAATCCTGGGCCCTGTACTGCTCAGAGATTCTCCTTCAGCTTATGAGACAGGGGAGGTGCTTTTGGAGCAGGAGGACCTGCGTTCTGGGCTAACTGCACATGGATGCTGGCCATGCTCTGCCTAGACCAATGTTCCCTCTAATTGCTTCCATCCATGTACAGAATAAATATTGTTATACACAGATGTGCACCACCAATAGAAACACAGGCTGCCGACTGTGGGCTCCCTGCTCATCAGCTGGGGGACACCCTTATCTCTCCTGGGCAGCTGTCCATGTGCTCAGCTGACAAGGAGCCCTGCTCTAGAGCAGGGTAGATGCCGGGTAGCAACAGTGAGAGTGGTGTGGCTGAATGGAGCACCCTCTGCCTCCGTGGCTGCAAGCAGTGTTCCCTGCAAGCTGAGCACTTGGGCGACCGTGCAGGAGAGAGGCAGATGCCGCCCAGCTGGTTAGCGGAGCTCCCACAGCCAACCACAGCTGGTAGCCTGTGTTTCTGTGTGTGGTGCATATCCACGCATGCCTTGGTGCACATAACAGTTTATTCCGCACAGGTGGAAGGCACTAGAGGGAACCCTGGCGGCGAGTGCTCTGGAATGAAGCCGTTAGAACTGTGACGTGGATCCCAGTTCCCCTGGTTTGTCGGGGAGCTGGGTGGGGAGGTGCCCAGGTGTGAGATGGCCCAAAGAACTCATAGCTCGGAGTCTCCAACCTGCAACAAAGGCAGTAGCGCTCCACAAAGTGGCAGCTGGGTCTCTCATTGGCAAAGGATCTTAAAATGATCCCCGTCCCCATGGCTGCGTCCTGTGCGGTGCTGGGGGCATCCTGTGCGCTAGGCACATCTTATCTCGTCTACGAAATTGCAGGTCTCGGGAGGGAGCCTGTGGGGCTGGATTTGAGCCATTGCCAGTGAGCCTCTAACTGCATTCATGGGTTGGAGCGGGATGGGGACCAAGGATCTGCAGCAAATTCCAGTACTCCATTGTAATGCACTTCAGCTTGTAAATTACATCCCCCTGGGAAACGTGGCCGGCTGTGCCATGTTGGACATGTGTCCGCCCGCCCGCCCAGCAATACATGTGGGTATAAAATCTGAGCAGCGTTGTGTAAGAAACTCCTCAGGACAGTGTGGCAATTGGCTCCAAATTTCTCCGTGTGGCGCGTCTCTCTTTGTGAATATAGCTGTGAACACAGCAATTTCTCCATCTGGGAGCGGCTGATGCTGACTCTTGACGGACAGCTCGTGTGAGTCTGGTACCCTGCAGAGATGGGGCTCCCAAATGCTAGTGATGTAGAGGGTGGGGTTGCTCTTCTAATCTTCCCCCATCAAAAGGGGGGGCGGGGTTTGTATCTGTCCCCCATCTCATGGAACAGGCTGAGTTATAGCCCTTGAAAATGGCAGTGTTCCCTCTAATTTTTTCCATCCGTGTGTGGAATACATTTTATGTGCACTGAGGCATGTGTGAATGTGCATCACCCATAGAAACACAGGCTGCCAGCTGTGGGCACTAGGCTAATCAGCTGGGCGGTGTGTGAATCTCTCTTGGGTGGCAGCCCAAGTGCTCAGCTTGCAAGGAACACTGCTCTCTGCACATTGCTGGCAGGCAGGTGCAAGGCAAGAAAAAAGTTTATTTTGTGGATCATGCACTGGACCGGAACCCAGGAGATCTGGAGCGAGTGGCCAGTCCTGCTTACAGGCTCTCTGTATCACCATGGGCACCTCACTCACTCTCTCTGCCTCATTCCACACCTGTAGAGTGGAGCCAGTGTTCCTTCCCTTGCCTGTCTGGCGTGTGCAGATCATAAACCCCGTCTGTCCGTACAGCTGCCAGCACAAAGGGACTCCGATCTCTGCTGGGGCCTTGAAGTGCTGGCATGATGTCACGAATATGGCACTAGCCCTGTCTGTCTGTGCAGGGTGTAGGAGTGAAGTCACAAGGGGGCTTGTTCTTTGGCAAGTCCAGGTCCAGTTTACTGGTTTGTTTACATGTGAAAGGTGGTTGGATATTTCCAGCCGAGCAAGGAAAACCCCATTGCTTTGAAGTCTGTTTGTCTCTGATCTGGGGAATAATGCCACCTCTGTCCGAGCCAGCAATCCTGAGCTCTGCTCTCCCAAGGCGTGTGCCAGGCCCTCCCTCCTGAGCCTTATTAAAAGTTTGACCAGTGCCCTGCTGACTCATAGAAAACCATCACCTTGCGGCTGTGATTGGGAGCAAGGGGCTGCTCGCAATTAAGTGTCTTCACCCCGGGGACTGGCAGATGAAGTTCCCGGAACAGCCTCGGAGCCGGCTCTTGCTGTGCTCGCACTTTGGTGGCACGGCCCTGAATTACTTAAGGAGATTTACGGCTCTCGCTTGTCATGGGGCTTCATTGACTCACCTCTGCTGTGTTGCTCGGTCAGTGTGAGTTTGCCAGGCTCCTTTGGGGTGGGGCCTGTGGGTATCCGTGTGGCTGGCTGGGGGCCTGATCTGTGCTCTGTGGGGAACTGGTGTCCCAGACAGGTGCTGATGTGTTGTGGTGCAGGGTGGGGGAAGGGGCTGGAAGAGGAGTAGGGTCGCAGGATGGGGAAGGCAGTTCGGGTGACGTCAATCAGCCATCCAGGAATCGTCTGATCTTACTTCCACCAGCCCTCTGCTGTTCTCCTGCCTTCTCTTTGCCTGGGTTAAATTATTTAGCCAGCTTGGCTCTGGGGGAAGGGCTGCAGGCACATGTAGACAAGTACCCCTGCTGCTCCTCCTCTCTTCTGCACCTCTCCACACCATGACCTGCTGGCCAGGGGACGTGCTGGGAACTAAGGAACTTGGGGGATAAGTACATTTTGTTTGGGGACGTTTCCTGGTTCTCAGGTTTATTGCAGCTGTTCACAAATGGAAAAAATTAAGAGGGAACATTTGGCCCGGGGCACATAAATGTACGCGTCGTGGAATGAAAAACTATGGCTCACACGTACAGGATGGGGGATGCTATCCTGGGAAGCAGTGACAGTGGGAAAGGTTGGGTGTCATGGTGGATAATCTGCAGAATTTGAGCTCTCCATGTGATGCTGGAACTAAAAGGTCTCATGCGATTGTTGCGTGTGTAAACAGGAGTCTCGAGTTGGGGCAAGGAGATTATTTTACCTTTGTATTTCTTTTCATGCTCCTGGAGTTAGTACCACGTCCCCTTCTGGTGCCCACTGCTCCGAAAGGGCGCAGACAGCCTCGGGAGGGAGCAGACAAGACCTATGTGAAGATTAAGGGATTTGTGGAAACCTGGTTTATAGCATAGCAGCCCTTGAGCTCAACCTGCTGAGCACCACAGAAATGGCTGAGGCCTGGCTTGATGAGTCTTTGGGCTCCTACACAGGGAATAAATATTTGATCACAGGCTCTTCAGTGTAGCCGTGAATGGTCTAACACCAGCCCAGTCCTGGATCTCCAAGCGAATGGAATTCAGACTGGAAATAAGGTGTCAGTTTGTAACGCTGAGAGGAGCCAGTCATTGAAACCTGCACCTGCGGGCCAGGATGGTTCTCTGTCGCTGCCAGCTTTCACAGCGGAGCCGGGTGCTTTGGTAAAAGATCAGCCCTAGTTTGGGCCCATGCGATGCCAGGGATCAGGCCTGGTTGTGCTGGTCACTTCTGGGCTGGGAACCAATGACTTTCTCCCCAGAGAGGCCAGGTGGTCGGAATGGATTTATGCTCCCAGGTCCTGTGGTGCTGTGGGGTTATGGCCTCTGGACCCGTGAGCCAGCTTGAAATTGATTATGGGGTGGGAGGTGTTAAGCTCCCTGGCAAGTGCCACACTGAATCGGGGAGAGATGCCCCTCTTCAAAGCCCACCCCGGCCCCGCGCAGACCCAGCCTGGCCTTGCTGTGGCTGTGGAGGGGCGCCTCTTGCTTGTCCTCAAGCTGGGGGGAGTCCTTGCTCTTTGTTGCAGCCCTGGGGTGGCCTGCAGCCCTGGGGTGGCCTGCACCCCAGACTTCTGACCCCTGCCAAAGGCCTCATTCCTTGCACCCCAATTCTTCCCCAGCTGTGAACTCTCTCCTATACCGCGAACCCTCCACCCTCAGCCGGAGCCCTTCCCTCCTCTCGCACCCTGAACCCCTCATCCCCATCCCCCACTCCAAACCCTGCATCCCCAGACGGTGCCTTCACCTCCCCCCACACCGCAACCCCTCGGCCATTGCCCTGAGCTCCCTCCCACACCCCGAACCCCTCATCCCCCGCTCCAAACCCTGCACCCCCAGACAATGCCTTCACCTCCCCCCACCCCTCTGCCCTGCCACACCCCATCCATGTGTGGAATGAATTTTGTTCTGTGGCTGTGGCGTGTGACCCATTTGGGGCACATGACGAATTCATGCCATGTGGGGCCATAAGCCATTAGGGGACCCCGGGGGCTGGGCATTGGGGCGAGGGCACCGCTGTGCCAGCTGTCCTGTCGTGAGCCTCTCGGGGTTCCTAGCGTCTTCCCGCGGGAAGTGGGCTCCAGCGGAAGGTGGCTGCTGTGAAGGAGCGGTGCGGGGGGGAGGGCTGCTGGCTTCCCTCCTGGCAAAGCCCTGCTCCTCCGCCAGCCTGGGCACTTCCGACATCCGCTCCCTTTGGGGACATTACAGGGCAAAGTGCTCCGGGGCTCTCGGCAGCCGGACTCGTTAACTTGCACGTTGCAGCCCCACAGAGAGGCTGCTTCCTCCCCACCCTCTGCACTCACTGCATCACCCCCGCCCTCACCCTGCCCAACAGGCCCTGGGTCGCTGGGTGCCTGACCAGCAGCTGGCAGGTCCCTGGGGGTTTATGAGCACGGATTCAAAGGAGAGGGCTGGGCGTTTTTCAGTGCTTCCCCTGGGCCGGGGGGAATATTCCCCTGGGCTGGGGTAGGGAGAGGTGGGAATGTGGGCCAGGTGTGGGGCTCAATGGACGTTGCTGGGCGATTAGTGTGTTTGTGTGGGGGGCGTCAAGGAGCGTGGGATTGTGCGCCTGTGCCTGTTGCTCTGTGTGGGGGTGTGGGACTGTGTGTGTGTGTGGCCAGGAGCATGGGTGCACCTCCTTCTCCCTGTGCACTGTGTGTTTGTGTTGGACGTGGGTGAGTGGGGGAAGTGTGCGTGGGGGCGCGTGCGCAGGGCTCTGTCTTCGTGCTGGAGCCATGTGTGTGCATGGAATGGTGCCTGTCTGATGGGGAATGGGAGAGGTGCGAGGTTCACGGCAGCGCTGGGCGCATGCTGGATGGCGTGAGGTTCGGGGAGCTGTGTGCGCTAGGGCGGAGGTGTGGGTGTGGTGCTGTGTCTCAGTGAGGTTGTGTAGCAGAGGCTCCGGTCATGCTGGGTGATGAAGATCTCAGACTGGGGAGGCAGGAACTGTCCGTCCCCACCGCTGGCCGGCAGATAAATCAGCGCTGCCTGCCGCTGGCTTCACACAGCTGCTCTGCCTGGGAAGCCCGGGGGGACGCCACAGGCAGACAGCAAATGCTCTTTCCTCCTTGCGCCACGTGGAGACCAGCACCTTACGTCTCCTGGGCACGTTCAGCATGAGCTGAGACCCAGCAGGGCTCTGCCTGCAGGCCTGGGTGAGAAGCTGGTAAGGTGCCCCTGGGGGTGGTGTGGGGGCTGGGGGAACACAGGCCTATATCTGCAGGGTGGGTGTGGCTTTGGGTAGCTGCCAAGCACACGCAGTGCCCCTTGCCAGGCGGCCTAAGGCTGAGCAGGAATGACCCCCTCTCCCAGGGCATCCTGTCTCTGTAGTGCAGGCAGTCAGGCCCCGCTGCTCCCCTGGGATTGTCAGTGATGTGCTGAGACCAAAAGGACAGTGACTTATTCCATCAAACCCAGTACATGCAAGTACCCGGATCTCTGCTGACCTGGGCTGGATTTGGACAAACAACTCAGCAGCCCAGGACTTGACAGCCCTGTATCAATCCCCCAACCAGTCACCGTACGGCAGGATTTGGTCTTGACCCTTTTCCTGCAGGGTGAGATCAGCTGTTCCATCGTCTCTGGCTACAGTAGGGATGCAGCGCGCGGCCTATGGCCAGGGCTCGCATGCACAAGCTCGAGAGTTAATCTTGAAACTCCATGAGCCAGGGCCAGTCCCCTGTTAGCAGCTCCAAATGGAAGCGTCCTCCTTTGGCCATGCCTGTGACGCTAGTGGTGTGAGGGCGCAGGTGCAACCTGGCACCGGCGTTCCTGCTAATTTTTTCCATCCGTGTGCTGAGTACATTTTGTTATGTGCACTCAGTTGTGTGTGGATGTGCACCACCGGCTCCTCATGGTGCGTGGCATTCTTGTGAAGTGCTGTGCATGGTGCATGCACTGGGTTAGAGAGAGGAGGGGGAACCAGGGCTCATGAAACCCACAACACACCCCTTGGTCGGACTTTGACCCAGAGAAGGTTCCAAACCTGGGTTAGGACCATGGGAGCTGATGAGCACAGGCCAAGGGGGGAGGCTCAGAGGACAGCACTGAAGGGGAGGAGCTGATGGGCAGCTGGCAGGTTTCCTTCCAGAATCAGCCTCTCACCCAACAAATACGCCACAGGCAGCAGCTCCCAGTTCGTGGCCCTGTGCCCACAAGCGTGATCTTGGGTGTGCAAGAGAAGGAAATGACTTCGCAGAGAAACAGGCCCAGACATGCCCAAGCAAGGGGTGTGCGTGTGAGGGAAGAAAATGGGCATTTTTAGAAACCTGGCCAGGTTCTAGGTTGTGAGCATGCACAGCTGTAAGAGATGGGGAGTGTCGACCATTCGCAGCCCAGTCAGTGGGGCAGGAGAGTGAGCTGGTGTGCAGTTGTATGCAAGGAGCAGGGGAGCAGCTCACACTGGGAACACACTGTGGGATGCAGGCAGCTCCAGGGGACGGCCTGGTGCTGTGACGAATGGCTCCGACTGTGAAGAGCAGCTTTGCCTTCCTTGCCTTGGGTGGCGTGGGCAGCTGGGCTGTGCTCAGCTTGGCAGCATGGTGGGCTAACGAGGGTTGCACGGACACCCTCTGGGCAGAGAGGGGGGCCTTGTTCTTAAACTCTCCCTCTTGAGGACTGATGGGACCCATGAATCAGCAAAGCAGGGCCCTCACGTGCCCTATTGGTCAGCACCTGTCCCAGGTCCCCAGTCCACATAGGATGTGGGTCTGTTATAAGCACAGCTGCGAGTGTGCAGCTTTAGCTGTACCAACTCGTGCGGCCAGTGTGAGAGGTGTCCAGTGTTGGCCAGATGGGGCCACCCCACTCACACTCTCTAGGGTTTGGTTATGGCCATTTTGGTGTGCCCAGACGCCCATCACTAGTATCTGACTGTCTCACCTGTGGGGATGGATTTGCCCTCACAAGGTAAGTCTGTATCCTCAGTGTTCCCATTTTGCAGGTGGGGCACTGAGGCACAGGGCTGGAAGCAGCTGCCCAGTCACCAGACTTCTGGCAGGGCTGGGAATTGACCTCAGAGACACAATCAGTGCCTTAGCCACAAGCCACCCCCGTCCCTTTCTGCTTGTAAATGAGCGTGACCCACGCCCCGTGTCCTGCTTCCCTGGAGAACCATCCTGGGAGGAGGCTCATCTCCCAGCAGAGATGTTGCACCTTCCTTGCCTGGGCCTTTCAAGCAGAGCACAGCGCCCTCAGACAAGGCAGAATGGGCACCTTTGCACCATCAGCAGTGGGGGCCGTGGGGCTGGGCATGTGGTGTGTGGTGTACAGGTCCTAGGCCGCATTGCCAGCGAGTGTTGGTGGGACACGAACAGGGGGACTTCGGAGAGTGCTTTTAGGGGTCAGCCAACCCCAGCCCTAGTGCTGCAGCTGTCCAAGGTGCTGAAAAGAGAGACCCGCCAGGTCAGTTTCTGATGGGCTGCAGCGAATGCCTTAGTGTGGGGCTGGGAAACCTTTTGTGGCTGGAGGCCACTGACCCACAGAAAAATAAGTCGGGGCCAAGTAAAAGTGAGAAGCAATAACCTCCCCAGTGACGTGGCCCCTGAGTGAGGTGCCTCGCTCCCCTGATGCCCCAGCCCCACGTGCAGGGATGAAGAAGAGGGGACGGAGGTTCAGGACATATTAACTCTTCTGGGGGTGTGAGGTGGGACCAGTGTTGGGGAGGGGCTGCCAGGGAGCAGGATGAGGTGCGAGGGGGAATGCAGGAGATCCAGGGTGCGCATGGGTGGTCTGGACAGATGGTAGGGGCAGTGCAGGGGCCAGCTGCAGGTGGAATCTAGGCACAGAGGGATGAGAGAGTGCGGCGGGGGGTGCTTAGCTGGCACAGATCTCTGGGGCACATGTGGCTCCATATCCCTCACCACTCCCAGGCACCACCCCCACCGCTCCCATTGGCCACAACTGGCCAATGGGAGCAGTGGGGACAGGTCTCCAGGCAGTGCCTTCCCCCAGCCGGGGGAGGAGAAACAACAACGTGTGCAGGACGGCTGGCTGGGTAGAGCCCACAGGCCCCGTATGGCCCTGTCTGGCCTGGCTCCAGCCCACGAGGCTCCGGGGACCACCCCCAGTGGGAGCTGGCCCTAGTGGTGGCCGGGGCACAGGGTTCAAGTGCCAGCCCAGGTTCCCCGCTGCAGTGGTGGGGGTCTGAGCCCCCAGCCATCACGGTCCAGCCCCCCCAGAAGTCAATTGTAAGGGCTGTCCCAGCTTCAGACTTCAGCTCGTGCTGCTCGTCCTTTCTCCTGAGCACCTTTCAACTGTGACTCTCAACCAATTTGCAGCTGTTCGTGCAACCCCTCCCCCACAGCTCAGAAAATTATTGTCCCCATTTTATAGCTAGGTAGACTGAGGTATAAAGAAATTGAGATCTGCCCAAGATCTCATGGGAATCATTGGCTAAACCAGGGGCAAAACCAGGAGTCCTGACCAGTGTTTACTTTACCTTTTTCCATCTGGGGTGGAATAAATTTTATTATGTGCTTCAAGGCCTGTGCAGAGGTGCACCACCAGCAGAAACGCAGGCTGCCGCCTGTGAGCACACTGCTTTTCAGCGGGCGGACATCTAAATCTCCCGTAGGCAGCTCCCAAGTGCTCAGCTTTCAGGGAACACTGGTCTTGGCTTCCCATCTCCTACTCCAGTCCAGTCTCAGCTGAGAGATGGCAGGGAGGGTCAAGAGAGCTGGGGATGCTCAGCTCTGCCCCTCTTCATACCCCTTAGCTGGAGGTCCGTGGCTGGCTCCAGAGGATGGCATGAGAGCATGACTTGCTCACAACCCTACAGGCTGTGCACAGGGAGCAATGCAGTCCTCTCCTCCAATTGCCACCTCACTGCAGCTTAAGTCCTGGTTGTGCAGCAGCTCCAGGCAGGGTTGCCAGGGAGGGCAGCTAACCTCTAAACAGGCCAACATCGAACAGCCTGCCTGCCCGGCCGTACGTACTAATGGGTCCGGCTGAGCTCTGTGCTGTTAATTACCTGATTCGACGGATCTGACAGGGAGAAGGAGCAGCGCAGCATGACTCATGGGAGAGCGCGAGCCGGGTAAGTGTGAGAGGCCGCGCAGAGACACGGCCAGGAGAGAAACTATTGATGGGCAGGTAGATGGGCTATTGATGGGCTGCCTTCCTGGGGGCCGCTGGCCCATCTCCACTTCCAGGAGTGCTGGTTCAATGCCCACAGCAGAGGGGCTGCAGAGCAGCAGACAGACAGACAGGGGAGCAGGGGTGCTGTGGAGCCACGGAGAGCCTCATTTCCCATTGCTTTTAAAGTTGGGGTTCTCCAGAGGTGAGAGAGAGTCCTGGGGCTGCCTTGTGTGTTGGAACTGCGGTTCTGTCTCCCATCTGAAGACGCTGTACATGTACACTAGGGCCTGGCACCAGTGTTCCCTCTAATTTTTTACATCCTGGGGCAAAATAAATTTTATGTGCACCCAGGCATATGGGAATGTGCACCACCAGTAGAAACACACTGCCAGCTGTGGACGCTCTGCTAATCAGCTGGGGGCACTTGAAGCTCTCTTGGGCAGCTGCCCAAGTGCTCAGTTTACAGGGAACGCTGGCTGGCACCAGCATGGCCAAGCTGCTGTGACTTTGCCGAATGCAGACGGACTTTGAAGTAGGTGAAAGGGCCGAGAAGGGAGGCTGGAGGGATGCGTGGTTGGTCGCATCTGATTGGGATGCTGTAAGAAAACGACATTTACATCATGTCAGGTAAATGAAATCTCCTGGAATAACTTTGGTCAACGTTGGCCACGCGACTGGGTGGGTGAATCAGCTTTGCAGAGGTGCTAAAAGCCTCCTGGCCAAGAAGGATCCCAGCTCTTCCCTGCCCTGCATTTTGCTAGTGCTGGTCCCAGACTCTGGCAGGCTTAGGCACTGGGAAGCCCCTGGAAAGTCACCCACTCACCTGCTACTTTTCCTGGCTCTGAGAGCCGTGTCAGTTTCACAGCATCCCCTTTTCTCTTTGCAGGGCATGCCAAGCCCTGCAAATGAGGCTGCAGCAGAGTGTCTGATTACTGGGCCCTGCTCCTCCTCAGAGTGCAATCAAATATGCAAATGAGATTCGAGGAAGGCTTGTGACAGCTATTAATAGCTGTGGCCGTGGCTGCATGAACTCAAGGCACTTTCTTGGAAAGGATGCGGCTAAGATTGGGAGGTAGAAAGTCAGAGGGAAGAGACGGTTGTTGCTTTGTACACGCTTGTGTGCATGGGACACCAGTGGGCAGTATCCTCACTAATTTTTCCACCCGGGGTGGAATAAATTTTGTTATGTGCACACAGGTATGGGTGGCTGCGGGTGCTCTGTTAAGCAGCTGGGCAGCACCTGAATCTCTTCTGGGCGGCTGCCCAAGTGCTCGCCTTACAGGGACCACTGCCCGTGTGGCATATTTGTCACGTCCTGTTTGTGTAGCATTGTGGTCTCTGCTCTTGTGAACCTGCAGACTGTAGACTATGGGCCAGCTGTTTGGTGACCAACTGGTTTCTGACCTCTTGACCCTCCGCTTCCAAGCCAGATGCATCCGATGAAGTGGGTCTTTGCCCACAAAAGCTTATGCGCTAAAATGTCTGTTAGTCTATAAGGTGCCACAGGACTTCTTGTTTTTGCGGATACAGACTAACATAGCCACCCCCTGATACTCATCAGCCCTGTGCTGCTGCCTAGCTGATGAATGGAGCTAGAGCAGTGGTTTCCAACTGGAGGTTGGTGAGGGTATTGTGGGGGTCTGTGAAGAAAATAAAGGGCAAATAAAAATGATCTTAGATGAGAAGCTTTAAATAAATTGCAACGTCACAATCAATGATTATTTTTAAATTAAATCTCTTCCAAGCATATTACGAATAGCTGCCTGAAGATCTCTGGCGGGGGGTTTCCTTTTTCGCAGTGATGGGGGTCTGCAAATGGTGTGAGGGGGTGATTGCGGGGGGGAGCCGCATTAGGGAAAAGGTTGGGAACCACTGAACGAGACCATGTTTTTTGGGGGCCCTAGAAGCTGAGAAAGCAATCAACAAACCCCCTCCTCTCCCTGCTTGCCCAGAATGTCAGGGCTGAGATTTTGAGATTTGCATTTAAAACAAAGAGGGCTTAACGTTTCAGTGGCACTTTCTTGTGCCGTTACATGGCTGCGTTCTTTGAAAATGTGGCTTTTTACATTGGACATTAACTATCCCCTGCTCCCCTGTAATGATGTAAAACGGCGGGCAGTTAGAATTCATGAGGCCTGTCTGGAACCTCTCTGATGCTGCATTTGGGCACACTGAGAATTTCAAAGGGGCCCTGGGATTTCTCAAACGGCTGCTGTTTTTCCGTGAGCAATGGCCCAAATTCTGCTCACTCTGAGGTCCGGGGCCAGCTGTGATTTCACTCTCGAATCTTTCACGTGGTTTGTGTGTGTCCTTTCTGGACAAGACCTATGAGGAGAGGCCAGATGGATCCTGACCAGCATTCCCTCTCATTTTTTTTCATCCACGCACAGAATAAATTTTGTTTATGTGCACTGAGGTATGTGCACCACCATGTGCTGTTGGCACTCTGCTAATCCGCTAAAAAGCACCTCAGTTTCTCTGGGGTGGCTGCCCTGGTGCTCAGCTTACAGGGAACACTGGTCCTGTTTCAGCATTTGCCAGGTGGGACGGTCTGATTTTTCGTTTTGCAATGACTTTCCAAAATGAGAGAAGTTGATCTGAGATTCCCAACATCTGTTAAAAAGTTGTTTTCAAAAGGTCAAAATCAGAACAACCTGCCAATTTTAGTGAATTAAAAAGGTCTGATTGACCCAAAAAAGGAAATTTTTTCGGAGTTTTGTTTTGCAGGACATTTGATTTTTTTTTTTTGGTTCCATTTCAGAACAGGACAGTTTTGGAAATCATGGCATTTCCTCTGAAATGCAACCTCTAGGGCCTTAAACAGAGTCTTCCTGCCTGCAGGTTTCTAGGTCTCACTCATTTTACAAGCATTAAAATTACTTGACTCTTTTAAGGGTTAGAATCAGGCTGCAGACAACAGTAACTAATTATTCAAACCCTGAAACAGGAATAATTAGCTTAATTACCAGTCTCAGGTGATGTCTTATTCCGTCTGATAACAGACCAAGGAAGGCAGAAATTAATGAACCCGTCAGTATGACTTCTGTAGATTGACCCTGGCTTCATGCAAAGTTTATGTATATTTAGCATGTGTCAGTTCCACTTAAGTTATTCTTTAGGGGTGAAATTGACCCAAAATATGATGTGCCACGTGAGCACTCAGAATCAGACTTCAGTGGGACTAAAACGAAGCCTGTTTTATTTCCCTGCTTCCCCCCATTTCACCCAGTAAAGTGTGTCGGATCCAGATTTTGCCGAGGGCTTCCTGTGGTGATCAGTGTGCGTGTGCAAAGCACCCTGCCTCTGTGTGTGCAGATGGTTCAAGTGAGGTGCAGAGTGGCTGACTGGCGCATGCTCACACCTGCTGTGGCTTCTGAGGCAGGGGGAGGCTGTCATGTACTGAGAACACAATCCAGAGTGTCTCTAAGATAAACGCAGGCCTTGGAGCAGAAAGCAAAGGGGCTGTCCATGGCACAGAGTGGAGCTTGGTGTTCGAGAGCCAGCCCTTCCCAAAGGCACTACCTTTGGTGCTGGTGCAAATCCACTAGCCTCCCGCGTCGTCCCTGGTGCAGAAATCTGGGTCGCTGCTGCAGCAGTTTTAAACGTGGCTCGGGGTTTTCATTGTGCTGAGCTGCCTAGGCCAGATGGAGGGGGGGGCTGACCGGCTGTGCGGCGGGAGAGAGGCTGTGAATGGGCCAGGGAAATGAAACCCGAAGAGCATGTGGCAGTCAAGGTGAGGTGCTGTGCCTTTAAGGTTCCTATGGCAATGGGGGCATTTAGCATGCAGAGAAGAGCTTTCTGGCTCTCAGGCTGGGTCCCCCCCCCAGTTAGCAAGGGGACTCCCCAGGGAGACTAGAGCAGAGCAGCTAGGAGCTAAGGTGAGATTCTAGGGAGGGCCTGAGCCTTGGGCCCTGGGGAGCAGGATCAGGGCTGGGTGTAGAGCTGGGCCCTTGGAAGTGCCCTGGCTGCAGGGGCTGGTGCATGCCGCGTGCAGAGGGGCCTGGGCAGGCCCACTGACAGCAAGGCCAGGCTCCAGGGCAGAATGGTCCCTGGGCTGAGTGCACATGGGTGCAGCCCGTCTGTCTATTCCGGCACAGGCACAGCTTCTGCACCCCCCACGCGCCGTCAGATGACCCACTGTCTAAATGGGCAACCCAAAGCCCCTAGTCCTGAACACGCCCACCCTGACTGCTCCCTGCACACACATGTCCTTTGTGCACGTGTGCGCACCCTCTGCACACGCCCACATTCCCACCCCCAGCAGACACGTGGATGCCACGCACTGTGCTTCTGTTTGCAGGCAGGCGCAGTCACACACTCATCGCATCCCATGTATGTACACGCGTAGCGGGGCCCTGCACTGATGTCCCTGGCTGCTTGCACGCCCCCTCACATAGGCAGAGGCCGTCTGCGCTGTGCACACCATAGGGGCATTGCTCCATGTACGTGCTGCATGCACAAAGTTTGACTCAGTTGTACAAAGACACGTGTGTTGTATGCGATTGCTTTCACGTGCGCGTAGCTGGCATACACGCATGTCACATGTACAACCTGTGCTTACCTGCGTGGGCACACACCAGTTCTTTGTATATGCCACAATTGTATGCACGTGCACTATGACCTTACACATGCGCACATCTCACGTGCACATGGGTGTTCATGCGCACGCAGTCCATGCTAGCATGTACATGTCACATACGCGTTCCCGCCCCTCCCCCCAGCAGGTATTGCTAACACACGTGTTGTACTCCTGCTCCCTTACCGGGTGCCTGGCTATGCACAGGGAAACACACACGCACAGGTGCTCTCTGGTTATCTCCTCTGGTCCAGCTGGGCCAACACACCCCATAATGCATCTCTCACAGCCGCAGCGAGACCTTTACCTGCTGTGATGCAGGCAGGCCTGGCGCGGCCTAACGTCTTAGCAACTTCTCTGAGCTTTTCGAGTTTTAATGAGGCAAATCCTATAAAAAGCTGTGTTTGCCCTAAATGGCTAACGCTGCATGAAAACCTCTCCGCCAAGGGCAAGTCCCCACCTCTGAGAGGAACAGCTCCTCTCTCAATACTTCATGGCCTTATCCGCTTGCCGGTCCCACCCTGGCTCTGTGGCTCTGAAAGCCCTCGAGAAGCAGTGGAGAATTTCGTCACACCACGTGTAACTGTAGCCCCAGGAGACGTTAACTTGCACGGACGGTGGATTGCTCAGCAGAGCCAGGAGGAAGGGAGGGGGAAGGGCAGGAGACGTCTGTAGATAAATTTTAATGCATTTGCAATCATTTTCCCCACTTTTTACGGCTTTCCTCACCGGCTTATCAGCCTCCAATCTCATTAAATCAGGCAAATTGAAGCATCTGATATTTTATGGAGATTAAGGTGCATGCATAGACACTGTAATTATCAGGAAGGCTGTATTTACAATACCTTGTTGCTAGTAAACAGAAATAACTGCAGATCAGAACGTTTGCATGGGCAAATAAATCTGCCTCTAGTGCAGAGCTTGGCAAAATCAGGGAAGGGGGTAAGCCGCAGGGTTGATCAAACACGCGTGCGTGGAGGAAGCTGGGGTTCCCTGCTGGGTGGGTCAGCCGTTAGAAAGCAAAGGGGTTGGGGTAGTTTCAGGGATGTGGGGCAAATCCGTGTTGTGCCCCAGTTGGCAGAGTCCAGATCCGAGGGGTCAGGTGAGATGCAGGTGGATGCAGTCTATGGGCAGCAAATATTTTGCTGTGGAGCTGCAACCTGTACTTATTGCTATCTCAGCATACCATGCGGCATCATGGTCCGTGCAGAGCTGAGGCTTGTGGAAGCTACCGATCTCCACAGGCGATGCTCACCTTCATCTAGCTGTACCTCCTCCTGTCCTGGTTTTGGGACAGGAAGGCCATGAGCCCACTGCAGATCAGAGCACCTGCATGTCTTATTGCCCAGGCTTCTAAAGCCCCTGGGGCGTGCTGAGCTTGCTGGAGCTCTGAATGCCCAGGTCAGGAGCACCGCACACTGGGGAGGAAAATGATGGATGTTAATGTTCCTGGCCAAGTGAGGCCCATGCTCGAGCTTTCCCCATAGACCGCCTCAGCACTCAACATCTTCTCTCCTGTGCATGCCTTCTGGATCCTGAGGGCTGGAGCCTTTGCCGGTGTAATAATGGCAGTTCCACCGAAGTCAGAGGAGCTTTGCTGATTTACACCGGATGAGGATTAGGCCTCAGTCTCTAGTGATGGAAGCTTGGCGTTTCTTTGTGCAAACATTTGAACAACTATTTTGTTTGCCCCACCTGGGTGTTTTTTTTTTCCTCTCGCAAACTTCAAAACTCGGCAATTTGCTGATGAATTGGCCTTGTTTTATTGCTGGCTGGAGTTAATTTGTTGCAATATTGAGGACCAAATCATTACACTGATTTGCACTGGTTATGTCAGCAGAGGATTAGGTCCTAGATATTTCATAGCCTGCAAAGAGTTATCTGCGGCTGGCTCCTTAGCTGGTGTATATCAGCAGAGCTGCTTTGACCCCAGGGGAAGGATGTCAGCTGAATTTTGGTCCTTTGTGTTTGCTGTACTGTGTCATCACAGGCACCTCAGGACAATTATTTAAAAATCTTGGTTTGTCCTTAGATTCTATGGATTCTATGGATTTGTGAGTCACAGTTTCACGGTTTTTCAGCAATTCCTTGCCCTACAATTTTGCACCTGGAATGCACTGCCAAGGCCAGTGTGAGTAGTAAGGTGTCTGACCACCTGCGAATGCCCACGAATTTCCTGGTGGTTAGACACTGCAGCCCTGCCTGGGACCATGAGCTATCATGGGCACGGAAATGCAAGGAAAACAAGTTATGTGTGCATAGAATAGTGCCTCCAGAAGCAGCGGCTGCCTCGGAGGAGGGAGGCAGTGTAGCCTAGGGTCAAGAGCCAGACTGGGTTTCAGGAAACCTGGATTCTCTTCCCAGCTGCTGGCGTCTTGGGTGATCTCGGTCAAGTCGTGTTCCTGCTCTGTGCCTCAGTTTCCCCATCTTTTAAAATGGGACTAATGATTCTTTCCTCCTTTGTAAAATGCTTTGAAATCTATGGATAAAAAGCACTAAAATAAGAACTGGGCCTATGTTCATGTAATATAAATAGCAGCAGCAATTAGCATCATCCTGCGTAGCAGACTTTTCATCCAGAAATCTCAGATCAAAGGCATAGCTGTGTCATTATCCTTACTTTACAGATGGGGAAACTGAGGCAGACTTGCCCCCATCTCTCAGTTGGGGCAGTGCTGGTAATGGGTCTCAAATGTTCTGGTCACCCTCTGCTAGTGGAGTGTCCAGCTGCTGGGGCTACTGGGGAGATAGAAATTGCATTGCCTTGATAGCACGGCAGGTCAGTTCCTCAGCTGATGCAGATCGTTACGGCTGCATTGGCTACTGTGGTGCTGTGGCATTTTATGTCAGCTTGGGCTGGATCTGTAAATTCCCAGTCTGGATTCCTGCCACATTTTCTGCATTCCATCCCTGGGCCCTACAGCATCGGATATCTTCCTTACCATGGGCAGTGAGCTCCATTGGTGATGGCATTGTCCTCTACCCTCTAATGTAATCCGCATGCATGACTCAGCTCGCACAATGCATGGCTATTGTTGAGCCGCTGCAGTGTTCAGAATAATGGGCTGCTGCCTTTTCCCTGCTCTAGAAGGAGACATTATTATTACCTCCTTTATCTACCAAGCCCACAAGGTGAAATGCTAGAAGCAGCACTTAGTGTAAAGCATTCAAATCCCATTTGCGGCTTCCCCACCCTGGCAGGGAGCTGCGTGCAGCCTAGGATGGGGAAGGATCCCTTAGGGATGGATGGTGTCCAGTACTGGCTTACCCAGGCCACCAGAAACCATAGAGGAAGGACAAGCTCCCCCTCCTGGTGTGGTAGTGAGAACACAGGAGCCGAGAAAAGGTGGAGGGAGGAATATTTTGTATTTTTGGGGGTGTTGCTGATGGCAATGGTATGATCGGGACAGCATAATCTAGTGCAGGGAGGAGCAAACTTTTTATGCTGGGCCCCACTTTTTATCCCTGCAATTAGCAGGGCCCCCCCCACATCCTGTCTAATGTTATCCAAACTGACGGATACTTCAGTAATGTTTGTGTGAAAAAAACCCCAAAGCCTTTCGGCGCGTGTAAGAAAATAAGTTTGCAGAATGTAAAACCGTCATTAGGCGGTATAGAAATGTGAATACACACACATAAAACAGGAACAGATTGCAACATTTTTCATGAGATGGCTGAGCCTGAGAGAGACCCAGCAGACGATTGTGCTGTGTCCCCTCATGAAATTTCATGCCCCCAGGGGCCTGTCCCCCCTTTGCACACCCCTGGGCTAGTGGCCTGAGCTGTGGCTTGCTAATAAGAAAACTGAGTTCTTGTCTAGCCTGCTTCAGAGTTGCCTTTTTGGGGTACTGCTTGTGTCGGCATGGGCCCATACATAACTGGACATGAAGACGTGCACAAATGCATGTGTGTGACATGCACACACCCCAGGAGGCATTGGTGCGTTCTCAGCCTTGTGCACCTGCACGCATGAGGAACAGGCATGCCCACACAAGAGCAGGCTTGTGTGTGCACTCAGAGAGCCTTGGGGTCATAACAACACTTGGCCCTTTTCTGTTGCCCTGGCTCTGAACGGGATGTGCAAACATCCACACGCGAGCTGCTCCGCTCTCCAAGGAAGAGGAGAGGTCACAGTGCCCGCACTTCCCAGGCAAGGAGAAAGGTGCACAGAAGCAGCATTCTCAGCCCCAAGTGTTCCAAATGCAAGAGTCCAACCCAGCCCAGATCACTGATGGGCTTAAAAAAGCAGGAGATTTTGTGAAGGAATAAACCTGGAGCTGATTGGCTTTGCCTTTTGCCACGTGAGCTCTTAGGGCATCCTGGCCTCATGGTTCCAAACTCTTCTCCGGAGCCAACTGAGCAGGAAACTTGGGGGGAGGCATGCTCTTGGAGCTACGTGCTGCAAACACACACACACCTCTGTGTGTGTGTGTGTGTGTGTGTGTGTGTGTGTGTGTGTGTGTGTGTGTGTGTGTGTGTGTGTGTGTGTGTGTGTGAGAGAGATAGAATTGTGAGTGGTGACAACAGAAAACCAGGGTTTCCTCAGATTTTTCCATCAATGGGCAGAATAAATTTCATGATGTGCGCTGAGGCATGTGTGGATGTACACCACCAGTAGAAACCCAGGCTAGTGACTGTGGGCTCTCTGCTAATCAGCTGGACACCACCTGAATCTCTCCTGAGTGGCTGCCCAAGTGCTCAGCTTAGGGGGAACACTGCATGCAACCCCTTGAATTCTCCATTGCTCCCTCTCCCTGTGTGTCTCTAATGTGCCATGTAGGGGTGGACAGTTGTCCCTAGGGGGTGTGAGAGAGAACTGTGCTTTTGGAGTGGTTGACCTTTGCTGCATTTCCACGTGAGCTGTCATGGCTCTGATCTGACGGTGTCGGGCTGGCTGGGGAAGAGTGCCTGGGCAGCGGACGCACTGAAGTAGTGCATGGTGCTAAGGTGCAGCCGGACCCATGGGGTCTGCACACGCACAGAGTGAGTGAGACTCACAAGGCAGACACCGGCCATGGGCAGGGTGCGTCTGTGTGGAAACTGAGGCACACAGGGGTGAGGTAATGTACCATGGGCCATACAGCAGAGCAGGGAATAGAACATAGAGCCCAAGTCCTGCTCCACCCACTAGGCTGTACTGCCTCTCCAATTGACATTGTAGCGCCCAGTTTAATGCTGACGGGCCAGACCCCTTGCTGATGTAAATCAGCCTGGCTGGTATCAGTGGAGCTCGGCTGCTTTCTGCGCCAGCTGTATTCTCGTTAAGAGGCTGTGAGTGGAGCAGCTGCTGAATCTCCCTCCCAGGGAGGTGCATAGGTTTGGAAAGCCTCTGACAGAGAGCAGGGGTAGGGTCCTGCTGAGCCGCCTCCCCCCCTGCAGCCAGAAGGGGGCCCACCGGCGTGTGAGGATGGCAAAGAGCAGTATCCTAGTGAGGAAGCAGAGTAAGAGAGAAGCCGTCCAGGCAGCCATTGGCTCTGCCTGGGTTTGCTCGGCTGATGCCTCAGCCCTTAGGAGAAGCGGTAAAGTGTGATTGGCAGGGTCTGGAGCGGCTTATCCCGAGCAGTGCAGGCTGCCCTGTGCACCTGCCAGCTAACCCTGCACTGCAGCCCCACGGCGACTCTGAGGGGGTGTGCGTGGGGGGAAGGCACCAGAGGGGATCCATTTGCCCCGGCCTGGCGCTGTGGCTCAGGGGCCGGGAAGGCTGTAGATTGGAAGGGTTTGAGGCAAGGCTGCTGGGCACGGCAAGCAGAGAACTGCCCCCACAGGCCTATGACGGCCGCGTGGGAGAGGGAAGAAACAACAGGGGTCAGGTCAGGTCCCTGCTCTGCCGCAGCTTCCCTGGGTGACCTCAGACAGAGAGATCGCTGAGGCCTGCTTGGCGCTGGCTTGGGGCTCCCACAGAAAGCGTCTCCATGGTGACGCTTTGGCGGCATGGCTGTAGCATCCGGGGCCTCGGTCTCTGTGTGCTTGGTTCCTCATTCCTCACGTGGGGAGAAGAGCGGGGGTGGTGGGAGGCTGTGGGGGTCACTGTTTGGGAGCACCGCAGGCTCAGGGGCTGTGGGGCTGGGGGCCGGAGAAGCACGTGGGGTGGGTGCAGCTCCCATGAGGGGGGCTTTGCCCGAGCAGGTCATTCACACAACTCTCCTCCCCACTTATTTCCTCCTCTGTCTCCTGCTGTCCCCAGCCACAAGTCCCCCAGGGCCCTGCAGCCTTAGACCAGCGAGACTGACTGAGGCTCGGGAGCCGTAAGTGACTGCAGCCCAAACCAGCTGGTACCTGGGCTCCCTGGCTGAGTGGCCTGGGGGCCAGGAGCCAGGCTGTGATTGATTCGTCCTGGACCTGCATGTGCTGGAATACGGCGCTGGTGGTGGGTGTTGTGACGTCTTTCAAGTGGTTTCTCCTGGGCAGCCCTGGCTGGCTGGGCTGCTGTGGTGGAAGGTGGGCCTTGGGGCTTGGGGGAAAAGGCTCCCAGCTGAAATCACTCATGTAATGGACTTCCAAGGAACTGTGTTCTGAAACGCTCCACAGCGTCTCCGTGGCTAGTGTTTTGCATCCGCTCAGAGCGGGCGAGCCATTCGCATCAGGCCCAGAGAGCCACGTGGGTGCAACCCTTCATCCCCGGCTCTGCCGCCATCGTCTCCTCCTCTCCTGTCATGGGGAGCTGAAGAGTAACTCGGTCAATGGGACCGCAGCGGCCCTGCGACTCCCCAAGCATTGCTAAGGCCGGCTCTGCCGGGCTCAGAGCAGCGCTATGGCAACGCAGCTGCAGCTCTGGATTTAGATGCAGGAGGGCAGAGAAAGTGGAGGGAGAGAGGTTTTTCCTTGGTGCTGCCTCGGAGCAGTGGCTGCATCAGTGCAGGCGTGTGTTGGGAGTCTGGAGTAGGTGTGGCTGTGGGTGGGATACAGATGCATGTGGGGAGCCCAGGCCTGGCATAACATGAGAGGAGGGTATGTAGGTCATGATGGGAGGCATCAGCGAAATTGTGTGCAGGGGAGGCTCATAACTGGTATAGTGGGGGGCAGTGCTCGGTTAGGAGTGAGATGCATTGGCAAAGCTCTGGGGTTCCTGGCCTGGGCCTGCGATAGCGGGGTGCAGGCCCAGGTGCGTATTGAGGTGCATCAGCAGAGCTGCATCCAGTGCAAGCTGGGGGAGGTTCTGTCTGCACGTCATTGCTGCACCCGCACGCCACAACCTGTCATGGCACAAAGGCAGATTGCAGAGGGACTAGGAAGAGAGGGGAGATGCCAAGTCCCACACTCCAGCTGGGAGTGGAGAGGTGTCACTCCAGGATGGGAAATACCTCGCTGCTGCTGCCCCAGGAGGCAGAGGGACACCGCTGGAAAGAGACAAGGGAGAGACCCACATGCCTGAGAAAATGAAATCTGCCAGGGAGGAGACCAGAGCGGCCGCTTGCAGAGGGGCACAGTGGCTGGGAAGTGAAGGGGAGCTGGCCCACTCTGAGGCCAAGCAGTGTCTAATCCTGGGGCAGAAGGCACCTGTGTCCATTCTCTGTTAGATCTGCCCACGCACGGGGAAAGGGCTGGTGGGCACTGAGAGATGTCTGGCTGATGGATCTGGGCATTTGTCCAGGAGCTGGGACTGTCTCGTACATTTCCCCATGCTCAGGGTATGGCAGGGAGGTGCCCCAAGGTGCCAGCTGATGGGTAGGCTTGGCATTTGGGATGTGGGTGCAGCCTGAGAGGAGTCGCACCTGTTAGGCGTGTTACTGACCCAGAGAAGCCAGTGGGAAGCTAATAGTCTATGAGTGCTAGGGGCTGTGGAGGCAGCTGGGACAGGATGGCCCTGGGGAGGGTGATTGTAGCTGGCATCTCTGATCCCCGCCACCAGTGTGATGCGTTCAGCTGCTTGCCCTTCCCTCGCTGCTTTCCCGGCAGGCTGGGGGTGCAGGTGGGTAGCTGCCCACCCACCCTGTGTGCAGGGGACAGAGTGGTGGCTCTCCCCCCAGCAGTGCTCTGCCAGTTCCAGCAAGGGGGCCCATTCACATTACCCAGTCAGCTCCGTGCCGGCTGCTCAAGGTAAGCCTGAGGCCAGGCGCTGTCCAGGGTGCTGACCAGACACATCTGCTTGGAGCATGGCACTGGAGGGAGCGCTTGTTCTTCCGCACCAGGGGAACCCAAGGATCTCGGAGGCCTGTGCTGGGCTAGTCAGTTGCTCTTTGCAGTTGTTACCCCGTGTGGGATGCCATGTGCCCTGTGCAAGTGGCACTCCCCTTGCGCCATGGGATGATGGCTCAGAATGAAGGCTCTCTGTGGCCCATGCGCTGCGCTGTAGCTCCCGACCAAGGCATTGGCTGCACTTCAGGGCTGGGTTGTTTGAGCAGCTGTGGGGCGGGGGCTCACTGGAACCCTGATGATTATCTCTCAGCAATTGAGAAGCACAGCAAAAGCTAGTCCCGCTTCCCAATGCCCTGCTATAAAGCTTAGACCATGTGACCTTCCAAAGCTGGGGCTGGAGTCCTGGGGCCCAGCTTCCTGCACTAACCACCAGCCTGTAACGCGGCCTTATAAATAAATGACTCAACATATGCAAGATATTTCCCTAACCGCCCACGTTCTGCTGTGACAGTAAATTCCTGAGTGTAGTGAGGCCCAAATGGCTCTTGCATTAAGCCTCTGCCTCTGCTTGAGGGCTGTAATTCCCCTGCCCAGCAAACTGCCTCACAGTGCATCGGGCTACTTCCCCGGCAGAGTGGAGGGCTCTTTCCCCATCCTCTCATTGCCTACGTTTGCCTCCAGGGCTTCCCAAAGGTGGGCCTTCCTGTCCCCTCCAGGTCTTCGCAGGCATGTGGAATTCCCTGCTCAGCCAGGCCCCCAACCAGCCCTGCTCCACTCCCAGAATGCCTTGGGCACCCAGGGCTGCTGCACAAGTGGTCCAGAGTAGGCTGTGCTCCCTGGGAGGCTCCATCCCTGTGGGGGGAGGCCACATCCATGAGCCACAGTCTGCAGCACAGGCAGCCTGGATTCCTAAAAGCACAAGGAACCTAGTGGCTTGCTGGTGGCTGTGGGGCAGGCCCGGGGGCCTGGAGGCATCTGCTGGAGTGGAAGAAGGTGTCTGCCTCAGTGGCAGCTCCATGCATTACTCCGAACCCCTCTCACTTCCTGCTTTGTGCTTTAGTCAGTGGAAAACCATGTACTGGGGAGGGGGGTGGAGTTCCTACTTGATGAGATCTACTATTGGTTATGAGGAGCTGGTTGGTTGCTCTACCCCTCCAGGACCACGCCAGGGAATATTACATATTGGCAAAGGTTACAACTCACCCCAGTCCATCACACAATGCCATGAGCTTCAAATGGAAAACGACAGACTAGGAAGGCGTACTGCTGAGAGGGATCGAGAGGTCATAATGGACCATGCACTATGAGTCAAAAATGTGGCGCTGTTGCAAAAAAGCGAACAGGACGGTATTAACAGGAAAGCCATTACAAAAGATGCCAGAGGTAATTATTTTGCTCTAGTCTGTGCTGCTTAGGCCTCAGCTGGGAGTATCGTGTTCAGTTCTGGGCACCTTGTTTCAGGAGAGAGGTGGAAAAATGGGAAGTCCAGTGAAGAGTAACAAAAATGACCAAACGTCTAGAAAACGTGACCTAGGAGGGGAGATTGAGAAACGTGGGTTTGTTGTCTGAAAAGAGAAGGCTGAGAGGGGACATGAGAGCAGCTTTCAAGTATCTAAAAGGTTCAAGGAGGAGGGAGAAACACTATTCTCCTTCACCTCTGAGAGCAGGACAAGAAGCAATGGGCTTAAATTGCAGCCAGGGAGGTTTAGGTTGGACATTAAGAAAAACTTCCTACCTGGCTGGGTGGTTAAACACTGGAGTAAATTGTCTGGGGGGGTTGTGGAATCTCCATCACTGGAGATCTCTAAGAGCAGGTTAGACAAACACCTGTCAGGAATGATGCTTGGTCTCGTCATGAGTGCAGGATACTGGATTTGATGACCTCTCGAGGTCCCTCACAGTTCTGAGTCTACGGCTAGCATACAGCAGGAGAACCAGAATCACTCTGCTCTAGGGCACAGGTCCTTCGCATGTGTAATCTTGAATGCAGCAGAGCAGTGCATGGCATGGAGAAACCTGATGGATCTTCAGAGTTGGGCTTTGTAGGTTGGGTGCAGCTGAGGGGAGCTGGGCTGGAGAGGCACTTGTCTGCATCCAAACAATGCCAGTGCAGGTTTTGGCTGACTGGCTCTGGTATGGCAGAACAAATGCTGCTGCTGGAGGAGAACACTGAGGTGCCCCAGGAGAAACGGGGAAGGAGAGAGGAGCTCAAGGCTGGAATATCTTGGGGCTCTGGGGGCTGGGACTCATGGGCCCCCTCAGGGCTGTGTGTAGGGCTCTCCAGCTTCGAGTAACAAGGGCAGCTGTGGTAGGTAACAGTGGCAGAGCTCGGTGCATGGGGAGCCAAGGCCAGGGACGGTGGGTGTATGAGCTGAGGCAGCTGTGCTGGTCAGGTCTGAGCAGCTGAAAGGTGCATCTGGGGCAATCACTCGTGCCCTGGCCTGTTCCTGCTTGGGCTGTGGGGGATGAACCTCGATGGAGGTCTCTGTGCTCGGCACACGACCTACTTTCCAGGCAATAACGTGAGCCTCTCCCTCCCCCATTCATCTTCCTCCTCCTCCTGCCGCCCTCGCTGTGTGCCGGGAGCCCGCATCCTGCGCCTCACTGCCCACCACCTCCTCTCTGTCCCTTCTAACCAGCTGCTGGCCGCTGTCCAGCCTCCTGCACCTGGGCTGCTGTCTGCAGCAGGGGCGGGCTGGAAGGGCCCTGGCCCAGCAAGCCCTCTGCCTCTGCAAGGGGATGCATGGCTGGGCGGATATGGGCTAGTGCATGCACTACACACAGGCTTGTATTTAAGATCTGTGGGGTGGACAGTTCCCAAGACGCCTCTGGGTCTAGCCCTGGTGCAGGTAGTATCTTCCATGGGTCTGGCTGGGAGGCCCCCAGTCGGGTGCGATGAGGCTGCGGGTGACCTTTCCCTGCCTGCTGGGGATGGGCCGTTTCTGTCCCTCTGCATCTTCCAGGGGATCTGGACCAGCTAGGCCCTGGGATCTCTGCTGTGGCAGAGGCACCTCTCGAGCTTGGCTTGTCTGGTGGCAGAGGCAGCTGCTATGCCCAGAGGGGTCTGGATTGGGCCTGCGCTGTGCCAGTCCCACTGCAGCGACTGCGAAGGAGCCGAGCGGGCACGGAGGGGGAGCCATGCAGTGGGGGAGCGAGCAAGGGGAGGGGGGCTGCTGGGTTCAGACGCAAGGAAGCAGAGAGGAGTGACTCCTTCCATCTTCACGCTGGGCAGGGGCCTGGGGATGGATTAATCTCTGCAGAAGATAGGCCTGATGCTCGTCGGGGAAGCTGAGCCGCTGCCCCTTTCCCCGAGGGAAGCCAGTCAGCTGTGAGAAGGGCACATGCCCTTCTGCCCCATCCTGGCGAGCTCCCGTGTTCCCTGTAAGGAGAGAGTCGGGTGCTGCCCAGCTGGTTAGCAGAGCGCCCGCAGCCAGCAGCCTGTGTTCCTATGGGTGGTGCACCTCCACACATGCCTCAGTGCACATAACATTTATTCTGCTCATAGATGGAAAAGGTTTGAGGGAGCGCTGGTGGGCAGCCTCACCTCCCTCCCTCCCTCTTCCTCGCCAGAGACTACTGGCTGGCTAACATCTTGCAGGGTCCGTGCGGGCCAGGCTCTGTGCTTCGTTACTCAGTCCACCGAAGAAGAAGCCAATTAAGAAGCGACGGGGAAGTTGCTACTGGAAGAGGAGCAGCGCTCTGCCTGCAGCCAGCCCCATCATTGGTGCCAGCTGGCCGCCTTTCCTGCCGGCTCCGTGCCTGGCCTCTGCTCGGAGCCAGCTGCTGGTCTGCACAAAGAAGCACCAGAACTAAAAAGGCCCAGAATGGCCTGTCGAGGAATGAGAGCGGCAGGCACCTTCCTCACGGGCTGGCTGGGAAGTGAGGGCCCTGTGGGACCCAGCCGGGAGAGAGCTCTGGCCAAGGGGTGGTGGCTGATGAAAGATGGGCCTCCGGATGCTGAGCTCAGGGGTCCATCAGGAGCGACTCTGCTGGCTGGGGCGGAGCGGGGAGGGGGGGATCAGAAAGGGGTGGGGTCCAGGGGCTGGGGCAGGGCTCCCTGTAAGCTGAGTGCTTGGGCAGCTGCCCAGAAGAAATTCAGGTGCTGCCCAGCTGATAGCAGAGTTCCCCTAGCAGGGCCGTCTTGAGAGGGGGGCTTGGGGCAACCCCCACAGTGCCCCAGGTGCAGGGCCCTGGGCAAGCCCTACTTCTGTTCTGCCCCACTCCCGGACCAACTGGGCCAGGGGTTACTTGGGGTCAGTGGCCGGCAGCAGTGGGGGGTCACCTCCCCTGCCCCCCCCACTCACCATGTGGTGCGAGTGGCAGCCTGCTCTGCACCCAGTGCTCTCTCTGAGTCCAGCTGCTCTGCTGGCAGCTGGGAGGGGAGGGGAGGGGAGGCCGGTTCCCACTGCTGTGGAGGGGCTCAGCAGGCTGGGTCCTGGGCGGAGCCGCTACTCGCACTGCAGGGTGTGTGTGTGGGGAGGAGGGGTGACCTCTGTCTGCTGCCACTGCCAGTGCCCTGCCCCAGCTAATCCATCTCCTCTCCCTTCCAGAGGATGGCGGGGGTGGCTGCCTCACCTCCTCCTATGGCTGGGACGGCTCTGAGCCACAGCCAGAAGCAGGTGGGTCTATTGGTGGTGCACATGTCTTGGTGCACATAACAAAATTCATTCCACTTGCTGTTGGAAAAAGTTAGTGGGACCCTTGGGGCAGGGACAGGAGCAGGGATTTGGAGCTGACTGGGCCATGGGACATTTCACACTAGACTGCACAAAGCCTTAGGCTCTCAGAGACAGTCCTGCCCTGTGAGGGGGCTGGAGTCTGCTTCAGCTCTGAGGTAGCAGCGTCCCCGCTCAGACAAGCCCCTGGTGCTGGGCGGGAGAACAAGACAAGTGCAAGCCCCTTGGAAACTGTCCTGTCAAGGAAAGCTGCTCTTGCAAGTTTTCCAGCTCTGTCTTTGAGCTGGGAGCTCAGACAAGTCCGGCTCCCAGCGGCTGATGGAGGAACCCAGCTCATTCTCCATGCATTGCCCCCTTCCTGGGCCACATTCACCCCTTCCTGTCTCCGCTGGCTTTCTTGTCTTACGCAGGCCGGGAGCTTTGCCTGATGACTTGCTGCGAGCGAACAAAGCCAAGAACTGGTGGGAGCGTCCAGACTCAGGTGCTGCTGGGATCTGTCCTTCCAGTTCCCCAAAGCGGGGGTGTGCCGGGCAGAGGAGAACCCCAGGAGCGTGCGTGTGGCTGCAAGAGGTCGCTTGAGAGGGATTTCTTTGTGCCCCGCCTTGCAAGCACTTCCCTCCTTGCTCTGCCCAGAGCAGCAGCTGCTTCGCTGTTCAGTGTTTTTCCATCTCTCTGGAAGGCTGGCAGCATCCAGCATCTGAAGTCACCCCCCCTTGTCCACCCACCTCCTCACAGCCTCCCCCGCCTTGAGGTCGTGATGGCTCCGGCAAGTCAATCCTTTGGCGGGCAAGGAGATGAAAACCAAGCAGAGGCGGAAGCAAAATATTTGCTCAAATCTCATTAGGTGGATTCCTCTCCCTGAGACCCAGCGGCGTGGATCCAGGAGCCTTCTGATGTGTAATGAGTGAGAGATGTGTCAGAGGAGAGCCGGGAAGGGGAACCTCCAGCAAGTGTAATTAGTGAGCTCTGCTTCGCCAGGCATTGCTAGCAGTGTTCGTGCCCCCAAATGGAAAGATCTCAAGGCTTTGATTTGGGGGATCACACTGCATGTTTCACTAAAATGATGATCTCAGAGGAAGCTGGAGGCTGCGGTAGCAGTGGGGGATGGTAAGAGGGGTGGAAGTGGGAGAGGGGATATTTGGGCTTATTGAGTTTGCAGAAGAGAAGACTGAGGGTGAGTTGATAGCAGCCTTCAGCTTCCTGAAAGGAGGATCTAAAGAGGCTGGAGAGAGGCTGTTCTCAGTAGTGGCGGATACCAGAACCAGGAGCAATGGGCTCAAGTTACAGAGGGGGAGGAGTAGGTTGGATATTAGGAAAAACTCCTTCCCCAGGAGGGCGGTGAGATGCGTTTCTGAGAGAGGTGGTGGAATCTCCATCCCTAGAGGTTTTTAAGTGCTGGCTTGACAAAGCCCTGGCTGGGATGATTTAGTTGGGGTCGGTCCCACTTTGGGCAGGGGGCTGGACTTGATGACCTCCAGAGGTCCCTTCCAGCCCTATGATACTTCCCCCTTTGAACTGGGACACCAGCTCTGAGCCCACCCTTCCCCAGGCTCTCCAGCCTTTGGTATCTCAGCCCAGAGTTTAAAAGACTGATCAACAAGAGCAGTGTGCGCAAAATGGGAGCGGGGCCCAGTGTGCTGATCCTGTCGGGTGCTGAGCACCCCTCTGAGCCCCTCGGGGGCACTCAACTTTCAGCCTGTCATAGTGGAGCGAAAATGCAATATTCAGTTTGTGTAGTCAGTCTGCAAAGCCCTTAAACCTCTTTCTCCCTAAGCTGTTGTAGCAAGAATATCACGAGTGTAATCTCAGCTGAGGGCTCCCACTCCACTGTCCTAGTCTGCGATTAGTGGTTCTTACCTCACCTCCCACCACCACACTCCTCATCTCCCTGGGCAGGGCTGGAGTGGCAGGCACAGTCCCAGGGGGCAGCGTGGGGGGTTTGGGACCTGACAGGGTCATGCTCTGCTGCTTTGGCCCAGTGATGGACCCGGTAGTGCCACTGGCTTGTGCCATCTGATGGCTTTTGGGTGGAACGAGTTTATCAGGTCTCTGCACTTCCCCACAGGACAGGTTCTGCAGCGAGCCCAGCAGCGGGGCACACACCTGCTCTGAGCTGGGCCTGGTCTTCAGGCTCAGTCTAGACCTCTCTAGCATTGCCTGCGTGAGGATTCAAGGCCTTTAACTGAGATGAGGCCTAGTGCCAGGGCCGCAGCAGAGGGGACGGCTAGCAAGGCCAGGGTCTGTCCCCACCTTTGCCACATGCTCTCTTGAGCAGGTCTCCAAAGGTGGAACATGCAAGGCTCTGTCTCCTTCCTGTTTCAAAGCCCCTGTCGATAGCCAGTCTTCTGCCTTCACGCTCAGGACATGCTGGGTCCTGCTTGGTCTCCACCCAGCGTCCCCATTGCTCTTCTGCAGTGGAGGGTGCACACGGGTGGATTAGAACAGGTGGGGCCCTGGGATGACAGTCACCAGCCCCCCCCCAACTCCAATATAGTAAAATATTAATTTCGTTTCATTATTTATGCGTTAGTCTATTCATGCTTATTATGACTCATGATGCATAAATACACGTTGAACCTCTGTAATCTGGAACTCTTTTGTCCAGCAACCTTTGTAATCTGGCATGATTGTAGTTAGCCAGATGTACACTTATCTCGGGCGTGGGCAGGTTACGCGCAGTCCCATAGAGTTGATTTCCAGCCATCAGTCCTGGCTCTCTGTGTTCTGTGCTGTTATTTAGCTGTAATTTACCCTAAAACATCTCCGAAGAGCCCAGTCACTAGTGGACGGGTTGCTAATGTGCTAGAAAACATTGACCTCCTGTTGTCCGGCAGATTCTCTCATCTGGCAGCACTCAGGTCTTGAGGGTGCCAGAGGAGAGAGGTTCAAGCTGTAAAATGACACTTGAATTAGTTTTAGAATAAGGGCAGGACACATTCCCTTTGCTCCATTCCAGCGAATTGTTGAAACGAAATGGAGTGACAGAGCCTTGGGGCCCTTCACGCCTGACCCTGATGCTTATCTTCCTCAGAGGCAGGGCTGGCCTGGTGCTCCCTTGAAATCCTCCCACAGGGCGCACCAGCTGAGTGGTGTTCAGTGGGGTCATTCCTCTGGCCGGTCTCTGCCTCATCCGTCTGCGGAGGCGGCAAACGCCAATGGATTCCTGGAGAAATTTGCTTTGGTCTAGCTGTGGAGTTAACAGTTCAGCAAAGTGAAGCTAACCTGAAAAAAAGCCACCGACCTCTTGTGTAACACGCAAGGAGTCAGCGGCCTAGGCAGGATGCTGCTGCTGTCTGGGAGCATTTCCTTAGAAAACACTGAATCTGAAGGGAAATGGGTTGGGCGTCACGAGGTATCTCGTCAAAGTCAGGCTGCCCTGTACCATCCTTCTGCGCCAACCCACAGACCCACCCAGCAGAGCAGGCTAGAGATGGGTTTTCTACCCTCCCCAAACCAGCTCAATAGTAACAGAGAGGAAGCCGTGCTAGTCTATACACTATCAAAACAAAAAGCAGTCAAGTAGCACTTTAAAGACTAGCAAAATTGGAAAGGGAGAAAAAAAAAATTGTCCCAAAGTGGGAGGAAAATATCAAAAACATTTGCACAATGAAGTTCTGTGACAAAAAATGGTCATTTCAGGTGGGTTGAAAATGTTGCTAAATTCGAAAGGTTTGGCTTTGAGCTTCTTTATGTTTGTTTCTATAAAACGCATTTGGAAATAAAAAAAAGTCAAAACCTCTCCCTCTGATAATGTCAACACAGGCCACTGTTGAATTTTTCCCTCCTTTTTATTTTCCCCCCTGAACCATATGTTGTCAAAATTGGTACAAGTTCCAAAATTTCCCGTTGGTGAAAATGGCGAGGTGGGGTTTGTCTTGCCCCGGCAGGAACGCTGTGCTGGCGAAAGTTGGTCAGCCAGACCCGACCTTCCCTTTAATTTTTCCCATCGGTGTGTGGAATACATTTTGTTCTGCGCACTGACTCATTTGCAGATGGGCCGCACCTCTAGGAGCACAGGCAGCCGGCTGCGGGCGCACTGCTAATCAGCGGGGTAGCACCTGACTCTCTCCTGGGTGGCCACCCAAGCGCTCGGCCTATGAGCAATATTGCCAGCTGCAGCATACGAGCATTTGCACACACCCGTGCAAAATCTCCTGGTAAGGAAGGGTCACGAGCACCAGCTCTTGCAGCTCCAGTCCGTGGTGACTTATCTGACAAATTATCCTGCTTTTCACCCGGAGCCTGTCTTGCTCTCAAACCCATGATGATCCTAACAGGTTTGTTTGGAGTTTGACATTCACTGCCAATTTTCTTTCTCCCAAACACAAGCTGGCGGCTCTTTCTCAGTCTGTGACTCAAGTTGGCTGACACTTGGGATTTGCCTCTTGAGCTTTATAATTGGTTAGCGAAAGTCACACGGCTTTGTGGCTGTTCTGTGATTGGGCAGCCGAATCTTTATCAAGTGCTTTCTTGTGGATTCTTGTGGTTTTGCTTCTTGGACATTGGCGAGCCTCAGCTGCAGGGCTGAAATTGGCCCTTGGCGATCAAGTCAGGCAGGCAAAGTAAAATTAGGCTGGGAACGAGAAGAGGGCTCTAAATGTCAGAGGAAGGAGGTTTTGGGACAGCGGTGGACAACCAGTGGCCGTGAGCTGCACGGAGCCCATCAGGGTTCGGTGTGTGGCCCATGAGGCAGTCTGTGGACCGTTGTCTGCTTGCAGGGTTGCCTTTTTCCACTGGTGTGCCGAAGTGGCCTGTGTGAGGATGTTATTCCCTTGGTTAGATTGCATGTATTTCCTGATACCTTGTAGTAAAATGAGGCGAGTACCTCAGTTTCCCCAGGCACAGCATCAGAGCATCGTGGTGATGGGAGTTTCTGTGTGATGACATCTCACACGTAGGCAATGGCCCTCCAGGCTCTTCATAACCTAGGCTACCAGGTGACCCCTTTCTTCCTCAGATATCAGGACAAGGAGGGAGGAGGGGCCTGGCTGGTTGGAATCGGAACTGGGCTGTTGAATGGGACAGTTGTGTCTGGCTGGGGAGGGCGGAAGGGGGCCAGGGGCTGGCTTGGGGACCCCCTCTGGGCTCCTCTCCCCAGGATGGATGGTGCTGGCGGTTTCTGGTTCCTGTGCTGAGTCCGTTCTATGTGGTTGTAAGGAATATGCTGCTGACTCCTTCCAACAGAGGGGTTACATGGTGTCTTTGTTGAGTAATAAACCTGCTCTCCCTGCTGAGTGAGAGTCACATCTGCCTGTGGGTGGGGTGTGGGGAGACCCCCGCTCTCTGTGCCCACTGCAAGGATTGAATTCCTGAGGGCTCCTTGCCCCTTTGTAGCAGATGTTGATAAGCTGCAGAGCAGGATTTGTGCTGCCATAGCCGGTCCATCTTCCTCTCCTGAGGTCAGGGCCGGCCTTACGTATACACAGAATTACACAGCTGCAGGGGTCATCTGAAATCTGGGACACCACTGGGCCTTAATGTCCACCCTTCCGCCTCTACCGATCGCTGTTCTGTGGGTCTGCTTCCTCCCCAGAGGGTCCAGTTAACTTACAAGGGAAGAATCTGGCCAGGCCTATTAGCAGAGCATCACACCTGTGACGTGGTAAGTGAAGCCATTTAACAGGCATTTGTCAACCCCAGATATATCCTGTCAGTTTCTGGGTTTACTGTGTTAGTTGACAGCACCTGAGTTTCTAATTGGCTTTAAAAATATTTCATTGGCTTGTTGCTGAAGGTTAGGAAATCGCAGCTCTAAAGATTGTCATCCATCCCCCGCAGGGCTGTTGTGGGGCACAGGGGCACTGTTCTAATAGTAGTGCGTAGTGTGCCCTGCCTGGGCAATTCTTTCCTGCTTTCCTGCCCTCCTTTCTCTTCACTGGGCTAGTGCTCAGAGCCGTGGGGTGTAATTATGCATTGAAATGGCTAGATTTTCACCAGGGTTGCGCATTAAACCCAACAGTTAATAAAGGAAAACAAGTCCTGCTCTTTGCACTGGGTTCCTCTCTTGCAAGCTCAGTCAAAATGCAGTTTTCTGTGCCTCCCCTCCCGGGGCCCTGCCAGGCCTCCCCCACTCACCGAGAAATCCCCCTCCTCTCAGTGCATTGAATAGCCTTGTGGAACCAGTACAGTCAGGTTTGTCCCTGAGTGTCCCTGCCGCTGCGGGGGAAGAGTCTTGACAGGCTAATGGATAAAGCGCTGGTTTTATCCATGCCTCATCTCAGTCCCTGCTCATTGGGAAGCCGTGTCCCCATCCTCCCTTCTCTTCCAGGCTTCTTGGTTAGAAGCAGTGTCCCCTGTAAGCTGGGTGCTTGGGCAGCCACTCAGGAGAGAATCAAATACCCGCCAGCTGGTGTCTGCAGTGAGATTTTTGTTTCCACTGGTGGTGCACATTCGCACAGTGCATGTGAAAATTCTTCCACACGTGGACGGGAAAAATCCTCCCAGGGTTAATAAAGATTGGAGGAAACTTTGGGTTAGTCCAAGACTTTTAATGATCAGCTGTTAAATAGAAATCTGCTGGTACTGGTGGAGACAGGCTATCGCTCCGGTCGAGTCTGGCAATTCCAGAGCTTTGCTGACACCTGTCCTCTCTTTGACACATACAAGTATATCAAGGGTCTTAGCGGAGCTCACAACCTCCCGGAAATGCAGTGCCTAGGGGCCCTGGCACTGAGTATTTCAGTTTTAATGTAGAGCATTTCTTTAAGTGACGAGTTGATTCAGGCTCCCCAGCTGGAAAATGCCAGAGGAGCTGGCAGACGAAATCTTCAGGGATCTCTACAGCCACTTGGGACTGCAGCTTAAACTCAGTGTCAGCAGGTAGCTCACAATAGGAGCTTTAAAGTGACACTAGGCTTGCGTCTTTACACCTTGTGCCTGGGGAGATATCTGGTGTCTTAAGTAGCCGTCAGCAGGTACTTTAGTGTTGTAAGAAGTGGGACGCTGAGCTGCAGACCCAGAGGGTGAGGTGTGAAAGCCGGCATGAAGGGGCAGGGCCGAGTTACAAAAGTCTTCTAAACCCTGCTTCTGCTGAAGTCAAGGAATGCTTTACCCTGGAGTCCAGCATCCCGTCCACAGCAGGGTTCCCTCGCATTTTTTCCATCCAGGGCCAGCACAAATTTTGTCATGTGCAGCACCAATAGAAACCTGGGCTGCCGGCTGTGAGCGCTCTGCTGATCAGCTGGGCAGCAACTTTCCTGGCTGGCCACCCAAGCGCTCAGGTTACAGGGAACACCGGTCCACAGGCTAGAAAGAGCCATCGTTGTGTGGGGCATTTACAAGGCAAAGGCTTGTCAGCCCAGGAGATGAGTGCAGGGTAAGCGGTTGGGTTTTTGTGTTTTCTATACACAGATCAAAAAGGAGTGGACGTTTTTATGGATACCGAGAACATTCAGAGTTACAGTCATAAGGATGAAAAACCCTCCAGAGTTTCGGGTGAGCTGTAAACTTTTTTGACTCAGGATATAAACCAGTCTCTAACAGGTGGGGCCCAGGAGGAAACTGTCTTAAGGGGCAGATACTCCGAAACTGCTGCCTTTCTTACATCTTCCATTCAGGCAGCTGGTGCTGGCCACAGTCAGAGATGGGGCCCTGGGCTGGAGAGACATGAGATCTGATCCTGTGTTCCTAAAACTAATCAGTAAAGATAGCCCTTTAATGGGAGAGGTGGTCAGCTGCCTGTGTGGTGAGGCGTTCGGGAGCAGGCAATGAAACCTTTTTATTGATGAATTGTTACAGTTCTTGTGCGATTTTCTTCGTTGTCTGGACCTTCACCAATTTGGACCTTGAGAAAAAAACAATCAGCTGCTTCTGTCTAATGCACTGTGCTGTGCAGCTAGGAAATATGGCTGCTAGTCAGGCACTGGGGTGTTCTACACACCGGCGGGATCTAGGTAAGGAGAGGGGCCTCTGATGAAACGGGTCTTTGCCTGCAAAAGCTCATGCTCCAAAAGAGCTGTTAGTCTATAAGGTGCCACAGGACTTCTCCTGGTTTTTGCAGATACAGGCTAACATGGCTACCCTGTGATACTAGGTAAGACGGGTCGGCAAAGAGAAGGGGCCAGATGCCGGGGTGGGGTGTACCGGCTCGGCCCCGTTTTTTGCAGGTGGCTCCTGGGGGTGGTGATTGGCCGAAGAGGGTGTGAAATGCGACCGCCACAGGATGGCTCTGAGGACCTCGCGCTGACTGTACTGTCCGGCTGAAGCCCACGGGTGTCCAAGCGGAGTTAGTTATGGCAGGCGCGGTGTGTGCTGAGTAATGACTGTTGATCCTGGCAGCTGTACAAGGCCAGTGTGGGAGACCTCAGAGCTGTAGGTTTCTCCCGGCCCTGCTCCACCCCTGCCCCGCCTTTCCCCAGAGAGATCAGGGAGCGATGTTTCATCCCTGCCTGTCATGCTACCCGCTCTGCTACTGGCCAAGGTGATGGATGCGTCTCGGTGGGGCTGGGCAGCGTGGAGATGTTTGTCAGCCGTGCCAGTGGAGCTGACACCGGTGAAGATATATATGAAAAAGGCAGCGGCACAGGGTGTCTCCAGAGAGATGGATATGAAGCCGTTTCTCACAGCTGCCCCTGGCCAGGCAGCTGCGTGGATTGCAGGGTGCCCAGGGGAGCAGGATGGAGAATGGAGCATCATCCTGCGCGCTGGGACAGATGGAGCTGTTGAGGCTGCAGTCAGAGCAGAGCGTGTGCTGAGTTCAAGGAGGCATCCGTCCTCAGCCGAGAAGCTCACAGAATCGTAGAATCCTAGGGCGGGAAGAGAACTCGGGAGGTCCTGGAGTCCAACCCCCTGCCAAAGCAGGACCAACCCCAACTAAATCACCCCAGCCAGGGCTTTGTCATGCCAGGACTTAAAAACCTCTCGGGATGGAGATTCCACCACTGCCCCAGGCACCCCACTCCAGGGCTTCATCTCCCTCCCAGTAAAGGAGTTTTTCCTAATATCCAATCTTGACCTCTCACACCACGACTCAAGACCATTGCTCCTTGCTCTGCCATCCGTCAACACAGAGAACAGCCTCCCTCCAGCCTCTTTGGAACCCCCCTTCTGGTAGTTGAGGGCTGCTGTCAAATCCCCCTCACTCTTCTCTTCTGAGATAAATAAGTCCAGTGTCCTCAGCCTCCGCCCATAAGTCATGTGCCCTGGATCTGTAATTGCTTTTCTTGCCCTCTGCTGGACTCTCTCCAGTTTGTCCACATCCTTTCCGTAGTGGAGGGCCCCAAGCTGGATGCAATACTCCAGATGTGGCTTCCTTGATTCCTTGATCTGCTGGCAGAGCTCCTACTAAAGCAGCCCGTATGGCGTTAGCTTCTTGGCTACCAGGGCACACGGTTGGCTCGTATCCAGCTTCTCATCCACTGAAATCCCAAGGTCTTCATCTGCCAAACTGCTGCCCACCCAGTTGGTCCCCAGCCTGTAGCAGTGCCTGGGCTTCTTCCATCCGAAGTGTAGGGATCTGCACTCGTCCTTGTTGAACCTCCTCGGATTTCTTTTGGCCCAGCCCTCCCAGCAACTAGGTCCCTCTGCACCTCCCCCTGCCCTGCTGCGTATTCCCCTCACCCCTCCAGCGTCATCTCTGGACTTGCTGGGAGTGCAAACCACCCATCATCTGGATCATCAGAAGATGTTGAACAAAGCCAGCCCCAGGCCCAACAGCTGGGGCGGCCAACTCAACATCGGACTGTCGATCGCTACCTGGGGGGCCGGACAATCCAGCCTGCTTTCCAGCCGCCTTACAGGGTGGGAGCATCTTGGCTTAAGTGAGCTGGAGGAGCCAAAGTGGGGGGTTGATCCTGAGTCGCCAGACACCGGAGTGGGCTTGGGGGAACCTGATGGGCTCGTTCATTTTCACTTTTGACTTGTCTTATTGTTCCCACACCTTGGAACCAAGGCTGCATGGGCTGCCCTGTGTCACGCCCCTCTCAGCAACCGGGAGGGGAGGGGAGGGCAGGATACAAGCCCATCCCTCTGCTACTGCATCCCTGCTCAGGGTTTTGCTTGCCAACCCAATCCCCATCCTACGCCCCTAGCTGCTCTGCACCGCCACTCGCTCTTGCCCTGCGCAGGTACGAGACGCTGGCCCGCAGCCCCCGCCCCCCAGGCCGGTTTCTCTGGCATTCGCTGCTGGCCCCGAGCCCCCAGAGGCTGGGGAAGGGCTCATGGCAGCCGAGCTGAGCGCAGTGGGGGAGGGGTGGCTGTTGCTGCACCTGAGATGGGGGGACTGAGTCTCCCCGAGGTGTTAAACGTCAGAATCCGCCTTTGGAGGAGGCCCAGTGCGTGCGCGCGGAACGTACCTGCAGCGTCCCGGCCCAGTGGGGAGCGAAACTTCAGAGACTTTGCTGCTGTCAGCAAGTAGAACTCAGGCAGACTTTGGTGCCCTGGGAGAGAGCCATGGCAGTGCCGGGGGCAGAAGGCACAGAGCTGTGGAGGGACCCGGGGCTGGACGAGTGCGGGGAATTCGTAGGGCTGGGGGGAGCTCCGGGGTGGGGTAAGAGCGGGCTGTGAGGCAGGAGTGAGGGAATTCTAGGGCCCCCTGTGGGAAGCGGGGGGTGAGAGAGCCGGGGGCCGTGGGGAGGGACTGAGGGGGACCAGCTGAGACCTCCCCAAAGGAGTCTGTCTCTCGTGTTCTTGGCAGTGGTTACGTCTGTTCCCGTTTGAAAGGCCGTTGTGAACCACTGTGCTGCGGGGCTCAGGGAACACATGGCTGGAAGTCAGCCCTCGGGGGGCCTCTTTCTGACACTTCTGCCGGGTGTCACTGGTGAGTCAAGGCCCTGTTTTGTGCCTCACTATCCCCCTTTCAAGAATTCTTCCCCCCTCCCACTGTGGGGATCTTCTGCTGCCGTGGGTCAGGCTTCCTCCCTTCTCTCCGGTGTGTTGTCCTTTTGTCCGTCACGCTTGCCTCAGTCTGTCGAAATTCCCAGCTCCCTCCGCTCTGCACGGGAAGGAAGGAGAGGCTGCAATGCTCAGGAGTCTGAATTTGGCGTCTCTGGTCCCACTGGCTGTCCGCAGGCTCGTTGTTGTCTCCGCCTGGTATAAACAGCAGGCAGCTAAGGGGTGGAAGCAGAGGAGAGTTTGCTGTGGCCGGGGAGAAGGGGAGGCATGTCCCGATGCTGCTGGCACAAGGGGCATGAGGAGGGAATAAGCAAGAAAGCCGCATGCTGAGCAAAATTTCATTCTCAGCTAATCTCTGCTTGGATTTCTAGCCTGCTGCCTGACCGCCGCTGCTTTGCAGGATAGGGAAGGCATCAGCGTCTGTGCTACAGCTAAACTCGGACTAAGGACCTTGCCTAAGAATCAGGCCGGCCGCACAGGAGACCAGGTTTTTACTCCTGTCTCAGCCACTGACCTTCTATGAGACCCTGGCCAAGTCACTTAGGCTGATGGAAGTTAAGCGTCTTTGAGGCTCTGGACCTGACTCTTTCTGTGCCTCAGTTTCCCATTGCACATGGGTACAGCAGCATGGCTCTCCTGCCCAGGGGTGCTGAGAGACTCACCACATGCAGCTTGTGAGGTGTGCAGCAGTCCAGCAAGGTGGTCGGTTGATGGTTCAATTGGGATGCCTGTTGCCTTTGGATATTGTCAGAGGCTGACGAATGTAAGTGACGTGCCAGGACAGGCTGTTCACTGTGAGAGGAGAAATGGGGTTTGCCCTGGTGTGTTTGTGGGTCAGTCTGTACAGGCGGGGGCTTACGTGCGATTGTCTGTACCCACGTGTCTGTGTTGGCGTGTGTTCGTTCCTGTGTTGTGTGTGGCTTGGCCCAGCTGCTGGGCTGTCGGCAGCCGCCTTGCTGGTGCATGTGTTTCAAACCAGCCTGACAGGCCAGCTGGGCCCATGGGGGCCCCCATGTCTCGCCTGTCTCCCCCTTTCTTGGCAGCTGTCTCCAGCCAGCGTGGTGTGACTGCAGTGCGGTGGGCGTGGCTGTGAGAGCTGACAGCTGCAAGAGGCGGCTGGGAGGGTGTTGGTGGAGGGTCTGGCAGGAGGGCCAGGCATGACCCAGCGAGGGGAGAGTGGAGGGGAGGGGCAGTGCCTGTGGAGTTCGGTGGGTGGCAGGGAGGGGGGCTCAGCACCTCGTGAGGAGGGTTGAATGGACCCCAGCCTGGTGAATCTCTAGCAGGAAGGCAGGGTTGAGTGTGAAGAAGGCAGGCGAGGCAGTGGGGTAAGGGAGCTGTGGCAAGATCTGCACATCTGGGTCTGCCTGTGGGGCTGGGCTCTTCTGCTTCTGCATGGGCGCCCTGGCCTGTGGGCTCTGTCCTGGCTCGTATCCCGTGGTTCTCTGGGGCTGGCCAGAGAGACTTAGAGGTGCTGGGTACTCCTATCAAAGCCAGTGCGAAGGCCGGGGGACTGGACCTGAGTCAGGACCCAGGGGCCGGCCCAAAAAGTGCTGAGAACCAGCTTTGACAGAAGCTCCTGTGGAAGGAGAGGAAATCTCCCCAGGCTGTGAGCGCTGCAGAGTCTATGACACACAGCTGAGCTGTTCTGGTTCCGTCCAGTAGAGGGCAGTGGCTGCTGGCTGAGCATGCAGAGGGGCTCTGCCGGGGGCATGTTGTACTGGTGGCACCTGCAGTCTGGCCATGTCTGTTGTGTGTCTGCTGAGGGCGAGTGCGTGGCATGGAGTGGAGCTCTGTCTTGGTGCTGCGTCCGTGGGCCCACCCATCCTTATGGGGGCTGTATCTACTAGGAGTGGTTTAAGTGTCCACTTGCCTGCTGGCTGCTGAGTCTAGCAGCTAGTTCCTGTTTCACGCACAGGCTGGGCCCCTAACAAGGCTGCGCTGCAGCTCCTGAGCCATAGGCGTTTTGGGTTATGCTGCTCAGAGGGACAGAGGCACTGCTGGGCTCTCTCTGGGGCGCAGGCTGGTGTGGAGGAGCTCTGCAGCCCTACACACTGCTGTGGGGTGCAACGGGGACTGTGGTCCCCAGCCACTTACCAGAAACCTTGGGGAAAGCCCACGCTGGGGTCAGTCCCCTGCTTGGCTGTGCAGGTGTTTGGCCTGTGCTAATGAGCTGGGCTGACCCTTCCCGAAGTCTGGCTGTTACTGCTTTGGAATGAGGCTGTTTCCCCACAGCTGACTCTGTTGTCCAGCTCAGTTCCTGGGGAGGCTGGAATCTCCTGCACCATCAAATTCAGACTCTCTGGGTGCGTCCCCTGCTCTGTGTTGGACCCAGGAGCTGAGAAAGGCTTGTATTAAAGATGGGATGACCCCCTCCACAAACCCAGAGGAGACAATCTCCGGCTAACCTGTTCCCGCTAATTTTTTCCCTCCATGGGTGGAATAAATTTGTTACATGCGCCTGTGCACCACCAACAGAAACACATGCTACTGACTGTGGGTGCTCTGCTAATCAGCTGGGTGTCATTTGACGCTTTCCTGGGCAGCCGCCCAAGCTCTCAGCTTACAGGGAATACTGCTGCGGATCTTGCTGGTAAATCAATTCCTGAGGAGCGATGGGAGCTGGACACACAGCCACTGTGCCCAGAACTATGCCTGGCAGACCCACAGGGTAGCCATGGAGACCCATTTGTCAGGTTTCTCGCAGGTCTGTTTGCTGGAAATATTGCCTATCACGTTTGGAGAACTAATTTTCAGATGGAGGGACTTGAGCCTCGTCCGGTACCCCAACGTGTAAATCAGGAGTGGCTCTACTGATGTTGGGGAGCCTGATCCACCTTCCATTTACACTGACGTGTACCTTGGGAGTCACGCCACCGAAACCCTCTGGCTACCTCGGTGTCTCGTACCCACCCCCCCGCAGCCCAGCCCAGCCCAGCCCAGCCAGGTCCCAGCTGTGCATGTGACCACCAGCCATCGCAGGTGACTGCCCCACCCATCAGAGCAAACTCAATGAGGCACTTGCCGTCACCAACAGCTGAGGGAACTGCGGGCAGGATCCCTACCGGGTCTGAGCCGACCCAGCATTCAGATGGACGCCACTTTACACCAGCAAAGGAGCTGGTCTTGCCCATTTATTCTGAGCTGTCGGAATCCTTCTGCCCAGGAGTCCTGTCTCCACCTCCCCAGCAGCACTTCCTGCTTGTTAGGCTGGGGGACTGTTCTCCGGGCTACTCAGCAGGCGGGGCAGATGGCGCGCGCGCCCCTCGGAAGGAATCCGTCCGTGGCAATAACCTGCAATGGGTGGCTCGGAATTCGTAATCCTGGGAACAGCCATTCGCTTTGCTCCAGCTGGCACGCAGGGTCACGGTGGAGAGCAGTGTTTGGCTGTAGGCTGAGGATGCGTGGGCTGGGCGTCTGGCTCATTTGCCTGTATCTCCTTCAGGAAACCGAGGAGGGGTTTGGATTCTGTGACTGGGCATCAATGCCTGTGAGTCGGTGTCTCCGGGCTGGCTGCAAGGGAGCTGCTTCCGTCTGGACCAGCTGAGGGTCAGGCCCCAGGGATCAAAGCTCTGTAGGAAATCTCCCTTGTTTGGGACCCTGCCAGCCAGTTCAGAGCCTGGGGAGTCCACCCAGCCAGGGTGGGCAGAGGCTTGGAACAGGCCAGCCCAGGGTGTTTATTATGGGCTGGGCCACTTCCCCCAGGACAACACGGCCTGGCCTGGAGCTCAGACTCTCATGTCTAGGGGGCTGACTGGGGCTGACGGCCCGAGTGGCACAGCTCACACGGAGATGGCTTTCTAGCAGCCAGACCCTCAGCTGGCGGAAGTCCCCATTGCCTCCTTGCAATGAATGGGCTCTGCGGAGCCACTCTAGCTGGGCCGTGGGCACCGATGGTCACTTCCTCCTTTCCGTGCGGGACGTGCGGCTGGTGCTCGGTGTCAGTCACACACGCTGCCGTCTTGGGCTCTCCACTCGGGGTAATTGAGGCGCTAAGTGACCGTTGGCCAGTGGCTTTAATGGGGCTGGTAGCGAGACCCCCGCCTGCCTCCCTCCCGCCTCTCGCCAGGCTGCTTCTGAGCCCTGACGCGTCCGGGCCTGACTGAGTGCTTGGACACGGAGCCGCACTGCCTGGCCATTGTAGCTGCTCCTGAGGGGTGTGTGTGGCTCTGTTGCCCAGCAGTGGCTGGTCCATGGCCTTGTTGATGGGTCTGTGGCTGCCCCCGATGAGGCTGGTTGTTTAAGTCAGGTGGGGGACGCTCACGCCTTTGGTTCAAATCCTCCTCTGGGGCCTGCTAGGTCGTTCTGGGCAAATTCTGCATGGTACTGAGAGATCCACTGCAGTTAGAGGGGGCTCAGCACCCTCCAGCATTAGACTCTTGCGGCTGGTTTGGCGGCCCTGCCCGAGCTCAGCAAAGACTTTCCCCCACCCTGCCAGTCTCCCTGCGCCACCCAACTCCCCCCAGACACCAGCTCCCGCTGCAAACCTGACCCAGCCCTCCTTCGGCAGGAGAGAGGCTGAGCTCCACAGGCCCCTGCTGGGAGTCCAGCCCCCATCCCAGCTGTGCTGGGGCAGTGGGGCCGGGACACTTCTAGTGGGGGTGCTGAAAGCCAGCCAAGACAACTGTAAAGCCCTGTTCCCCAAACTGCCTACCTCCTGCTCCCTTTGCCCTGTCTGGGGCTGGCAGCCAGGATCTCTCGTGAGGGGCCAGGAGCGGAGACCCTGCTGCCGCGCTCCCCGCGCCCTTAGTTCCGGTGCCTATGCTCTGGGGCTGGCCCGTGCAAATCCTGATGGGTTCCTGGGGTTCGACCCAAGCCCAGACAGGACGTGCTTGGGACGGAGCCGGGTCTGTTTGAACCTGCAGTGACAGCGATGTTCCGGGAGAGGGGGCTAGCAACAAGCCCCAGGAGCAGCAGGACAAAGCCGCAAGCCAGACGATCGCATTCGTGTATTCCAATGGAGGCATTGTGCCAGGTGCTGTACGGACGCGCAGCGAGACAGTCAGTGCTGCCTGTAAGCTGAGCGCTTCGGCAGCCGCCGGGGAGAGATTCAGGTGCTGCCCAGTTGATTAGCAGAGCGCCCACAGCCACCCACAGGGGGCAGAATGCCTTTGTACTAGTGGTGCACTTCCACACGCCTCGTGCACATCACAAAATGTATTCTGCCCCAGGGAACACTGGACACGCTTTCTGCCCAAAGAGCCTCCAGGCTGCATAGAGCACACAGACGCTGCGGGGGCCTTGTGACCTTGGTGTGCAGCGGGTGGGCAGAGCAAAGAAGAGAGCCATCCAGATTGCAGGGGTCAGTGGCAGAGAATGGAACTGAGCCATGCCCATAGGACTGGCCTTCTCCCTGGTGTGGCCCAGCGGCCTGTGAGGGTCTCTGGTGCCCAGTGAAGTGGGCAGCTGGTGGCAGGACTTGGCTCCTGGTTGTGGCCAGCAGGTGGCAGGTTGTGGCTCTGCATGGGGACGTGTTTCCTGGGATGCTGGCGGCTGTTCTGGACGGGTTCCTAATACCGCTGTGTTCGCTCTGGCTCCTTCCCCCTTAGATGCTTTAATGTCCCATTTATATCTGACCAGTATTTGTCCTCTCCTGCCTGGCAAATGGTAATTCTCTTTCCCCCTCCTGTGCGTCTGATGGAGCTGAAAGGAGCAGCGAAGGGCCGGCCTGCAGCAGCTCGGGCTCTGCCCGCTCGGGTTTCCATGGGGCTCACTCCTCAGCTGCTCCCATTGTTCTCCATGGGGGGAAAATGTGGGAGGCTGTTTCTCCATTGTTCTAAGGGGGATCTCCATTGTTCTCAGCAGGCCCTGCTGTGAGCTGAGCTCTTCGGAACACCCGGCCCTGCTGTGTTTCTGGGTCAGGTTTGATTTCTGTGAACGGGGTGAATCTGGAGTAACCCTGGGGAGGTCAGTGGAGATGCTCTCGGTTTAGGGGGGTCAGTGGGGTCATTTGGGGTTGTGCTCTGGCGACTGGGCTTGGAATCGGGCCTTTTGCCTCTCTGGGGCTCTTCCCATCTCCGTCTCCCCCTCTCTGTTTGTGAGTCCCCCCCACTGGTGCGTTTTGTGCTATGACGCCTTCTCCTTGCTTGGAGTGACCCCTGCTTGACACCAGTGTGAGAGCAGGGTAAGTCCAACCCTCTTTCCCCTCCCTCCCAGCACCAGGATCACCCCCGCTGTCACCCCGATCTGTCATCTCTCCAGCTTGCTCTTCCCAATGTGTGCGCCGTACTCAGCTGGCAGACGAGCTCCAAGCAGCTCTGCCCCGATTGCTCCCAGCCTCTGTGCTGGCTTCATCTGGGAATGTGACAAGGCAGTTGCTTTTGGCAGTTCGCTCTAATTTTTTCCATCCACGGGCAGAATAAATTTTGTTCCGTGCACTGAGGCATGTGCGGAGGAGCACCACCAGTAGAAACACAGGCTGCCGGCTCTGGGTGCTCTGCTAATCAGCTGGGCAACATTTGAGTCTCTTCTGGGCAGCTGCCCAAGTGCTCAGCTTACAGGGATCCCTGCTCGCTTCCCCCAGGTGGGGCTTGCTTTTGTGGTTCTCTCGGTGGGGGACGCCCTGGAAGCAGCAGGGCCTGGACCTGTGTTCTCTTGCCCTGCGCGTTCCACTGGCCTCACTCCTGATATGCAGCAAGAGGCGACTCACATGCAGAGACAGGGAGGCGCTGAGCACACCAGAGAGAGTGAGTCTATCATTACAGCGTTGGCTGGAGAGCTTCTGTCCCCCAGGGTGACAGCTCCTTTTTATTGCAGCCATGAATTCTCTGCGTCATAATGACCATCCAGCATGACAGGGGCGATCAATTGCCTCTCCTTCATGCCCTCTTCTTTCTAACAGCAGGAAGTCCTGTGGCACCTTTCAGGCCAACAGACTCTTTTGGAGCATGAGCTGTCGTGGGCAGAGACCCGCTTTGTCAGGTCACGAAGTGAGTTTTTGCCCACGAAAGCTTATGCCCCAAAAGAGTCTGTTAGTCCATCAGGATCAGGAGCAAGAATGCCTGGTGGCTGCTCTCCCCTCTCGAATGGAGACGCTCCAGCCCTGGCAGCCAGTGAGCCCCGGGAGTGCCTGTTGCTTTGGCAACTCGCAGGGTCGTTAGAGCAATGCTGGCTGGTGGGCTGTAGGCTGGCCAGCGGGAGGAGGCAGGAGCGGAGGGCTGTGATGGGAGCTGCTGGGGATGCTTGCCAGGAACCTCCAGGGCGTGAAACTCTCCTGAGTTTGCAGTTCGTTCCAAACTAGGAATTTGAGGCTGGTTTGTTTGCGCTCCCCTTGTGGAAATTGAGTTTGGTTCACTCGGCCCCATTTCCCCCTGTTGGCGACGGCTCAGGTGATGACTGTGAGCTGCACTGGTCCGGTAACCAGCTGTAGCACTGTGAAGAGAGGGAGTGAGCGTGGGGGCAGGGAGGCATTGCTAAGGGGAGGGCGTGAGCACCTACAGGCACATTTACACCTGCAGGCTTATGTTCCCTAAGCGCTCACCCGTCCTGACAGCCTGAGGTCACCTTGTGTTGCTGTGATACTGTCAACCATCCCCCAGAGGTGCCAGTCCACAGCAGGTCTCACCTGCCGGGGGGCAGAGCAACAAGAGAAACAGGAGCCAGTCCCAAAGTCCAGCTGAGTTCCCTGACATCACACAAAGATGCTATTGTGACGCTGTTGCAGACGTCTGTTCGCAGGCTGCAGGCTGCAGCTGCCCATCACCCACGGGTGTGCCCATGCCAGAGCCTACAGCCGAAGCAGGGAGGGGCATGAAGTCTGTAGGGGTGGCCCCAGGTGGCTGGCTGGCGGGCGTGCAGGTGGGAATGGGTGGGCAGGAGGAGAGCCGGGCGTGTACAGGGATGAATGGGTAGGAAGGGCTGTCTGGGGGCTGGTTGAATGGATGCAGGTGCTAACACTGAGCTCCGGATGAGGCCCGTAAGATGCTTACCTGGCACCTGCCTTGCGGGGGTGGACAGGAAGCTGAAGGTGGCTCACCTGGGTTAGCCCCTGGCAGACCAACGACGCTTTATTTCCCAGCGCCTCCGCAGGTGCGACTGCTGACAGCTCCCGTGGGCGTCTGTTCCTGGTGCTCCCTTCCGGGCCATCCAAGTGAAGGGGCCTGGGGAAGTTGCCCCCCTGCTGCCACAGGCTCTGCCCCTCTCCTGCTCTGCCCCCACTCCCCCTATTCTGTCCCCCAGCAACAGGGCCAGGGGATTACCTGGGGCTGGGGGTTGCCTCCCCTGCCCCACTCCCCACACAGGCAGTGAGACCAGCAGCCTGCTCTGCCCCACCGCCCTCCCGGCCCACTGCAGAGCAGCGGCTGTAGCCTCGCAGGTGCAGGGAGATAAAGCACCAGCTCTGGCCAGCTGCATCCAGCCCACAGGCCACTTGCTGTCCCTGTCTACACTCGGCCGTTTGGATGCACTTCTCCAGCCTGAGTTACAGAGCTTCCCCGCTGCACAGCTCCATGTGGAGACCTGAGCCCCCCAGCCATGGTCCCTTTCTGGTGGCTTACAGCTCTAAGAGCAAAGGGGCAGGTGACCTGGGCGGGGGGTATCAGTGCTGTTGGGGCTCAGCCCTGGCTGGGCAGCGCTAATGAGGAGAGCTGGGTGCAGGGCTCTGGGAGCGCACTGCCCTCTCTGGTGGGTGCGGAGGCTGGCTGTGAGTCCCTCTTGCTCTGCCGGGTTTGAGGGGTGCACTGGAATGGCCCTGCTGAGGGTCGGGGTGGCTGGTCGGGGTGGGGTGCACAGCAGCAGCCCCCTTGCATCTCCGAGTCTTGCCATCACCCGAGTGCCCCTTGCTGGCTTTGCAAGTGCTGGGGGCAGAGCCTTGAAATGGACGCCCCTTTCTTCCTGTGACCTGCGCCGCTGTGCTGAGAGAGGGGTCCTCTTTTCGCCAGGGCTGCGCCGCCTGTTCGGCAGTGTTGGTGGTCATGGCTGTAGCCCCAGAACATGGCATGTGAGAGCCAGCTGCAGGGCAGGCACCCCGCCGTTCCCACCCACGTCCCCAGCTCTGGTCTAGAACAGTGATGGGGGAGTTGCATCTCTAGGTCCACAGCTTCACAACAGTCCCATGACGAAAGCTACTGCTGGGTTGCTGCCTTCATCTTCCTCTTCCTGGCTGAGATGCCCAGTGTGGGAGTCTGTGACAGCCACAGCACTTGTGAGGTCCCCGCCAGGGACTGTGAACTCTCGCGGGCAGGGGGCTGTTTTTGTTCTGTTTGTACAGCTCCTAGCACGCTGGAGCCTGATCAGTGTTCCCTGTAAGCTGAGCACATGGGGGGCCACCCAGGAGAGAGTCACGTGCTGCCCAGCTGATTAGCAGAGCGCCCACAGCCTGTGTTCCTCGTGGTAGTACACATCTGCACATAGCAAAATTCATCCCTCACATTGAAGGGAACAATTAGAGGGAACATTGGAGCTGGCCTATGACTGGGCATCTGCGGTGCTGCCATAGTATGAACAGGAACTCGAGTGCGTCCCAGCAAGGGGCAGCACCAGCTTTGGACCCAGGATGGATGTACCCACCTAGAGGGGCTCCCTCTTCCGTACATCAACCAGTCCCACTCCTTTGGCTTCTGCCTCCTCCCATCCACCCGCTCCCTCCTGCCCACATTTCGCCGTACATGCAGATCCACGTGCATAGGAGCTAACAACACTTCAAAGCCCATAACGAGCTCTTCTTTATCTTCCTGAGCCTGTTAGGCTGAGCCGAGCTGTCTCCCCATGGCTGGCTAGGCTGTACACGATCAGTGCGTGCGTGCGCCTTGATCTCTCTGTTTGTCCTTCCAATGAAGCCTTTTCCCTTGGCTGCTCCCTGTGCTTTTCTCTGCCTGGCTTTCGCTTCCAAGCCCACTGCTTTGTGGACTCCTGAACTTGCAACTCTGTTCCTTTTTTATTTTTCCCCTGTGAAGAACGGCTATTCAGACGCTCCTGGCTGGCAGCTGAGCCAAGCAAAAGCCTGGCAGAGCCTTGTTAAAATGAGGAATATTCAACCACTTCATCAGTCTTGGCCTGGATTCCTCGTTTAATTCAAACTCTGAAGCGTAGATTAGGGCCAGATCCCTCTCCTGGGACCCTCTGTCATTTCCTAAAAGGTCATTAAAAGGAGGAGGGAGGAAAATTGTTCTGCTTGGCCTCTGATAATGGGACAAGGAGCAATGGGCTTAAATTTCAGCAGGGGAGGTCGAGGTCGGACATTAGGAAAAGCTTCCCAACTGTCCGGGTGGTGAAGCACTGGAATAAATTGCCTTGGGAGGTTGTGGAGTCTCCATCCCTGGAGATATTCAAGAGCAGGTTAGACAGATGTCTGTCGGGGAAGGTCGAGATGGTGCTTGGTCCTGCCATGGGGGCAGGGGACTGGACTTGATGACCTCTCAAGGCTCCTTCTGGTTCCAGGATGCACTGATTCCAGGGGAAGAAGGCTTCTCTTCTGCAGAGGGTGTCGATGGCTGGATCTCTGCTGGGTTTGCCCACAGGCCTTCCCCCTTCCCGCATGGTGCTATCATTTTATGTCCTTATTTTACCTCCCCGTCAGCGCAGCGTTCTGTGCCCTGGCGTGGGAGCCAGTCGCCTTAGCCTGCAGGGCCAGCGTGGCTGCAGACAGGCTCACAGCCTCCTAGCAGGACTGTGCTGTGTCGGCCTCTCTGGACCATGGAGCTGGGTGCTCTGTGGCCAACCCTCCTGCGCTGTGCCTGGTTGCTGGGTGGCTGGGCCGTCTTGCTCTGCGAGCAGGAGCTGAGGAAGGGCCCTTGCTGGATTTGTCCCACCTTGTGGCGGGGGCTGAAAGCGGCGGCGTGGCTCTTGCAGGACAGCTGAGAGCTGGGGGAACTGGCAGGGCTCCTCTTTCACTGTTCCCAAGGGCGTCGGTGCTGAGAGGCGAGTTCCTCTGTGAGCCGTGGAGCCACCAGCCCCAGCCAGCCAGTCACTCCCACCTGACGTGGACAGTGGCTCCTGGCTGGGTAATTGAGCTAATCCCACATGGGCCATGCAGGGCGGTGGGACTCCTGCCCTGCTGTGGGGCTTGGCTGTCAGCTGGGGGGGACGTTCTCTATTTCACGCAGCTGGTGAGTCCCACCTGTTCCCATACACGTGGCCCACAGTCCTGGGCTCTTCTGTTCTTGGGGCTGTGCTGGTGGAGGGCTTTGAGATCTTTAGTGGGAACCTGTTACATGTGCTGATGCTAGTGGGGGCTGAGTGACCCTGGCTCCCAGGGTCTGCTTCAGGCAATGATGGTGCTCCATCCTGGTGAAACGGAAGCCCTAAGTATATGCCCAGGGAGAGCAAAAAAATGGTCATCCCTGTGGGGGTGGGCTGAAAATCATTGAGTAACATGCCCAAGGTTGTGCAGTGAGTCGGTTGCAGAGCAGGGAATAGAGCCCAGGAGCCTGGACTCACCGCGTTGTGTCTTAGTCAAAAATCTCATTGTGTGGGGCTTTTGCTGTGTTTCCTGCACCCTGGGCTGCTGCCACTTAGCTCCGTTGCCTACATTAAAACAGGAGCTTTGAATTCCAACCTTCAGGATGAGATATGGTCCTGCAGGGACTCAAAGTGCTTTACAGCATCTGGAGGGGCCCGTGGTTGATCTTTCTCGGGTGACGTTGAAAAGACGAGGTGGGACCTAGCCAGTAGTGTGTGCACACGCTCGTGCATTGGTAGTTGCTAAGCGTTTGCACTGCTGTGTCCAGAATTAGAATCACTTCTTTACTTAGAGGAATTGCTGGGGCTTTAGGGCCTGATTGTGTTACTCTGCGCCTCACGTTGTGTGTTAAACCAGTGCAGGACGTGGCCATTCTGAAGGATCTGCTGTTGTCTGCTTTGCACTGGTACCACTGGTGCCGGAGGATGGTGAATGCAGCTGGGCCTGTTGCACAGTTCTCGCATAGTGCGGCACAAGGCCTGAGTAGCCTGGTGACAGAGGCGTAGCGTCCCATTTGCAGGTACCCAGCTCCAAGGCTGAGGGTCCCGTCTGTTTCCCCATGGTGCCTAGGGATTCCTAGAGGCTCGAGTGTGTGTCAGCATCAATCCAGTGTTCCCTCGTTCTGCTCCAATAGGGCCATGGGGCAGCTCCCATCCCTCCCCTGGCATGTTAATGAGTCAAGAAGACTCAGACGAATGGTTCATTAAGAAGCAGTGCTGCATTGCAGGATTTTTCATCCCACCGACCGACCGCTGCATCAGCAGAGGCAGCGCCTCTCTCTCCCCAACCTTGGAGAAGGAGCTGTCAAGGAGCCCAGGGCCTGGGCCAAACGCTGTCATGTGTGTAATAAACTACCCCTCAAGTCCAACGACCCATCCTCACGTCTCCCCCGGCAGGGGCCATGGGTAGCATCACTGAGTGACCCTCAGCTTTCTGCTCCCCCCCAGTAATTCTGCTCCTGCCTATTCCCTGCCCCAAGAGGTTCGAATTGGAGTTAGGTTCTGACCCCCCTCCCTCATTTGCTGATGGGAGGCGCTGGAGCCGAAGTCCCCCAGCCTGGGTCCAGTCCAGCACAAACGTCCGGGCTGCACAGGGGCAGGTGCTTGGCCAAGAATGTGAGGAGCCAGAAAGGCCAATGCTTGTGCAGTGCAGAATTAAGGGCACAATGGAAATAGGAACAAGTCAGACACTGCTGCTCCATCCCACAGCTGTGTCCGTCCGGGGAAGGAATGAGAGATTTGCCCTCCCAAGTCCTTGAACTTTGGCATCTGGTCCTGTCTCCTGGACAGGCTTCCCTCTACATTTTCCATCCGGGGTGGAATAAGTTTTGTTACATACATCAAGGCATGTTTGGATGTGCACCACCAGTAGGAATACAAGCTGCTGGCTGTGGGCGCTCTGCTAATCAGCTGGGCAGCACCTGACTCTCTCCTGGGTGGCTGCCGAAGCACTCAGCTTACAGGGAACGCTGCCTGCTCCCTGGGCCTGGCTCCCTCCACCTTGTGTGGTCAGTTATGGGGCTGAGGCCGGGGTAACTGACTGCGATCCTCTGGTGTGTGGAAGCCAGATTAGATGACTGAATGGCCCCTTAAGGCCTAGGAATCACGGTAAAAGTAGCTGCTGTTCTGATGTGTGCTGTCGCGGGGGTGAGTAACGGCCCAGGACAGGGCTGAGGAGCAAGCTGAGTTCAGCAGCTGGGGAGACAGAGGAAGAGTAGACCAGAGCCTGGGGGAGCAGGTGGGAGAGACCCACTTGCCCCATCTCCCATGGGCATGTGGGTGTGCTTTTCCAGGGTGCGCAGGGTGTCTGGGAGATTCGCCTCGCTTGAAGGTGGGCGGGACTCGGCAGCGCCTGCTCTGTTTGGGCCTGTGCAGAATCTCCCCCAGCCGACTCAGCTTTTCAGAAGTAGCTGCAGAGTTGGGGTGGCCATTAGCCCCCCTTAATTCCATCTCATTTTCTCTTCCAGAGGGGCTGGCCGCAGGTATCTCCCACTGCACTCTGTGAGAGCTGTGAGCACCTCCTAACAGGGGTCCCTTGAACTTTTTCCATCTATGTGTGGAACAAATTTTATGTGCACCAAGGCACATGCAGGTGCGCACCTCCAGTAGAAACACCTGCTGCCGGCTGGGGGCGCTCTGCTGATCTGCTGGGCAGCTCCTGAATCTCTCCGGGTGGCCGCCCAAGCGCTCAGCTTATAGGGAACCCTGCTCCCTGCCATGGGCACACTGCTGTTTAAAGTTCTGCCTTGGCACCATCAGCCTTTCCCTGGTCCCGGGCGATCCCTGCCAGCTGGCTGGGACTGGGCGGCAGTGCTTGGGAAGAGGCAGCTGTTGCTGGCAGGTGGTTCCATTGCTGAGGAGTGGCCTTATCAGCTGGGGCGAGTGCACTCCTTGGGTCGAGGCTGGGCTGACCTGAGATGATGGGCAGTGTTACCCCACGGGGAGTCCTACAGAGCCGGAGGTGGCTGTGGGAAGGAGACACGGGGAAGGGGCTGACCCTGGGTCACTCTAGAGCTGGGGTCATTTCTGGGTGGTTGCAGGGCCCCCTCTGGCCTCTGTGGAGAGGTTGTATGTCCTAATTTCCCCTCCGCCCAAGGGGCAGGGCTGGGAATAGAAATGGTGGGAGTTCTTGCAGCGCTCCCCCAGGAGAAACGATGGCTTGGAAGAGCTCCAGCCTAGGCTGGCAGACTGGGGAAGGCTGGAGAATTGGTTTCAGCCTGAGCAAGCTGAGGGCGGAGCTGTGGACCTGCCCCTGCATGGGCTGGACGAGCTCAGGTTGCGACCGGCCCATCTTGGCCTCGAAGGGGTTTTTAGGGTGAGTTGGGGTTTGGGGATGAGCTGACGATGTTCCTCTCTGAAACTATTTTTTAATGCAAACCCTTTCCTGGCGGGGGCTGGGAGGAAATAATCTGCACCTGTCGATTTTGAATTAATTCCAACCACTTCCTTCTATTTTGACAAGATCAAAACTTTGCAGCGGAGAGGGGAGACATCAGGGCTTTTTTTTAAAGCAAACTTGTTTCTCTCTATTTTTTTTCCCCTGTGGCAAAGTGTTCTCTGTTTGTCACTGGCCCTAGCTGAAGCCTCCCCTGGCCACTGGGTCCCTGACTGTCTGGACGCTGGCCTGGGTCATTGTGCAGAGTGGGAAGACACAACTTAGCTGTCCTTGCTTTTGGGCACGAGATTTGCCTCTCCCATCCCTGGGGGAACCTCTTATAATCCAAAGTCTCCCCCAGCTCAGTTCCTTGATGCTCGTTTGAAGGGCAAGGGGAGGGCAAGGCAGATGGGCAACCTTGCAGCTTTCGAGCCTGTGATAAAGTGCTTGAGAAGTGAGCGCTGGTGTGGGTGGCGGATGATACATGTCTGAGTAGACAGGCTGGTAGAAGAGCAAGAGTGACCCAGAGCAGGTCTGGAACCCAGAATCTACTGAACTGTTACACAAACCCCCATCCCTGGTGCAGGAGACACTCCATGAGCCTGCAGGAGCAGCTGAGCTGTGCTGCAGTCACCAGTGGTCTTCCTTCTGTTTTGTTCCTTCCATGTGTCGAATAAATTTTGTTCTGTGCATGAAGGCACATGCAGAGGTGCACCACCCGAGGACACACACGCTGCTGGCTGTGGATGTCTGTTGGTTCTCTGCTAGTCATCTGGGAAGCACCTGAGCCCTTCCCGGACAGCTGCCCAAGTGATTAGCTTATGAGAAACTCTGCTCCCAAGGCTTCAGACCTGAGCTCACCCCAAGCTCCCTTGTGAGCAACGTTTCCTCTCCTAGTTGCCACCTGGGTGCAGAATAAATTTGTGCTTGCACCATGGCCTGTGCAGGTGTGCACCCCCAATGAATTCGCCATAAAAACAGTCGCGTGTCTCACCATTGTTAATGAGCTGGATGAACCTGACGCCCTACAGCCGATCATTCTGCGCCCCCCCTTAGGAAATTTCACACCCCCCAAGTGGCCTGTCCCCCATTTAGTGCTCCCCCAATCTAGATTATAGAAAGAGTCCAGTTCCCAACTATTGCAGGTAAACCCCCCCATTGTCCTGTCCCAGATTTAATATCCCTTCCAGAGGCTTGTTGGCAAGAACTGGCATGGCTCTGACTGCATAGGTGCAAAATGTAGATTTTTTTTTTCCAGAATCTTGCTGATTTCTTGGTGTTAGTGACATCCCATGGCAACAAATTCCACCCTCGGATACACTGTCCTTCAGTCCATTCAGAATTTGCCACCTTATCAGTTACATTGAGCAGCCTCTTGCCCTCGTGAGGCTGGGAGAACAGACACTCCGGATCTCCCTTCTCTAGATCATCAATCACATCTCAGTCCATTATTGCAACATATGTGCTACCAGATTATAAATATTTAGCACAAATAAGATCTCAGAACATTCCCACCCATGTATGTACACGATACTGCCGCACAGCTCCATCTGCCTTCTCAGTAAAACTTGGCACTTTATGCATTCAAAGCCCCTTGCAAACCTTAATTAAGTCAGCCTCACAGCATCCCTTTGAAGTGTTTGGAATCCTCTCCATTTTCCAGATGGGCAAACTGAGGTACAGAGCGGGGGTGTGAATGTTCAGGTTGTTTCTGTCATCCCAATGGAAATTCCAGTGACCAGCCATGCTTTGGGAATGTGCCTCTGCGTGAGCTGCAGAGATTACCAGCGGCGAAGGAGTTAATATGTGCAGACTGCATGAAGCTACTGGGTTTCTTCAAAAGGGAGAGGGTGGTTTTGTGGCTTAAATGCACGACTGTGTGTTTGGACTCCTGGGTTCTTTTCCTGACTCGGCCACTGACTTGCATGCGGCACTGGGAATAAGCCGTTTCACCGCTTTGTGCCTCAGTTTCCCCATATTTAAAAGGGGATGCTTCATTGCCCCTCTCTCAGGCATGTTGTGGGGCTTATTGTGTTGTTTGCAGGGGACTATGGGACCAGCTGAGGGAGGAAAACTCACTGGCTATTGATTTCAACAGCTTTATTCCTGATCTAGAGCAGCGTGAGGAGGAAATCAGGCTAGACGTGCTTTGAGGACAGGTATAAAATGCCCCTTCAGTAGCAACAGATGGGCAGTGTGGCTGTCCTGGCGTTTTGGTACTTCTGTCTCCACAGGCGCTGCAGCCCTGCGGGATGTCAGCGTGTCTGGCTCACCGAGAGGCTTGAAGATAGAAATGTCTCTTGTTCCATCAGTGATAGGTTCTGAGTTGACTCTGGGCCTCGGTGACATTTTATACGATTCAGTCATCCCAGCCGCAGCCAGACATCTGTCAGGGGAAAAAACCAGCGAACAGGAATGGGCCACTCTGGAGGTCAGTACACCAAGCAATCAGATACCAGCAGGCGCGTGTTTAAAACCCTCCAGGAGCAACACTAAGCACCGTGTCAGGCCACTTTCTCTCCCTGGGGGGAGAGTTAGAGGAAAGTGCGTTGCACAAATCCCTCCTGGTTCCTGAGGGCGAGGCTGAGGAGTGCAGTGCAGAGAGGGGTCGTCTTGGAGCCCCATACTGCAGGGGGCCCTTTCAGAGCAATGAGCCATGATCCATGGGGAGAAGTGGGCCAGATCCTCACCTGGGCTAACTCGGGGTTAGCCCAGTGTGAGCAGGCAAAGGGGGAGTACAGAAGGAATCAGGAGGAGCCTACAAGCTCTCTCAGAGCTGGGGCCATACAGGGCCCTGATTGTCCTCAGGGATCATGGTCTGTGTTCCCTCTAATATTTTTGCATCCAGTGTGAAATAAATTTTATGTGCACTGAGACCTATGCAGATGTGCACCACCCGGAAACACTGTGGGTGCTGTGCTAGTCAGTGGGGCGACCCCTAAATCTCCCTGGGGCAGCCGCCCGAGTGTGCTGATTGCAGGGAACGCTGGTCAAGCTGAACGGTCATCTCAGTGCAGCTGGCATTTCAAGGTCTTACGAGGCTGGGCCAGCCTTCCCCGTGTCATCATGGAGGAGCGAGGGACCGCTCTCCTGGGGTGTTCTTGGATGGCTTCTGTCACCCGCGGTAAAGGGCTGCAGTGACGTGTGGAGAAACAAGGTTGAGGTCTTTTCCTTGCAGTGCCGTAGGGGCACAAATAATCGTCCTCGATGAGCTAGAAAATGTTCCTCTGTCCGAGGAGATGCAGCTGCAGGCCATGGTGCCAGTCCCTGCGTCAGTGTGTGTGTCAGCAGGCGCACAGGGCTGCTTGCAGTGGGAATGTTCCCCAACCCTGGCGCCCGTGCAGTGGAGCCCGTCGTACCTCCCCCGGCCTCCCCTAGCTGGTGGACCCAGAATTTGCTCAGAAGGGGCTTAAATGGGAGTGCTTCATAGCCATGGGCGAACCCAGGGCCCAGGTTTCCACTGTGCTTGTGATGCTTGCTCCGCCAGAGGCACCCTGCTGCAGATCTGAGTGTGCAGAATGGTCCCTTGTGCGCGTAGGGAGGGGTTAGCTGCACGCCCTTGTGCTGTGGCTGGTGAGTAATTGCGCAGCAGGGCAGTCTCACGTTCCGGGCCCCAAGGGGAGCGGGTGTGCGGTTGGAACTCCAACTTCATCCCTGAAGCCCCTGACCCTGTGTGCTGTGGAGTTCTGAACTCTTTCGTTGTTGCCCATCTTGCGCCTGTCTTAGACGGAGAGCACCTCTGAGACAAAGCTTCCCTCCTGAGTCCCTGGGCAGTGGAGAGGAAGGATGGCCCAGTGGATGGGGGATCTCCCTTGGTACTGGGATACTTGCTTTCAATGCCTTGTTGTGCCACAGGCTTCTTGCGTGGGCTTGGGCAAGTCACTTAAACTCCCTGGTGCTTGGTGCAACCCCTGTAAGATTGGGGTAATAGAAGGTTTGTCTCACGCAGGAGTGAGGAGCAGTCTTCCCTGCAAGCTGAGCACTTGAGTGGCTGCCCAGGAGAGATTCAAGTGCTGCCCAGCTAATTAGCAGAGTGCCCACAGCTGGCAGTCTGTATTTGTAATCGTGGTGCACATCCACACACGCCTTGGTGCACATAACAAAATTTATCCAGCACACAGATGGAAAAAATAGGGCAAACATGGGGGAGGAGGTTTAAACCCTTTAAAGTCTGTGAGATGCTTAATTATTACACTAATGGGGGCTAGATATGAAACATTTTGTGTCAAGAAATTGCCCGTCGCATCCTGGATGTGTCTGTAGCTGGGATGGGTTAGTGCTGTTCTCATTTTGTGGTTGCAACTTTTATATCCTTGCTCTGAAAACTTGTCCCTGAAAGGAATCTTCCACCCCGGCGTTGTTAGGCTTTCTGCAGTCCGGGGAAATGGAAAAACCCAAGAGACTCCAGGACTGGACCTTGACTGGCTAAAGGACCCGATGATTAAAGAAACCTGCTGGCCATTCTACCAGGCAGGGTGAAATGCAACAAGCATTTCTGGGACATGAATCACTGGGTTGGCAAGCAGACAAGAGCTACCCATGTGTTTGTTATGTAACTTCACCAGCGCCTTCCATGCGGGGAGCTCTGACCCTGAATGAACAGAGCAGGGTTCCGCCCTGGATGGCGGAGCCAGCCCAAACACGCCGCTCTTCCCAGCGGAGTAAAATGAGGGAGAGGGGAAGGGGCCATGCAGTAAGCTGAGGGGCAGTGAGTCACCCTCGTTGGCAGAGAACCCTGGCACCTGCCTCCCAGCCCCACGCGAGGAGCGTGAGTGGCACAGGCCTCATTCAAACCTCCGAACATAAAGAAGTGATCTGCAACATCCATGCAAGCAGATCACTCATATTTGCAGGCAGGACCATCCTTGTGGTTTATGGTGCCCTGTATGAACCAGGCTGGGGGAACGACAAGCACTCCAGGGGGTGGGGACCGCAGGAGCAGGACAAGAAGGCATAGGGGTCTAGTGGGGCACAACATTTAAGTGGGTTCTCAGCTGCCATCAGCCCTGTGTTTGGGGTCCCCAATAGGCAACATATAATTGGTGCCCCAAATGTAGCAGTGCCCTATACCGCTGCATATTTTGTATATACCTAAGGGCAGCCGTGTTTGCAGGAACAGCTCAGGCAGGGTGATGGCTCCTTCACCATAGAGATTGAGGGGCAAATCACCTACATGTGAGCCTGATCCACAGCGCACGGAGAACTCTGACCCTGATGGCCTTTGACTCAAGCCCTCTGTTTCTTGTAATTCTCCCTCCTCCACACTGGTGCAATATTTCACACGTTTGTCTGTAAGGTAATTACTTGTACAGAAATGACAGATTTCTAACTAATTACATGATCACTTTCCTGTGCGAAAGGACTAATGAAATATCCATGAACTGCTTTCAGCTAATTCAAGTTTTAAGAAAATAATTACACGGTATAAAATTATGTACTAAATTAGGCATTTCTTTTCTAAACCATTTGTGTTAGAACGGAGTAAATTTTACGAATGCATGGTCTAATAAAATCCCACAGTAACTGGTAATATATTAAAATATTTGCTTCCTATAATTCTTTTCACTTAAGACTCATTGTTTTAAAAAAAGTAAATAGATTAAAAGTGCAGTCAAAAGGATGTGCTGGTTTTCCAAATTTATTTTCTCCTGGTGATTGTAGAACAAATGTACTTGGCTCATGAGTGGAAAGGCTACTTTGCTCCCTGGCTCCACTGTAGCTTTCACCCAGGGCTGGAAATTGAGGCTGTGAGCTTGTTCTGTCTCTTTCATCACCAGCCATAAAGACCCCACAATGGGAACTCCTTTGACAATAGTGCTGCTCATCTGCAGGACAGAGTGGACTCTGGCTTGGTCTCCCATAGCTGCGTGTTGTCTCTTTGGGGCACAGGGCTGTAAAATCTCACTTGTGTTGCTATGGAAGTAGAGGTGACTTGAGGAACAGGCAGGGAACATCGGGCTTGATCCAGGACAAGTTGAAGGAGCTGGAATTTGCATTGGTCTTGATCCAACATCAGTTGAAGGTATGTTTGTTGAGATGGGGCCTTTCTCTAATGGGTATCACTTGGGTCCTGACCAGGGTTCCCTCGAATTTTTCCATCCAGGTTTGGAATAAATTTTGTTATGTGCACCACCAGTAGAAACACAGGCTGCCAGTGGTGGGTGGCTGTGTGTGCTCTGCTAATCAGCTGGGCAGCACTCGACTCTCTCCTGGGCGGCCACCCAAGGGCTCAGCTTACAGGAAACGCTGGTCCTGATCTAGCAAAGTACCGAGGCATGTGCTTAGGTTGAACCATGTGTATAGTTCTATTGACGCAACTAGGACAGCTTAGCGAGTGGCCCTGGTGGGTCAGGGGCCATGTGATCAGCACCGTTCGACTCCAGAGGCTGGCTGCGCCTTGAACTCAAAGGAAGGTCTGAGCTTGCCAGCCATACTTTTTGGACTATTGCAAGTTAACTCTCTGAGCATGACAATGCTTCTCACACCGTAGCAACACACCCCCCCCGCTGTTCCTTCATAAAAGAAATTGGCCCCAAATGCTGAAAAAACACCCTGGCTAGGTGACGTGGGCTCTAGATATGTGCAGCTGGCCAGTCGTTATGGCACGAGTCTAAAACTTGGGGGAACCTGGTCCAATTGCTGGCTCTACCACAGGCTTCCTCTGTGGCTTTAAGGCAGCCCCTTAGCTGCTTTGTGCCTCAGTTTATCTATGTGTAAAATGGGGCTAACCCCATTTCCCTCCTTCCCAGAGGTGTTGGAAAGGAAACACGCTGAAGATTGTGAGGCACTTTGAGATCTATGGATGAAAAGTACTCTAGATGTTATTTGAATAGAATTTTTTTCAAAAGCTTTTCTCCTGCCAGGAGTAGAGCTTCAGTTGTGTTTAAAATGGTTTTTAAAAGCCTCTTGTTAGGCTCTGCCTTAAAATACACACATGCAAGAGTAGCCAGCATCCCTGAGTCCGTTCCCAGCTGGGTAGCTGCACTCCAGCTGAAAACTTGGTCCCTCTGACTCTTAATTTCCTATCCAGCTGCAACAGACTGTTGCCTTTGTAATGGGCAGAAATATATCTATCCAGCGAACTTCCACTGGGTTATACATCACAAAAACAGCAGGAGGAAAAGCGACACAGCAGCAAATAGCCTCAGCTGTTAAATGAGAATGGGGTAAAAACAACCCACTGGCTGCATGCTCAGGGAGCACAAACCTTTCTGACAGGACCCTTGAACAAAGGCAACATTATGACCCACGTCTCACAGCTGTGGGCACCAAGAGTCTGAGGAATATGTGGCAGACACAGGACTGGAGCCCAGAAGTTCCTCATGTCTAGGTGGTTTTGGGGCCTTTGAACTCTGCAGGGCTGTTAAAGTGGGCACAGGGGATCTGAGTGCAAGGCCCCACAGAAGAGCTGTGGGTGGTTGGAGTGTTTTGCTTCATTCAGCACCAAGGACAGATCCCCAGGAGAAACAAGGTGGGCGGAGGAGAGGGGAAGCCATAGAGGCGCCTGTCGTGCAGAGGTTTTTAGTCGTTATTAATGGGGAGGTCAGCCTGAAGCAGTGAGTGGCAGAGGCCAGGTTGTGCTTATGGGAGGCTGAAATCAGCAGGGCAGAGAGGAGAATGGCCCCTGTGGGTGGCCTAGTGACCGAGGGGCCGATTTGCAGTGTGGGGCTTGTGAAATCCTTGCAAGGGGTGTCTGAGCTGTGGGCTGGCAACTGGGGGCTGTACGTGCCCGTGGGGGGGAGTGGCAGGATCCTCAAAGGGGTGGGGAGTGGAGACACGCCCATGGAAGGACACCCATGCGAGTACTGGTGCCTCCCCTAGGCCAAACACTGATGGAAGAGCCCAGTGAGGATCTTGGGCTGTCTCACTGTGTAACCTTTTGGACTGGGCTCCTTATGACTCGGTTTCAGACAGCTCGGGCAAAGGGCCCTTGTGGGCATCCAAAATAGCCTGTCACCCCCTGGAGCTCAGCACCAGGGCACTTCTCTCCCCCAGAAGACTCTGTCTGGCTTTGTCCTGGGGCGTCCGTCACTCATCCTCCATGAGGCCACGTGCCTCGGCTCCAAGCCCAGCTGTCAGCCCCAGCCAGCTCTCTCTGCCTCACTTCCCAGTGGGGAGGTGAGGTGCTTGGGTGTGGCAGGCAGGGGTGTGCACCAGCCGTATGGGCGGGACTTGCTCAGGGAGAGGGAAGGAAGGAACTTCACAAACATCCAGGACTCAGGTAGCTTTGGCTTCACAAGCCCTTCCCAAGGCAAGTGTCCTGACCCCATTCCCTGCTGTTTGCATGCTCTCTCTGCCCTCCTTCCCTCCAAGCTGCGGCACCTTCTCGCCCGAGGGATGGATCTCCCTGGGAGCGAGCGACTGAGACCCCTGGGACCACAAGGCTATGAGCAGTTTGAGGGCTGGGGGTGGGGGTAAGTCAGATGACGTGCCTGCTGGCAAGGGGGCCAGAGCAGAGTGTTCAGACAAGCTTCTTGTAAACAATCCAGCCCAGCAACAGGGCTGAGAGGCGACTGGTGGGAGATTGTTCCAGAGAGCCAAGTGCGGCCGTGAGCTCGGAGGTCTAAACTGCCACTGGCTAGACGTGCCAAAGCCCAGCAGAGAACAGCCAGCAGGATACGTTTCAGGGGCGGTGTGTGAGTGGAGATCACTGGCAGTCAGTGGGGGTTTGCTGATAAGGGCTGGGAATGACAAGGCAACTGAGAGCACAGCCGTGGCATAAGTCAGTAAAAACACTTGTAGTATTGATCCTCTGTACATGCCTATCTCCCCTGGCATCCAAGGGCTCTGTATATTGCCAAGATTAGCTCACAAAGCCTCACTACTACAGGGGTTTTTGTAAGGGACTTTTTCCCGCTGCTGCAGAAATGCAGCTGTCTCTGGGGTGGAACTTGGCCGATGTTTAACAGTGGATCTCAGCACCAGTGTCTTCTTGCGTAACTTGTAAGAACAAAGCGGGTCCTGGTGGCTTAGGACAGGAAGCGAAGGCATTTGTCGTATTCCTGAGGAATGGAGACCGCAGTTGCTGATGAGCTGAGTAGGAACGTAAGGTAAGAACAGCCACACTGGGTCAGACCGAAGGTCCATCTAGCTCAGTATCCTGTCTGCCGACCGAGGCCGATGCCAGGTGCCCCAGAAGGCGTGAACAGAACAGGGAATCACCAGAGCGATCCCTCTCTTGCTGTCCATTTCCAGTTTCCAACAGAGGGCCGGGACACCATGCCTGCTCAGCCTGGCTCAGTGCCATTGATGGACCCAACCTCCATGAATTTATCTAGTTCTTTTTTGAACCTTGTTAAAGTCCTGGCCTCACACCCTCTGGTAGCGAGGATGCCACAGCCCACCATGTGCTGCTGGAAGAAAAACTTCCTTTTGCTAATTTTAAACCTGCTGCCCATTTGTTTCGTTTGGTGACCCCCTGGTTCTTTTGTTACGGGAACAAGGAAATAACTTCTCCTTATTCGCTTCTCCACACCCCTCATGATTTTGTGCACCTCTGTCATCTTCCCCCTTAGGCTCCTTTTTCTGAGCTGAAAAGTCCCCATCTTTTTAATCTTTCGTCATGTGGCCCCGTTCCAAAGCCCTCATCGTTTTTGTTGCCCTTTTCAGAACCTTTGCCAATGCCAAGAGATCTTTCTGGAGATGAGGCGGCCACATCTGTACACAGGATTCAAGGTGTGGGCGGACCATGGCACGGGGTGGACAGTCAGCTCGTCTTAACACTGCTTTTAGTGGGCTCGAAACTTAAATGGCTTCCTCTGGATTGACAGGACTCTCATCAAGCCGGTGGGCGGAGATTCTCTGCAGTGGTGGCCTACAGCAGGGGGTGAAGGCAGTGACTCGGGAGGTGCAGCAAAGAGTAAATGGCCTGAAACTCAGGGTCTTGCCCCCCGGGCGGTCTCATTGACTGGCTCTCACCAGCAGTGCTGTCAGCCCTCGGCTTCTGCAGCCCAGGAGACTTTGGAGGGAAACTCAGAGAAGGCTGAAAAGACACATGGATGCTCTGGAAAATCGGGCGTCTGGCTTTGGTGTGGGGGCAGGAAAGTCCTGGGGAACCAGGTCTGTGATGGTCAAGAGTACCCACTGGCCAGTGCTCCCTGTACGTCAAGAGGTTGAAGGGCTGCCCAGGAGAGATTCAGGAGCCGCCCAGCTGATTAGCAGAGCACTCACAGCTGGCAGCCTGTGGCTCTGTGGGTGGTGCACATCCGCACATGTTTGGTGCATGTAACAACATTTATTCTGCCCAGGACTGACAAAATAGAGGGTACCCTGCTGCAGCCCCCACTGAAAGGCAACAGATGCTGCTGTGGTCTTATAGAGGGACCAGTTCTTTGCTCACCTCTGCCCCGGCCATAGCTGGAGGCTTCTGAGGAAGGGACCTGGGTCTTTCCAGCTTGGGGAGCCCTCGAGATGGGAGGCCAAGGGAGAGAAGATGGCAGTGCAAGCTCCCCGCACACACAATGTGTGTGGTCTCCTTCTAATAGCTCCCTCCCTCCCTCACCTCCGAGCTCCTGTCAGCCTCTGCACGTCTTTCCATCTGCCCCGATTATCTGAACTCCTCCATGGGTGCTGGGCACAGTGATTGGCTGACGGTGCCTCGGAGGCCTTGGCTCTGCCATGGGCCGGGCTCCCTGCTTGAGTGCCATTCAATCCAGGGGCTTGGCAGAAAGGACAAATCCCCTCTTCCCCACTCTTCCGCAAGGTGAGGCCCGAATAGAGCCGGATGTGGTTTGTTTTCCTTGTCTCGCTGAGCCCTGTTGCACTGGCTGCTCTGGTCCAGGAGATGATGGGTGTGCTGGGGACGGGGTGGAGTGTCACGTGCCAGGGACTAAGCAGAAGGGTTCACTGGGCGTTGGCAGAAGGTGGGCAGGTGGGGGAGGGACGACTCTTGTGCTGCAGCTGGTCAAGGATGCCCAGAGGTCGGCAGCAGAGACCAGTTTTGTCTCCCCCCTCTCTCACCTGGGGAAACTGAGGCACGGAGTAGGGCTGTGACTTGCCCAGAGTCGCATAGGGAGACCCAGGCATCCTGCCTGTCCAGCACCTGTCCCAGCAGCAAAGGATCAAGTTCTTCACATGCTTCCTCTTTGATTCATTTTTACTGCTGAAGGCCTGGGGTCATAAATCCTCCAGGGAGCCCTTGGTTAGCTGCTTTGGCTACCCAGGTCTGAAGTAGAACCACGACTGGGCCTGGCTTGGGAAGAACAGCTGGCAGGGAGGGGTGCTGGACAGATGAAGGCAGGACAAGGGCCCTGGAGGGCCCTGTGTTGTCGCTCTCTGGGATGGGGGTCTGTGATGATGAGGTGCCAGCCCTCCAGGTGACTCAGAATCAGCGTGGCCTAGACAGCGGTTCCCAACCTTTTCAGTAACACACTTCAAGGAGACCAACCGCTCCGCGGCGCACCCAGCTGACTCGATCGCTCAGAAACGTTGCCCTTCCCGCCAGCCCCTTGGAGCCGGGACGCGGCATTTAAACCATGTCCCAGTTGCAGCGGGCTCCCTCCCTCCCGGCTCTCCCCGGCAGGGAGCAGGCAGCCTTGCTGTTTGAGCTGCAGCTGCTTGGTCTCATCAGTTCCCCCTGCAGAAGCTCTCAGAGAGCCAGGAGGAGGGGAAATTAACAGTTTTCTAGCAGGCTTGGACAGTTGTCACGGCCTGCCAGCGTGTTGCGGCACAGCGGTGGAAAACTGCTGGTCTAGACTGAGTTTCTGGGTCACACGGACAGTGTCAGAGCTGGGAAGAAGTTCTGGCTCCTAGCACTGGGTTTGCATTTCTGCACCGAACCCCTGCCACAGCTGAAAACAGAACCCCGGTGTCCTGGCTGGCCGGCGCTTTAACCCGTCAGTCACTTGCAGCGCGGTTGCAGTGTCGGGCCTTGTGAACTGGTTCAGATAAAATATGCCTGAGTCAGGTCTGAATGTGAGGCCGAGATGGCTGCTGCTCGTGAGGCAATCTGGTCCTCTTTGTGCCTGCACTACCAAACCACCCCTAGGCCTGGCACCCACTGGGAACCTTGGTACGGGGGCCAAGGACTGAATGGGAAACAGAGCTGGAGAAGGCTGAGTCCCTTTGCAGAGGCATTGAGGGAAGTTTGCACCTGTTCCATCTCCAAAGATTTCTCCCAGCAACCTGCACGGACCATTAAACTGCCCTGCAGTTAACCTGACTCTGCAGCAGCAGCTTGGCCTTAGCCACATCTGCCTGTTTACTGACCGCTGCCTGTACAGCATTACTAGCTGCCTTGTTTGATGGGCTGCAGGACAGGTGTCTGCCACTCCCATAGCACCGCAGAAGAGCCTCTTCACAGCAGCTTGTCCCCAGCGCCTGCTGGACTGAATGCTCTGCACTCCCTGCAAACGGTGGTAACGGGACGCCAAGAAAGCTGGGTCTGGTTCTTCCGCAGCTGGGCTTTGGTGCCTGTTACATAGGCTTCCCAACCCCCTGCTGCCTGTGTAATAAGGACACACACGTATGATGGAACCTGGAGCCTCCGACTTTTGAGTTAAAGGAGTAATTTCAGTAGCTGGTAGGAGTAGTAGGTTGTTAACCTCCAAGGGAACAGCCACTCCTGACGATACACGACGTGCTTTGCCAACACATTCCCTCCCCCGGGCAGAGCTGTGCCCCTTTTTGCATTATTCTCTGGAGCTGATGCCAGGGCTGTTTTTATCTCCAACCCACGTAGACTCTAGGGGGAGTGAAGCATTGCAGCCTAGTGGTTAAAGTAGGAAACTCGCGTCCAGGATGCCTGGGTTCTTCTAGTCCCAATGTGGCCACTTTGTGCATGGACAATGACTGACTGACTATGGTTTTGCCAGGGCTGGAGTGTGATAACCCAGCACTGACATGACAAACCGGTACGGTCCAGAAGGTTGGCTACATTTCCAACACCCATCCCAGCTGTAACCAGGAAGGAAGTTAGCCGTGCACCAGACCTTCCCGAGTGCAAATCTGGGCTGGAAATTTGATTTGTTTTCCTCTCGACATTTCTGATGGTTCTGGATGGACCAGGACTCGGCCCTGCAAGAGGTGCTGGAGTTGTGTCCCAGTGTGGGGCTCTTCTGGTCCCACAGAGGTGGGGCTGGTGCATGTCCCACTGCACACAAGGCGGTCGCTGTCACAGCGCACAGACCTTGACAGAGCAGTCTAATCCTGTGGCTGGTGAAGAGCAGAGCGCTCCCTACGTGGCACCGTCAGGCCTGTGGCCCCCCAGGGAAATTAAAGTTGTCCGCTCTTGGCACACAGACCTGCCCGCATCCCGCTGCCCTTCCATTACAAGTGTCAGTTCCCATTCCGCCGGCCCCTCTCCGCTGGGGAGAAGATGCAGCCGTAGCAGAAGTACACCACTACCTCGGCGGTGGGGGAATTGCTAATGGGAGCGTCGCCCGGCACAAGATGCAATAAAGGCAAGAAGTGAGTTATTTGTAATGGTAATTACGCTCTTCCGGTTTATCCTGAACATAATTGTGTGGGCGTCAGGTTCCCATTGGTGGTAATTACCCTGGTGTTAAATGGCACAATATTAAGGCATATTTTTTTTCTTTTTGCAGTTTACTTAAACAAATTCCATTCCTCTCAACTGCCGAGGCCCAGGGCTCTGCTTGAGTAGCTCCCGTTTGTTTCCAGGCGGGTGGTGGGAACCCTGTCCCACAAAGTGCATTTCTGCCTGCTGCCCAGTCCACCTTGCCAGGTGGCCTTCAGAGTAGCCTGGGAGTCTCCCACCACCACCTCCACTTCCCTTTCCGTGCCCCTCTCAGCTCTTCGGGGGTTTGAACTCTGGCCCTTCGCCTTAGCTAGGAAGGTTTGAGTCACTGGACCAACTCAGTCCATTGCTGCTTCTACTTCACCTGCCTGTCTGGCAAGTTCTCTGGTATCCGCTAGAGAAATGAGCATTAAGCAGCCTAACCCAGCAGTCCTTCGCCCTGTCCTGCGCTTGGAGCCAACTCTTCTCTCTTCTGGTGGGTTTCTTTCAGGTTGGCCAAGCAGGCTGGTGATCTGTTCCAGACCCGCTGCCTTTCCCTGCGGCTTCCTCTCCTGTGTTTCTGTGGGTGGTTCACATTATTCGGTGCACGTAGAAATTTATTCTACACCTGGATGGAAAAAATCCACATGTGGATGAAAAAGTTTAGAGGGAATGTTGGAGCCCACCTCGGCCAGCGGGAAACTTCCAATGGCTAATTCCCTCACTGCGCTGTATGTTCTCTGTGAATGTGTCTGCCTTCCACTTCTAGCCTTTGGTGCTTGTTCGATCTGGGGCTCTTCTGGCCAGCAGGCAATTATCCGATTGTTCCCCATGGAAGCCACTTACACGCTGTGATCACGTCACCCTTTCACCTTATCTTTCGGGGAAGGAGATTGTTCTCCCTGAGTCGATCACCACCAGGCTGGGTTTCTAATCCTCCAGGCTCTTCCCTGAACCTACCCCAGCTGATCTGCTCCCACCCTGAGCTGTGGGCGCCAGAGGTGGACATGGTATTCCCTGCTGCGGTCGAGGAACAGAGGTAAAATAACCTCTCGCCTTCTAGTCCATCTTCCCCGTGTAGTGCGGTGATCATCCTGCTCTATCAGGGAAAGGGTTAAACTCAGCCCTGGGAGAGGGCTGAGGCTGAAGGACCCAGCAGCTGGGGCAATTAGCTGCCCCTGAGGGCTGGGGCTGTATAAATAGTGGGCTCCTTGAGACTCTGGGGAGGACTCTTGCTCTAGTAGGGACCTGGGTGCCAGGGAAGTTACAGAGGTTGCCTAGCACAGAGCAGGGGAAAGGCAGGCGGAGCTGGGGGAGCTCTGGCCAGGCAATCCCCAGACTGCAGGGCACAGGGCAAGGCTTGAGGGTGCTGAGGAGGCAGCCAGGGCAGGAGAAGGCAGGAGGCCCAGGACCCCTGCCAATGAGGAGTGGCCCTTTCAGACAGCAGTTTGCCCCGAGGTAAGGGGTTTGATGGCGACTGGCAGTGGGCCACGGAGGCAAGCTGGGTCTAGGGGTTGGAGCTCTCAGGGAGGGGAGGATGCCAGCGAGAGGGTGGGGCCCTGCTATGGGGCAGTAGCCTGAGGGAGAGCTCTGTGGCCTGGGAGGAAGGCAGGTACTGACATAGGCGGTGGTGACCCCAGCCAGAAGGCCCTGTGGAGGCTGAAAAGCTGATTCCCAAAGTAACCAGCAGGAGGCGCCAGCTGATGCGCCTCCCCCTCCTTTCTGTGCTGCTGCTCCCCAGGATAGGGCCCCCGCCCTGGACCTAGGATCTGCGTGCTGCACCCCCACGTGTACACGCTGACATCCAGCCACCCCCAAATGCTGGGGGTTGTTTGCAGCTGGCTGGTGCTGGGACCTCCTTCCCCCGTGCTCTGGGAGCGGAGGAAGTGGCCTTTCTTGCGACCTCTCAAAAACCTCTCGCGTGAACTGACCGAGATCTGCTGCATGTCATGGCTGCAGCCAACTGCTGTGATCTCACCTTGCAGCCCTGTCTGGTGGGGGGGAGGATATTAAAGCCCTCCCAGTCCTTCCAGCTCGCCTGCATCTCCCCTCCTCCCCTCTGCTGCTCTGTGAGGCCTGGAACCCACCGCAGAGACAGACCCAGGCCAATGTGTTTCCAACCCAAAGCCTGAGTCGAACCCCTGGGGGGAAGCCACTGTCTTCCCACAGCCAGAGGGGACCCCCATAGCCTGGTCTTCTCCCCGTCCCTTGGATGTCCCCATGAGGGTGAAGGCGCAAGCCCCCGCATCCCTACCCACCGGCTGCTTGGATTCATTACAGGCTGGGCAAAAGGTCCTGCTCAGGGCTCCATGAGAAAATAACAGAGCTGTCTCACAAACGGTGGGCCTTGCGTCGGTTAATTCTGCTAATTCCCCAGTACAGAACCCCGCGCGGTGCTTAATAACAGCCTGCTCTGCTGTTGTGACTCCTTCTTACCAGCGCGTTTGCAATATTTAAACCACTTCGCCGGCTTCCGTTCGGGCGAGGAGATTATACCTCTGCTCCTGCCCAACCCCAGGCGACTTACCGCCCTCACGCCCCTGCTCCTGCTCTCAGCTAGGGTGCTGCCGGTGACCACAATAAAGCCGTGGCCTGATTCTTCGGTGAGTGTGTATGGAGCACAGCTCCCCATTCTCAGTGAGTGTCCAGACTGCAATGCTACCCAGGAACCCCTCCTGTGCCAGTCTCTGGGCAAACGCAGAATAAGACAATAGTGCCTTTGGTAGCAGCAGAGAGAACAACCTTTTCCTGGCTGTGGCCTGGAGGATTCTTTCCCCTTCCCCCACAACTGGGTCCTCTCCTGTGTGAGAGCTTCTCCTCCCTCAATCAGCTTTTCAGGGCCCCAAGACCCAACCGCTAACCCCGTGCTGCACACACTGGCGACCCACTTTGCTCCAAAAGGACAGGACCTGACCACGAGAGCTCATGGAGACTCTCCATTAGTTGTCAGCAGTCCAGGGCTTATGATGCATGTGGGAACAGTTGTGATTCCATCCAGCAGAGGGCAGCCACTTGTTTTAATGGAAACCTCATGTTTTGTGGAACAAGCTTGGCTATTGGCTACTCACCCTGAAATTCCAGCATTTTTTGCCCAAGTTCAGCAGTCGGGAAAGGGACCTGGTTAATTGATAGATACTGTCCTTATTTGATGTAGCAAAACCAGAGTCAGTCGGTCATTGTCTGTGCACAAAGTGGCCACGTTGGGACTAGAAGAACCCAGGCATCCTGAAAGTGAGTTTCCTGCTTTACCCACTAGGCTGCAATGCTTCACTGCCCCTCGTCCACTAATGCCGTGAACCTGCGTTGATGCAGACGGAAGGGACGCAAATGGGCCTAGAGGACAGCTCCAGCGATCAGCACCTTCTTACTGACAGAGCAGGCCCAGTGCGGCCCTTCCCCTGGCCTGGGGGCGGGGGAGAAGTTCCTTTTCCAGTACCCCTCTACTTCTGCAGGGGGGAGACCCTGGCTTCTGCACCCTGTGATGGAGGAGCTCGATCTGGGGCAGTCAGAGATCCATGGCCCCAGAGCGCTGCTTGCCTAGAGGCCTTTGTATGTTCCCCCCAAGTGGGCTGCTCAGCGCCTGGCTCTGCAGTTAGCTCTGTTGGGCAAAGGGCTCAGGTGCTCGGAGGCCTGGGCTTGCTGTGCTGAGCAGAGTCCCCACCTGGGAGCTGTTTTGGGGCCCCTGGGCATCGGGGAATCTCGCTGAGCCCCATCCAGGCAGGCGCTGCTCAGCCCTGACTGCGTCTGCACCGCAGCAGGGTGTGGGGATGCTGGGGTGGCAGGCGGCTCATGCTGGTGCCGACGCCCTCAAACCCCCTCCTCCCCCAGGCCTCCTGACCTGAGCTCAGCTGCCCAGCTTGAGTGCCCACCAGAGCCACAACCTGTCCACCGCCAGCCTCAAGTCCTGCTAGCAGGAGTCTGGCTGCCTGGGGGGCAGGTGCACCCCCTGCTGAAGACAGGGCCCCACGGCGTCACCTGATCTCTTTCCAGCTCACCGCTTGGCTCTGCTCAGCTGTCCCTCTGCAGACACAACACCCCCCTCCGGCCCACCCGAGGCGCCTCGTGCCCTTCGCCGCTCCCCCTGCCTCTCCGGTTCGGGGCTTCCCCTCTCAGTTCTCTTTCCCTTGGTTTTCAGCCTGGTTTCAGGCCCCATGTACTGGGGTAGCCAGCTGGACTACTGCTCCCTCATCCTGAGGTCCAGGAGGAGAGCACAGTGTGCTGGGCAGGTTCCTTCCTGACCCTTGCAGGGATCTCCCCGCGCCCTGGAGCATGAGCCTTCGCTGTCCCCATTGACTGCGTATAACTGAAGATGTTCTTAATAAATCAGAGAGCCTCTCTGTTCTGGAGCCGAGGCCACACTGTGGCATCCCCTCTGGATTCCTCCTTTGAATGGGAGATGTAGCACAGCCTTGAATCCACACCCAAAAGTTCTCAGAGTCTGGGGAATGAACACAGCTGCATTGACCGGGGGAGTGGGGATCTTTGGCCCTGGAGGTAGGTGCTGTCCAGCGGCGTGCTGGCAGATGAACCCCACCCTGAACCAGTCTGAAGAGGCACATAGGTCCTAGGTCATCCAGCGGGTGCTTGGCAGAGCCAGGAACTCTTGTGTCTCCAAGCAGCCAGCTCTGACCATTGCTGGGAGCTGGATCGCAGGAGCTGAACTGGCGTATCATGTTGGCAGGCAGCTGACAGCTCTAGCAGATCTTGGGGTGGTTCTGGGCGCTGGGTTCTGCGCGGAGCTGGAACCTCTCATGTGACCATAGCGGAGCAGGGCAGCCACGTCGGCACGTCTCGAAACCTGGCTGCAGAGCTCGCTGCTTTCCACTGCACGCCCCTTCCCTGTGGCAGGGCTCGCCCACGCTGGGTGCGTGTGTGTGCGCGCACACAGGGGGTGTTGGAAGCAGCAGCTGCTTTAATGAACGACTAACGAGATTTCTCTAAGGCGAGAAGCGAACGGGCCTGGTTCTCGCTTTGCGCCACGTTCCTGTCGGTGGCATTCCCCTGGGCCCACCCCTGCTATTGGGCCCCCGGTGACCTGCGGGGGTGTGAGGGGAGGCCTGCCCTGGCAACAGAGCCCTCCGCCCCCCTCCCAGCCTCATGGGAGTCCAGCTGCCGCTTCTTCTGGGCGCTTCAGATGCAGCAATTGGAGCCTCGTTAGAGCAGGAGTTGGATTGTGGGGAGGGAAGTGGCACCGGATGATCCACCCTCGAGGACGGAGGGCAGGTGAGTGGAAAAGCTTGTGAGTGCCGTGTCCCCAGGGTGTCTTGTTCTCAGCCTGAGGCCTCGTGTGCTGCTGGTCCTGTCCCTTTCCAGCGCCTGCCTCCGTTCTGTCACCCCCGTCATCGAGAGCCCTCGCTCCCTGGGCTAGGATCCAGGAGAGCCCAGGGCAGACGCGGGCATCAGCTCCTGGCATCGAACCCACCACCCTCCTGTGGCTATGCCAGGCCCTTGCCTGGGTCTGAGTCTCTAGTGACTCTCTGGCCTGAGAAGCCATGTGAATGGGTCACTCATTGGAAAAGAGAATTCGGCACTTAAAAAGGGAGAGGTCGAGCTCTGGGTAGAGCTGGGCTTAGCCTGGGCACAGCACACAGTGAGCCTCGTGCCTGGTCTGCAGCCCTGCCCTGCAAACCTTGCCACGTGTGGCTCTGCTGACGCACCTCCGTCCTACCCATGCTGGGTCAGACCCTCCTCGGTGGGTGTAAACGGCGGTGGCGGAAGTGGACCTGGGCCGATTTGCGCCAGCGGCAGATCCCTCCTCCTGGATTTTAGGAATCAGTTTTCTGATCCCGTTTGCCCACAGATAATGTTAAGCCGTGCTTGGTACGGAACCGGGCTGGGGCCCTGAATCTCTGCAAGCAGCTCTTCTCGCTTCATGTTACACCCCTGACCTGCATTAGACTCAACTCCTGCCACAGCTCACCCGGAATGGATCTAAACCGCTGAGGGAAGCGGCTGCAGCTAAGGGGAGACGACAGCTTCCAAGCAGCCCCGTCTCTCTCCGTGCGCAAAGCCTCCTCTTGCACAAGTACCTTTGCCTCAAGCACCGTCTCCCTTTCTTAACATATGATTTGCAGGCGGGTCGCCCTGGGCGCCCTCGCTGGATATGCTAACAAGATTGCTAATGACGCCTGTTAATTAGCCAAGCTACGCTGGAGAATAAGTAATTTCCTCCTTTATAGTCATAACAAAGCCACCTTGTGACGGAGCCTAACGAGGTGTGAAGAACACGCACCAGCCCTCTGTGCAGACCTGGTCGTGTGCGTGCATGGCGTGGGGGAGGCAGGCTCTTGCAGTGTCAGTGGAGGTCATGTCAGTGTCATGTTTTCCCGGGCAGAGCTGCTCTCTCTGTGCCCCAGGAAAACCTGGGCCCAAACCAGGGGGGCTGGCAGATACTCACTCTCCCGGCCTGGCTCTTGGTTTATAGTCACTTCCTTCTGCGCTTTCCTCATCGTCAGCTGCTTTAAGCCTCTCCCGGCCGCTCCCGTGCACAGAGGGGCTGAGTTTTGAGCCAGAGGGGCTCTGGATGAACATGGAGGGTGACCTCCTGTCTCATCCAAACCATAAAACTTCGCCCAGGAATTTCTGCCGCAGGGCTGCAGCGGTGGTGCAGCTACTGCCTCTTGCTTGATTTAAAGACTCCAACTGACGCAGACGCCGCTGCAGCCCTCGGGAAGTTGGGCCGATGGCTAATTAGGCCTCTCTGTTTGAAAACGGAAGTGTGTGTTGTGGCTGGATTTTGATAGCCTCTGGTTTTGGTCGCGGGGTCTCATTCTGCCTTTGGTGGCTGTCACGGACTGGGGGGTTCCAGGCCCTGCACCCCAGCCGCAGGCAGAGGTGACGCTCACTCAGCAGGGAGAGCAGAAGGGTTATGAGGCGACAGGGACACAGCGTAGAACAGACTTGTCAGCACAGGGACCAGGAGCCGTCAGCACCATCCATCCTGGGGAGAGGGGCCCGGAGGGGTCCCTGCGCTGGGCCCTGGTCCTTCTCGTTCCTTCTGCAGCCAGAGGAGACTGCCCCACTCCCCAGCCCAGTTCCAATTCAGACCAGCCAGGCCCCTCCTCCTCCTTTGTCCAGTTTCCTGGGGAAGAAAGGGGTCACCTGGTTGCCTGGGTTACAAAGAGCCTGGAGGGCCATTGCCGACGTGTGAGACTCCCATCACCACTACTCACTGATGCTGTGCTTAGGGAAACTAGCAGCCTGGGGCTGCTACTGGGCGTCGGGAAACACACGCCACCTAACCAGGGGAATAAAATCCTCACTCACCTCACTTCATCCCAGCTGCTCAGTTCAAGAGCCTGCAGCTATCAGAGATCTGTTCAGACAGCCGCTTGTAGTCAGTGCTCATGTCACCTGTTAACCTATTCTTGGCTATCCTGAATTGATGGTGCTTCTCTGGCTGGAGGCTGAGTTCGTTTCTGACCTCTCTTTGGTTGTCACTATCCCTCCGAAATGGGACTCTCTGGCCTCGGGGCCAGGGACATGTTTTCACCTTGGAAGCCCCCAGAGCTCTTTGGCTGCTCAGCAGGCAGACTCATGGGTGGAGCTGGTCCCCTTGGAAATTCAAATGGGTTTAAAATCTCAGTCCCGAGCTCTCCTTATGAACTAGTCTACGCGTGAGCAGGGTTATGGGTCAGACCGAGCCTGTGCTGCTGGCTCCCTGCAGCTTTCAAAGATTTGCTGCTGTTGGTACAGGGAGCACGGCAGGGCCATAGAAGGGGATGCGGCCGGATTGAGGGGTACTGGCAGAGCTGTATGGGGAGGCCGTGGCTGGAATAGCAGGGGGAGTTGCAGGTCAGGGTGGAGGGGCCTTGTGGAGCTGTGGCAGGAGCTCCAGCCTGGAGTAATGGGGGTCAGGTCTGAATGTGATCTGCAGACCTGTGCGTGGGACACTGCACAAGGCCGGCGCGCATTGTGCTGGGCTTTCATAGCCACGTAAAACAGCCGAGCCCAGAAGCTGCCGGCAGCTTTCTAAAGCTCATGTAAAACAGTGTTCTCAGTGCATCCGAACAGCCTCGCCCGACTCGTGCTGTACGGCCCTACCAGGCACGCTGCACCGGTGAAGTGCTGTCGAGCTGCATCTTCGTAACTGATTGCCTCTGCATCCAGCGGGCCAGCCCAGTCGGGGGAAAGCTGGTGTCCGCCTGCCTGGGAGCTGGCTTGCCGTGTGCCTTTTCCTCCCCTTTCACAGGGGTGGTTTAACATTTGTAAAGAATGATTTGTGTTCTGTGGGCTCCCACACGAACCCGTCCCCGAGATCTGCTAGGGGATGAGGTGACCTTGTTTCGTGTCTCTGGAGATGGCACTTTTATTTTGTCATGAGCTGTTAGAACAAATCATTCAAAAAGAGTGAAGGGGAGAAAAGAAGGACAAAGGATGACAAGCAGCGCTCCCTGTAAGCTGAGGTCTGGGGTGGCCGCCCGGGAGAGATTCAGATCAGCCTGTGTTTCTAACGGTGATGCACATCCACCCATGCCCCGGAGCTGCTGGGAAGTATTTCAGAATGGAGAAAACGTGTCCCGCCCCTACAGGACTTGAGTGAGACACACAAGCCTCCGGCGTGCAGAGAAATGGAGCCACTTGTCCAAGCCTCCTGCAGCAGCGCTAAGGGCTGAAACCCAGTTCTGCAACTGAGCCATAAGACCATTTTCCCTCTCGGTGTTACTGCTCTGGGAAACTTTTCCTCCCCCCCCGCCACCCCTGAGACCACCTTGTTCTTTGCGGAAGGTGCCCAAGCCCTGCTGCTCTGCCTTGCACCGTGCTTCCCTTTGATCTGAGCGGGTCACTGGTGGCTGAGTCAATTCAAGCTGGGTCGGTACTTGGACAGGGGCCCCCAAGCATGGCAGGAGTGGGAGGGTCCATTTGAACATAGAGGTCTGGGTTGGTATAAGGGGGGAATGGGATGCAGAAATGACCCTGCTTGGGGTCATTAAAGATCCTGTGCAATGGTACAGTTAATATGCTCTTATGCCCTGCCCAGAGTGCGTAATTGCATTCTGCTTCCCTAGTTTCCCCTTGCAAGGGGAGCCCTGCACCTCTGCTGCTAATGATGCTTAGCAGGTAGAGCACCGGTTATGTTCAAAGCACTCCCTGTGAGGGAGCATTATTCCCCCCAAACTGCAGATGGGGAAACTGAGGCAGGGAGGGCGTGAATTTGGCCCACCTCCCAAATTAGAACTGAGGGGCTGTGGATGTCCAACCCTCCAGCCCACATGGCCTCTCACGTTACTGTGCACACCTAAGCTCTTGTGTGCTATAGGGAGACAGGATTGCCTTAGTGGCTAGAGGGATCTGAAACAAGCTTGACGATTCTTCTGGTTGAGAGTCAGCATACAGAATACACACACGCGCCACGTCTTTGATTCTAAACCATTTACAAGGTATCCTGGCGTGTCCTGCCTTTCACTCCATGGCAATGCAGCTGCCTCTAGGTTGGAACATGCCAAATGTTTAACAGCACTCTGCAACAGTGGAGCATCAAGTACGTAAGGCATGAGAAGAAATGTTTCCACTCTACTGTTCACTGATTAGGCCTCAACTGGAGTATTGGGTCCACCTTTCAGGAAAGGTGTGGACAAACTGGATAAAGTCCAGGGAAGAGCAACAAAAATGATTAGATGTCTAGAAAACATGACCTAGGAGGGACAATTAAAAGAGTTGGGTTTGTTTAGGTTGGAAAAGAGAAGACTGAGGGGGGAACAAACCACAGGAAGTATTTCTCCATACAATGCACAGCCAACCTGTGGAACTCCTGGCCACAGGATGTTGTGAAGACCAGGACTTGAACAGGGTTAAGAAAAGCTACATAAATTTATGCAGGACAGGCCCATCTGTCGCTATGAGCCAAGGCGGGCAAGAATGATGTCCCTAGGCTGTCACAAACTGGGAGCAGGCAACAGGGGGTGGATCACCTGTTCTGTTCACTCCCTCTGGGGAGCTGGCACTGGCTGCTCTTGGAAGACAGGACTCTGGGCTAGATGGACCTTTGGTCTGACCCAGTCTGGCCACCCGTATGTTCTAGTGACTCATCGTTGTGTCCTGTCCCATGTGGCTGTTCCCTGAGGGTCTCATGTGGCCGCCCTTGGCAAGCGTGGCCGAGTTGGAAACATCGCCCTTTAAAGCAGCACAGCTGTAGCCTGCACAAATTGCTCTTTAGGATGCTGTTGCTTCTCAGAGATTGAGGCAAACAGTTGCCTCACTGGTAGCCACGGGGTGTGGTGGGGACCCGCTGTTCCTAGCAGCCCTGCCTGAGAACTGGATGCAAGGCTGGGGTAACAGGTTAGCCTGTTGCGTAGCCCCAGCCAGTGCCAAGCCACGCCAGTCCCTCAGTCACAGGAGGAAATAAGAAGAAGCAATGTGCAAGACATGGGAGGGCCTCTGCAGTGCCAGGGACAGGGTTTAGCTCATGGCTCAGGGCCTGTGTCCCAGCCTGTTAGAGAAGCCAGGTCGTGTGGCTTGAGCTTCCTGTTGGATAAAATGCCCTGAGTGCAGTTTAAGTTTCTTTGCTCCATTTCTTTCTTCTTATGGTTTGGCTGCCTTGAGTGGGGAACTGCAGACACTTTGATAAATGGACTGATAGGATCCTGAGGTTTCAAGGTAGTGTCTATAAATACCTCTGTAACCTCCACCGGCACTTGGCAGAAGTGCCGTTGGGCAGCTTGATTGAAGATCTGCAGGAGGAATGAGAATGGATTGAGATTTCATCTCACCGGGGGCCCTTTCTGTCCTCCCCAACTCCTTATTTCAGCACATGGTGAGCCATGTGAGGAAGGAAAAACGCAGTGCCATTTTCCGCCAGCCAGTGCAGCTGGGATTCAATCAAAATGCTGAGGATTAAGATTTCATCTAGGCGGTGGGGGCAGGAGGGGGAGACAGTTCAGACAATGTTGAAATGTCCCGTTTTGACATTTTGGAATGAAACCTTTTGATTTTTCAGTTGGATTCTGTCATTTCCACCTGTCTGAGGAAGTGGGTTTTACCCACCAACGGTTATGACCTAACAAATATGTGAGTCCCTGTGGTGCCCCTGGATTGCTGGTTGGTTTTGAAGTTGCAGAGTAACACCCTACCCCGCTGAGGCTTTTCACTTTGGTAGTTGACGTGGTGGGCTGGTGTGTACTTTAGCAGCACATGGCCTGAAATCAAAATCACAATGAAACGTTTCACGTGACTCGAACCCCTCGGGGAGAGGGATTTCTTTTTGTGAAGAACTTAGAAATTTACAGGCTTTGTTCTGCTTGGGAGTGAAACCCTGCTGGGTCAGAACTACTCCATCTCGGTCAGTATCCTGTCCTGCAAAGCCTCCGTCTCGCTATTGTCCAGCTCCAGCTGCTAGAAGCCAGAAGCTTAGAAGCAATCAAGCTCGTCTCTTGGCTATCTTAACCTATCCCCTGCAAACATATCTCATCTTCCTTGAACCCAGGTATGTTATTGGCCTCCACAAGATCCTCTGGCGAGGAGTTCTACAGGCTGACTGCGCTGTACTCCCTTTTGTTAGTTGTAAACTTCTGGCCTAGTAATTTCAATGGGTGACCCCGATTCACGTGTTGTGTGAAGTGGTGACTAATACTTCCTTATGCACTTTGTCCGTGCCAGTCCTGACTTTAGAGACCTCTTTCCTACGTGCTCGGCCGTCTCTTTTACAGGACAAACAGTCCTAATTGTTTAATCCCTCCTCATAGGGAAGCTGTTACGTCCCCTTAATGGGTTGGTTACTCTTTTCAGTACGTTTTTCAGTTCTATTTGTGTGTGTGTGTGTGTGTATGTGGTTAAATGGAACATGTGTCTGCTGCAGTGTTCCCGCTGATCTTTTCCATCCATGTGTGGAATAAATTTTGTTATGTGCACCAAGGCATGTGTTGATGTGCACCAGCAATAGAGAGACAACCTAGCTGCGGGCATTTGTCTGCTCAGCTGGGTGGCTTTTGAGTCTGTCCTGACTGGCTGCCCAAGCACACAGCTTACTGGGAACACTGGTCCTGTGCTGGCTCTGCGCACGCGCACGACTTTGGGCTTGGCAAGGCCTGCGGGTGGGAGGGGCAGCTGCCCCAGGGCCTGGTGATATCAAAGGCCCAGAGCTCCCAGCTGCAACTGCCGTCACTGTAGGGCACAACACCCAGAGTCCCGGCCCCTTGAAGCGCTGCTGGAGTGCAGCGCTGAGGGCTGGGTGGGGTTGTGGTGTAGTCCGGGTGGTGCCGAGGGTGGCTGCCACAGCCCCGCCTCTTCTTCCTGAGGCCACACCCCTTCTGGGGCCCGGAGCAGGAGCAGGCAGGCTCCCTGCCTTGCTAGGAGCCTGGCTGGGCTGTTGGTCCTGTCGGGTTAGGCTTACAAACCTGCCTTACTCGGGTCTCTTTTCGGCACCCACCATTCTGCTCTCCTGTCAGACTCAATGGTGGGGCTTGAGGGACGGGCGATGGCTAACGGGTCTGTCCTGTCTCTGCACCGGTGGGACGGGCGATGGCTAACGGGTCTGTCCTGTCTCTGCACCGGTGGGATGGGTGATGGCTAACGGGTCTGTCCTGTGTCTGTGCTGGTGGGACGGGCGATGACTAACGGGTCTGTCCTGTCTCTGCACCGGTGGGACGGGCGATGGCTAACGGGTCTGTCCTGTGTCTGTGCTGGTGGGACGGGCGATGGCTAACGGGTCTGTCCTGTCTCTGCACCGGTGGGACGGGCGATGGCAAATGGGTCTGTCCTGTGTCTGTGCTGATGGGACAGGCGATGGCTAACGGGTCTGTCCTGTCTCTGCACCGGTAGGACGGGTGATGGCTAACGGGTCTGTCCTGTCTCTGTGGCGGTGGGACGGGCGATGGCTAACGGGTCTGTCCTGTCTCTGCACCGGTGGGACGGGCGATGGCAAATGGGTCTGTCCTGTGTCTGTGCTGGTGGGACAGGCGATGGCTAACGGGTCTGTCCTGTGTCTGTGCTGGTGGGACAGGCGATGGCTAATGGGTCTGTCCTGTCTCTGCACCGGTAGGACGGGTGATGGCTAACGGGTCTGTCCTGTCTCTGTGGCGGTGGGACGGGCGATGGCTAACGGGTCTGTCCTGTCTCTGCACCGGTGGGACGGGCGATGGCTAATGGGTCTGTCCTGTGTCTGTGCTGGTGTGACAGGTGATGGCTAACGGGTCTGTCCTGTCTCTGCGCTGGTAGGACGGGTGATGGCTAACGGGTCTGTCCTGTCTCTGCACTGGTAGGACGGGCGATGGCTAACGGGTCTGTCCTGTCTCTGCACCGGTGGGACGGGCGATGGCTAACGGGTCTGTCCTGTGTCTGTGCTGGTGGGACGGGCGATGGCTAACGGGTCTGTCCTGTGTCTGTGCTGGTGGGACGGGCGATGGCTAACGGGTCTGTCCTGTCTCTGCGCTGGTAGGACGGGCGATGGCTAATGGGTCTGTCCTGTGTCTGTGCTGGTGGGACGGGCGGTGGCTAATGGGTCTGTCCTGTGTCTGTGCTGGTGGGACGGGCGGTGGCTAACGGGTCTGTCCTGTGTCTGTGCTGGTGGGACGGGCGATGGCTAACGGGTCTGTCCTGTGTCTGTGCTGGTAGGATGGGCGATGGCTAACGGGTCTGTCCTGTCTCTGCACCGGTGGGACGGGCGATGGCTAACGGGTCTGTCCTGTCTCTGCGGCGGTGGGACGGGCGATGGCTAACGGGTCTCTCCCGTCTCTGCAGGGGACCCCGCGGGGAGAATCCGGCAGAATGAGGAAGTTCCGTGTGAGGTTCTGACAGGATGAAGAGCTACCATGGGGAGCGTAGCCAATCACAAAGCTCTGCCGGGCCCCCCTGTCCCTGCATCCCAGAGGACTGCGACCGACCCCTGGACTACATCCGCCACGGCCAGGACTCCAGGCAGTCGTACCTCCTCAGCCCCAGCGAGCCTTGTTCCTTGGATCACCGCTACTGCCCCTCTCAGAGCCCCGGGCTCCCCAGCGAGTGCTCGGGCGGGCCCGTGAGCCTGAGCGAGCCGCTCTCCGCCAGCAGCAGCAGCACCTTCCCCAGGATGCACCACCCGCAGCCGCCCTACGACTCCTGCGACGAGTGCATGGCGGCCACCCACCCCTCCGGCAAGATCAACCGCCTGCCCCCCAACCTGCTGGACCAGTTTGAGAAGCAGCTGCCGCTGCACCACGACGGCTTCCACACGCTGCAGTACCAGCGGGCCAGTGCCACGGAGCAGCGCAGCGAGAGCCCCAGCCGCATCCGCCACCTGGTCCACTCTGTCCAGAAGCTCTTTGCCAAGTCCCACTCCCTGGAGGCCCCAGCCAAGCGGGAGTACAACGGCACCAAGGCGGAGGGCCGGGGGGATGGCTACCACCACCACCACCACCACCACCACCACCACCATCAGTCCCGGCACGGCAAGCGGAGCAAGAGCAAAGACCGCAAGCTGGACTCCCGCCAGCGGACCAAGATGATGGGCTGGTGGAGCTCCGACGACAACCTGGACAGCGACAGCAGCTACATGGTGTCCGGCCGGCACGCCGTGGACCAGGGCACCCAGTACTGCCTGGATGCTCCGGAAAGTGCCTTCAGAGACTTGAGCTTGAAGAGTCTAAAGAGTGGCGGGGAGGGCAAGTGCCTGGCGTGCGCCGGCATGTCCATGTCGCTGGACGGCCAGACGCTGAAGCGGAGCGCCTGGCACACCATGACGGTCAGCCAAGCCCGGGAGGCCTACCCTGGCTCCGGAGGCAGCCAGGACAAAGCCTTGGCACTGCAGGAGGCCAAGGTCAAAGACAGAGGCTACCATTACCTGCAGGTGAGGTGCGCTTGGCGGGCGGGTTAAGCCTGCAGAGTTTGGTTGCTGGTTCCCATCCCGCCTGAGATCATTGCAGCGAGGGTGGCCCAGCCCTGTGGAGAGCTAGCCAGTGCCGGGAGCAGGTGTCCCTTTTGCACTAGGCCTTGCAGCAGTGGGAACATCTACTGCAAATCCCCTGGTGCAGAGAAGTCTCTGGATGCTGTCAGGTGCCTTCGTCCCCTCTGCTGAGCCAGCCCCAGGCTCTTCTGCCTGGGCTGGAGGTTGGGGGACAAGCTCCTTACGAATCTAGTTCCTTTGGCCTGGGGGCTGCACCGAACATGGTGCCCCTTGCACGCCTGCAGCTTCTGGCGATGGTGAATTGCAATCTCTGCTGTGAGCTTGCAGCCGTGGGCCGGGCCCCCCCACGGCCTTATCCTGGAGTTGGCCCCGGCCAGTGACTGTTGCACCACGTGTTGGCAGCTGTGTGGCGGGAAGGCGGAGAGCCGGGCAAAGGAGCTGTGGGAAGCTGGAGAATGTCCCTGGGCGGCTGATGATGGAGCCACAGGTCCAGGGGGCTGCTGCCACCTATGGGCAAGAGTCCGCAGCAGCAGGGAGAGCCCAGGAGGGAATGGGGCGGTTGGCAGCAGGAGAAGCTTTGGGTTGTTGGTCCCCAGGGGACAGTCCCTTGCTGGCAGCTCCCTCTGGGGCCAGGACAAGGAAGCCCCAGCTGAGGGTCACCTGCTTCCCAGCAGCTTCCCAGCCCAACGCTCAGCGCCGGCCTGATCTATTCGCCCTCCATCCCTGCGGTCCCAGCACACTCCAGGGCTGCATTTCCCACTGGGTGCTGCCCCCTGCCCCACATCCTGCGCCATCCCCACCCCCTGCCCCACGCCTGCCCCACCACACACCTAGGCAGACCTCAGCTCCGGTTGCCAACCCGGCAGTTCCGCCTGCTCTCCAGACCGGACCACCCCGGCCCTACTTGGAGCCCTTGGCTGAGGCTTTGGGTTGCTGAGGGGTGTGCATGTGGAGACCGCTGTCCCGGAAGCGCCCGCGCCAGCAGTTCCCTCAGCTTCCCCTCCCCAGCCCCACAGGCTCACCTGGTGGCTGGGGGTGAGGCTGTGCCAGCCATGGGCCTCTGCAGAGCCAGCTCTGGGAGTGCAGTGCTCAGCCCCCGCTGGGGGCAGGAGAGGCTCAGCCCATGGGTGGTAGGAGGGGTGCACGGAGAGGGCCTGGAGGGTACTGCCGAGGGAAGTCCTGTGGGGTGGCCAGAGGTTGAAGCCCTGGGTTCCTCTGCCTGGCTCTGGCTGGTGGCACAGCACCCCTAGTGCCAGGCTGGGGAGCTGCCTCTGTGCCCCTGTCGCTGACCCACCCGCAACTCTTTGTGCATCTGCAGGGTGAGGTGCTCTGGGGGGCTGCAGGGTGAGGTGCTCTGGGGGGCTGCAGGGTGGAGGGCTGTGGGGGGCTGCAGGGTGAGGTGCTGTGGGGGGCTGTAGGGTGGAGGGCTGTGGGGGGCTGCAGGGTGAGGTGCTGTGGGGGGCTGCAGGGTGGAGGGCTGTGTGGGGGCTGCAGGGTGGAGGGCTGTGGGGGGCTGTAGGGTGGAGGGCTGTGGGGTGCTGCAGGGTGAGGTGCTGTGGGGGGCTGCAAGGGGGGTCACTGCCCTGCTCCCTTAAATAACTGGCCTGTTCTCCTCCGACTTCCCGGGGTTCAGGCCAGCACCCCGCAGCCGTGGGTCGCACTGTGGGACAGAGGCTGTGTTCCTGAGAATGGGACCAGCCCGTTGTGACTCCCAGCCATCGTAGGCCTGTGAGGATGTCTCTGCCCGGCCCACTTAGCCTGGGCTCTGGCTCAGGGTTCAGCTGCAGCCGCCTGTCTGGCCACACACAAACCAGTCTGCTCTGGCCCTGGGACCCGCTGGGGGGTGAGTGGGAGCCCAAGGCCCAGGGCGATGCCGCCAGCTCTCGTCAGGCAGCACAGTCAGTGCGTAGCGGCGTGGTGAGACCTGGGCCCAGCAGTGGCACAACCAGTCCAGTGTGGACGCGCCGAGTCCCCCGGCTGGGCCCTCCGGAGGGGGGTTTACAACGCTGCTGCAGTGTGCACACACACGGGGGTGGGGGCTGCCAGGCATAAGGACTGGGACTTGCGTTAGCAGGAGCATTTCCAGCAGATCTAGAGCGGTGATTACTCCCCTCTGCTCGGCCCTGGTCAGGCTCCATCTGCAGCATTGCATCCAGTTCTGGGCCCCCAGTACAGAAAGGAAGTGGCTGTGCGGGAGCGGGTACAGCACAGGGCAGCGCAATGATGAGCTGCTGGAGCACCCGAGCTACGGGGAGGGGAGAGGCTGCAGGATCTGGGCTTGTGTAGTTTGCAGAAGAGAAGAGTGAGGGGCGATTTGGTGGCAGCCTTCAGCTCCCTGGCTGGGGCTCTAAGAGGATGGAGAGAAGCTGGTCTCAGTAGTGAGGAAAGACGCCACAACCATCTTCCTCCCCAGGACCTGGGATTGGCTGGGCATGGAGGGGATTTGCCAGTCTGGGCTCTCCGGGGAGTGGGCTGGATTTGCAGGGGGGCTTTTCCTGTGCCGTATCCCTGGGGCGCTGGCAGGACAGGCAGACGCCCCCCCCACCACTTCCTTGGAGTTTGCTCCGTTTTCTCCCTCACCGTGCTTGTTTCTGGGGTGGGGTTGGAGGGCAGCTGGGATGGGTTAGAGGCCAAGCGTGCCGTGGGCAGGGGTTGAGTGCTGGCTACCAGCAACCTGCCAGGGTGCCGCTCGCTCCTGGCTGCAGCCGGGGAGGTGGCGGGTGAGCACCGCAGGGCATCGGCTAAGCTGCATGGGAGCCAGGGGCCACCGGTCAGGTGTGAGCTGCAGTGACAGAGTGGAAAGGAAACTTGCCTAGCACTGCCTGGGCTGTCCCGGGCCCCAGCCAGCTCTGCCACTGGCTCGCTGCCTGTGACTCCTGGCCCGTCCCATGTACAGCGCCTGCAGAGGCAGCTGGGCAGCTGGGCAGCATCTCGCAGGCCCTAGCAGAGCTCTCTGGCTCCCAAAGAGCATCCCACTGCTCCAGGGTTCCCCAGCCCTGCCATCGCCCCCTCCCCTGCACGCAGGGCCCCTTGCAGGGCTGGCTTTGCTGCCCCACAGGCAGAGCGGAAGCCGCCCCCGTCTGAGGCCACCTGCGCCGAAGGGGCAATCGCTCTGCCCCCAGCTCACCAGGGGCTTTTGGGCTGGATCCAGATGTCTTTGCCGGCGCTGCTGTCGGGGGAGCTGGGGTGGAGTAACCAGGCAGCCTGCGCGCGTGTGTGGTGCCCCTGTGAGCCACTCTTGGTTGTGCATCGCTTAGCACAGATTGGAAAGATGTAAATGAGCTGCCTTCCTAACGAGCCCATCAGCACCGGGCCTTTCCCTCCCCTCCTGTGGCTGGCCCTGCACCAGCCGCTCTCTCCGTGGCAGAGACGCTTGGCCTGCACTGCCGAGGGGGGCAAAGGGTGTGTGGGAGATCCGTGGGCCCTGGCTGATCTGTGGGGCAGGGAGGAGCCACGGTCAGCCCTGACGCTACTGCAAACTGGGGGCCTCCCCAGGTCTGTCCAGTTTCAGGCTGGTGTAGGGGGAGCAGAACTGTGCTCCCAAGATGCAAGGGGGGCAGCGGGTCTCCGTCATCCAGCCCCCACCACTCCCCACCCTTGTCTCATCTTGCTGTGAGCCCTTTACCTCTGAGCCATCTGGGTGGTTGTTTGCTGTGCTGTTCCTCCCCAGAGGTGGCTGCATTTCAGCAGCATCTGCCTGCCTTGCTCTGCTCGGGTTCCTTGACCGTGTGTTTTGCCCATGGGCACCTGTGTGTCGGCAGATGGACAGGGCACCCCAGGCACGAAAGCTCCCCCCTTCCTACTGGGGCATGTCTCTGCTGACATCTGCTGCCAGCTGGACCTGCCCCCGTTCTCTGGGGTGTTGGCTGGCTGGGTTCCAGGCAGGGGAGACAGCAGAGGGGATGGTGGGAGAATGTGGCAGAGCCACTGAAATGTCCTTGAGTCCCCCCCGGCGCTGCCTTAGGTGTGAGCTGATGGGCAGAGCTGGCCCCAGTAAGGGTTCTGCCCAGGGATTCCCCTTGCTCCGCTGTGCCCTTTGGGATGGGCGAGGGGTCCCTGGAGCTGAAGCAGGAGCCTGTGATGTGGTTTCTTGGCAGTGCGACTGGCCGTGGCCATGCTGGTGATGGGGTGGGGGTGCGGGGGCAGAGGAATATGGCCCAGCCTAGCCTGCTGCAGCGCCATGAGGTGGGAATTCTGGGCATTACATGGGGGCAGTTTGTTAGCTGAGATGCCCCTGGCAGCCAGTCTCCCTGCAGCCCATGTGCAGCAAAGGGGTGAGGGAGCGAAGCCGAGAACGGACTCAGGGGGGCCATGCACAGCGGCAGGGGGCGGTGGGACACAGAGCGTGATGGCGTGGGGGTACGGAGAGGAATGAAGGCTCTGAGCTTGCCCAGTCCAGCTGCCCTTTGTTTGGGCATTCGGGGCAGACTGTGCCCCCAACCAGCACCCGACTGGGCAGTGCTGAGAAGCCAGTTCCTGCTGCCGTGAGCTGCACCTGACAGCTGAGAGAGGGACCCCGGCCTGGCGGACAGGGGCTCACATCGTGCTGCTGGCTGAGCCAGGGAAGGCTCATGGTATGGGATACAGACAGGCTTAACACACCCCTGTGGGGCCCCAGCCCTGGTGCTCTGGGCCTGTCCAGGCGTGAGCTGCCAGCCGTGGGAAGGGAGGGTTCCTCTTGTATCGAGCGTGGCTGCCCCTCCACATTGCAGCGCTCGCGGGGCCTACGGGCGAGAGGACCCCGCAGCCAGCAGGAGAGGGGCTCTGTACGGAATGGCTTGTGGTGAAGCTGCTGGACACGGGCAACTCTGTGCTTCCATCGGGCTCCCCCGTGTCTGCCCTGGACTGAGCAGCTGGTGCTCCGGGCAGAGGCCACCTGTGGCCTGTCGGGGTCACATCCCTTGTGCCTCTGCCACCACCCGCCGTGAGGTGCTGCCTCCGCCCTCTGCAAGCGCCACTGCCCCAGGCACCGTGACCTGACCCTGCGCTGTGGGGTGCCTCCGGCTGCAGGTGCCGCAGGACGAGTGGGGCGGCTACCCGGCAGTGGGGAAGGACGGCGAGATCCCCTGCCGGCGGATGCGGAGCGGCAGCTACATCAAGGCCATGGGAGACGACGACAGCGGCGACTCGGAGGCCAGCACCAAGGTGTCGCCCAAGGGCTTGTCCCGGCGAGAGGGCTACCGCCGCTCCTCCAGCGTTGACCAGGCCAGGACCAAGTAAGAGAGGGCCCGAGGGGCCAGGCCCACCGGGAACCTCCTCTGGGGCACGGCTGGGGAGGGGCAGGGAGGGTGTGGATTAAAGGTGTGGGGTTGGGGAAGGATGCTGGGGAGGGGGTGCAGAGTGGGGGGAGGGATAGCTAGATGAGAATGTTGCAGGGGGCTGCGGGGTGGGAGGGTGAGGGCAGAGGAGGATGTTGGGGGGGTACAGGGTGGGAGGTGGGGCGGGGGGAGGATGTTGGGGGAGAGGGTGCAGGAGCTTGGGGTTGCTTCACTTTGGCATTCGCGAGACCTGGCTTTCAAGGGGTCTCTGGCTGGGAATTCAGGCTAAAATACTGTTAATTTTTTAAGTGAGGCTCCATGGAACCCTAAACGTGTCTATTTCACTGACCCTCCCACCTCCCCACCCCATCCCCTGCAGATGTGCCCCTGAAACATCCTCAGGGAACTGCTGGTGCAGGGACATTTGAGTGGGAAACTGACCAGCCTCACAAAGTTCTTCTCACCTGTTGTGTCTGTTCTTTCGCATGGGCACTATGAGGGTGCCCAAAGACACTGGTAGGGACTACCCTTCCACCCCCTTCCCTTTTGCTAGGTACTGCACAGATACATTGAAGGAGAAAATTTCTGCCTCAAAGATTTTTCAGGCTGGGTGGGAGAGTGGAGATTAAAATCTTCCTTTCCTTTGTGCTCTGTGAATACTGGCAAATAGCTTCTACATTGGGAGAGGGTCAAGTTTGTAGGGCAGCCGTAAACAGGGAATGCAAGGGCCCGCTCTACTTTCAGAGCACCCAGATTTTCAGAAACGCTTGTTCAAAATGCTGGTGGGTTTGATTGCGTGGTTCTGGTAAATGTACAGACACATGATATCCGGCTTAGGTGGCCACTTGCATGTGCGATTACGGCAGTGGAATTTGCAATTAAGGGCCCTGATCCTGCGCTTGGATTAGTGGGCACAGACCAAGTTTAGGGGGCTTTGTGTGGGTGCAGGTTGCACATGAGGGGATCTGATTGTAGAATCGGGGCTTGGGTGCGCAAGTGACGGAGCATTTTTGCGCATGTAGATTTGTGAAACCAGACCAGTGAGTGGAACCAGGGGGCTGGATTAGATGACCTCCTGAGGTCCCTTCTAGCCCTGTGATTCTGTGAACCAAAGGTTAAAATAAACGGTATTGGGGTTCAGGGAAAATGTGAACTGAGAGACTCCCTGGCTGGATCTTGTCTCTGCTCGGATTTCAGCCGCAGCTGCAAACCCCTGTCAAAGGGGGATTTAAACACAGTTTGCAGCAGTGCAGTGGGATCTCACATTGGTGCAGTTCTGCAGGAATGGGGCGGAAGTTTACCGCTTTGAAACTGAGGTTAAACGCAAGAGTTCAAGTACTACTGTTGTGTTCATATTAGGGTTTGCCCGGGTAACAACAGTGTTTGCATTCAGAGTTTGCACTAGTGTAAATTATACTGGTTTGGTGTAAATTACCTCCACAAGAGATGTCAAATATGCTGGATGGGTGCAAATTGTGTTCAAATTCAGAGCTCCGCGCCATTGCACTAGACTGGTGCATACCAGGCCTGTGGCAGGAGTTTGCACTGTTGCAGATGGCACTGGGCTGGCATACAGAGTGCTATGGTAGCCTGCGTGCTGCGTGGGGAGTTTGCAGAGGCAGTGATGAGCTGCCACGGCATGGCGGGGGGCAGGGGTTGGAGGGTCAGAGCGCAGCAGCAGCTGCAGACAAGAGCCCAGGCACTGGGCTGTTTCCAAATGCTCTGCTTGAATGTGTTGCTTTTGGTTCGAATCCCTTTTCCCTCCCACTGTTTCTCATTAGGTTTGCAAGTAGGCACTGTTCTGATTCATATGTCTGTAACTGTCCCAGCTGCTGCACCCCGGCGAGAATGCACCCTCGGGGACAGGGCTACGGACGCTCCTTCACCACTGGCCAGGTAAAGGGGGCAGTGCCCCTCGCTGTGGCTGGCTCTTGTGCCCTCAGTCGCTGGAGGTGGGCGGTGTTTGAACAGACTCAGCACCCGTCACGGGGCTGGATTCTCCTCTGGGCTCCTGAATGCGCTGCTGGAGCTGCCGATTCGGGGGCTGCCTGTTCGGTGGTGAGCTGGAGCCATCTGGTACTCAGGGCAGGCCTGGCTGCTTTCCGCCGGCTCCTCAGTGTTGCATGGACACCTGACCCCGCCCCCACATCGCTCATGCTAATCTGCAGCCCGGGGGCGCTGATTCTTGAGGAGGCGGCAGGTGCCCCTGCATGTGCTGGTTGCAATTTGCCCCTTCACCGCAGTGGCTCTGCTCCTGCAGCCCCCCTCAATGCATGCTGCCCGTGTGGCCTCCCCCTGCCTGTGCTGCTGGCCTTTCATCTGCAGCCCGGCCGTGAGCCCCCCTCCCCGGCACTGCTCGGTGCTCTCCACTTCCCAGCCCTGTGCTCCCAGGTGGCTCCTGTCCTCTGCCCCTGCTTTCTGCTCCCAGCCAAGGCTGTTTCTGCCCCTGCCTTTGCCACGCACGTTTTCCGCAGCAGGCGGCTCCCCACTGCTGTTTCCATAGGGTGGGTGCAGCCCGGAGAGTGGCCAGGTAAGCGCCTCCAGGCTGCCCTGCCAAGATGCTACGATCTCGTCCCTCCAGAGGACGCAAGTGGAGCTCAGCACCTGGGGCCCTCTCGCTTCCGGGCCTCTCTGCCAAGCTGAGCTCCACATTCCCCAGCAGCTGAGGTTTTTTCCTGCCGGTGGCACACCTCGTAGCGGGCCCCCGGCCAGCACCAGCAGCTAATGCCTTTGGATGACACCAGGGGCCTGAGTGGGAGTCAAGCTGATGACTTAGCGGTGCAAGGCTCTGGGGCCCGTTTCCATCTCCCCCGGCCATCTGGCCCCCAAGCGTAGCCTGGGTGTAGCAATGGGGTCGTGGGGGTCATTTGGACTTGGCTGCACTGGGCCTGGCGGGGAGCGTCTAGGGATGAGGTTGTCTCTGCCCTAGTAACAGGCATCCCCTCCCCTCAGCAACGGGTGTGAAGTTTGGGTGATGGTCTCAGAGCTGCATTTCCCCGGAAACGCCGGGCTGGGCCAGTGAGGTCTGCAGGCACCGTATCAGGAGCAGACGTGTAGGGGCCTTCTCGCTTCTGCGGGGACCCACTCACCCCACAGTGGGTGGAAAGCTTGACTGGGAGCGGCCTCCCCTGCCATGCGTCCTGGCTGGGCTCTGCACGATCACTCCAACCCCTCCCTCCAGGCAGATCGTCACACACCGGAGGAGGTAGCAGCCTGGTACCAGGGCTCAGGAGCCCTAGCAGAGGGGAGAGGCCATGGCAGCTGGTGGCAGCTCTGCAAAGGGACTGGGAGCATTTCCCTTCTAGGTCTCTTGGTCACATGCAACCAGTGGGATGGGGACAACTTTGTGCAATGAGTTGGGTGGGTCTCAGCTGAGTCCCCAGTGGACAGATGTCCACCGCAGAGAAGCCAGCATGGGCCACCCAGACTAGCTGCCTGGGCAGAGGCCAGGGATTGTTTGAGCTGCAGAGACTGAGCACCCTAGGGTGCTGCGTGAGGGCAGCGCATTGCTGTGCCCTGGGGAAGCCATAGGCCCCCACTGGCGGGAGTCGAAGGAGTGGATGCAGGGCCCTCACAGTGCCGGCCACGTCCACATCACCTCTAGCTCTGGAGCAACCAGGGCTAGTCGTTCCCTGCAGGCACTCGGGCATCTCCATAGAGGATGGTGCTGGGGAGGAGGCACTGGACCCTGTTGGAGCTGCCCAGGCCCCTCACCGGCCCCACTCTCCCCAGATCAATGAGGGGCTGAACCACCAGTTCGAGGCGGTGTGTGAGTCTGTCTTCGGTGAGGTGGAGTCTCAGGCCGTGGAGGCCCTGGACCTGCCCGGCTGCTTCCGCATGCGGAGCCACAGCTACCTGCGGGCCATCCAGGCAGGCTGCTCCCAGGACGACGACTGCCTCTCGCTCTTCTCCATGTCCGCCCCGTCCCGGCCGCCCATCACCAGCAGCATCCTGAAGCCCAGCACCTGTGAGTCCCAGGCCTGCCCCACGGCGCTGCTCCTGGGGCCCTTTCCACAGAGGCCAGGACCCAGGGGCACCTCACACCCACCCCGGCCCCTTCCCACAGAGCAGGGGTGGGCAAGGAGAGGCTGGCGGTTAGGGGTTCCCGGCCAATGGGAGCTGTGGGAGGTGGTGGTCCCGCCTGTGCTGTTTCCTGCAGCTCCCGTGGGCCAGGAACAGTGAATCGCGGCCAATGGGAGCTGTGAGCAGACACACCTGTGGACCCCCAGGTGAGCAAAGCATCTGGTGGCCCTAGGCCTGATGAACTGCATCTGGCCCACAGGCTCCTTATTGCCCACCCTGGCCATAGAAGGACCCTTTCCACCTCCCCACGGAGGGACGTCCCCACCAACTTCCGCCTCTCACAGACAGCACCCAGTGCTTCCCACTGCCCCACTGTGCCGCTCTCTCCCTGGGATGCCCTCCAAGGGCCGGGCTAAGCAGCTGTGGAGCTGCGAGTGCTGCCAGACAGGCTGGCTACAGCCTCCCTGCAGGAGCAGCTGGTGTGACTGGTGCTCGGAGAGGCTAAAGGTGTCCAGCTGGGCTTTGTCCAGCCAGCCAATCTTGTCTGTCTCTGTCTGTCAGCCTTCCTGCCTGGGCTCCACCTTCCTCTCTGCAGTTCTCTCGGGTCCCCTCTCCTCTCTTCCTGGGGCTTTCTGGTTTTCTCCTTGTGTTTCTCTCACGCTTTGTCTGCCAGCTGGCTCGCCCGCCTGCCCTCCTGCCTCAGGGCTTGCCAGCACTTGAGGGTTGCCCAGTCCCTTTGGCCAAACAGCTGGTCCAAAAGCAAACGCCCCTTTTATGCCCCTGGCCGCAAGCTCGCAGGTCATGAGCAGGGCGTGGCAATGCAGGGCCAGTTCCTGTAGGTCGCTCAGCTGCCCAGCAGCCCTCGGCCTGGCACCTCCTGAGGAGGCAGGAGGCAGAGGCAGGGTGGGCGTTAGGAAACAAGACGTGTCTCTTTCTCACGTGGCTTTTGACCCTGTGCCTCTCCCGCTGCAGCCTTCGGCTACAGGAAAGCGCCGCCTCCCATCCCTCCAGGAATCAAAGCCAAGCCCCTCATCTCCGTCACGGCCCAGAGCAGCACTGAGTCCACTCACGAGAGCTACCTCCCCAGCGAGGTCGCTCGCAGCACCTCGTGGTCCAAAGATGCCGCAGCTCGCTGCAACTCCACCGAGAGCCTGGAGAGCTCCAAGGTGACATCCATCTCCTTGGATTTGCCCCCTGTCCAGCCCCGGGGCTCCCCCAAGCCCTCCACGCTCATCATCAAGGCCATCCCAGGCCGGGAAGAGTTGAGGAGCTTGGCACGGCAGAGGAAATGGCGCCCGTCCATCGGAGTTCAGGTAGGTGTCATGTGCCCCTGGCTCCCCAGAGCCTCCAGGAGCTAAAGCGGGGTCTAACCCGGTCTGGAGCCAGCCGCCAATGCTAAATGGGAGCCCCATGACTCCTCCAGCACTGGCCCTTCCAGGCTTGGGAACGGGGGCTCTGTGCAGGGTCCCAATGCACAGAGCCCTGGCACGGAAGCAAAATTGGTGTCAACATCCGCCTCTGCACCAATGAGCCGGGGGGTAGCCGCCCCACAGCAGTGGGTGCAGACCCCCGTGGATCTAAAGCAGAGGTCTGGACGTTTGCAGGGTTCTCGGTGTTCCCTGTCAGTGGGGCGCTTGTGAGAGTCAGATGCTGCCCGGCTGATTACCAGAGCACCCACAGCTAGGGGGCTGACGTGATTGCTGGTGTTCTGGGCAACGTGGGGAGGATGGTTCCATGCTCTCGGAAGGGGCAGGGCTTCCGTGAAAGGGGTGGGGCTGGGGTAGCTAACCCTCAGCGCTGCGCAGGCCGCGTGGTGCCCTCTGCCCCCCACATCGGCGAGCCTACCCACAGGTAGGCTTTGTGTTTCTCTTGGGGTGCACATTTGCACATGCTTTGCTGCACATAAAATTATTCTTCACATGGATGGAAAAGCTTAGCGGGAACATGGTTCTAGATACAACATTTGTATCCGTATCCACGAAATGGAGCTGTGGATCTCCGCACCCGCACCCACATGCACAGGTATGAAGCGGGTACCTGCAGATTTGCAGGGTGCATGTTGTCTTGCCTCCCGTTCAGCCGTCCCTTCTCTGACTCTCAGCGAACCTTGGGCTGCTGCAAAGCCAGGTCTGACCCCCAAGACCTGGCTTTGCAGCCGATGCCAAGACCTGTTGCAGGTGGCATTGTGTCTACATGACATGGTCCTGCCAACAGGCAAGGGCAGCACAATGTTACTTCATGCCATGACCTCTTGCCAGACCTCATCCTTTGACCAATGGGGCAAGCAGAGACCAATGTTCCCTCTATTTTTTTCCATTTCTATGCAGAATAAAATTGATGTGCACTGAGGCATGTACAGATGTGTATCACCAATAGTCACACAGGCTGTTGGCTGGGAGCACTCTGCTTGTGAGCTGGGCGGCACCTGGCTCTCTCCTGGGTGGCCACCCAAGTGCTCAGCTTATGGGGAACGCTGGCGGGGAGTCCCGTCTCTGTGGCCCTTCATTTCTGTGCTAGATGCTCCTGGGGCTGCCTGGCCGTTGCTTTCGTTAGCACTTCGTTTCTTCTGTCTGTGTACTTACGGCGGGGGGAGGTCGTCGCACCACGATCCATCTTCTGGGGATCCATTTTGCCGCACGTGTGAAGACGCAGCAAAATCGATCTCTCTGGGCTCAGCTGTCAACCCTGGTACTCCACGCTGACCTGGAGAATAAGGGGCATTGGCGTGAGTCGAAAGAAGCCCCATCTACTCCAGGGAAGAAGGTCGATCCAGATCCATCGGTTCGAGCTATGCAAATGGTGTGGCTAGAACTGCGTGTCTGGGATCGCCTTTGATCCCTAGTGTAGACCAGGCCTCTGGCTTTCCCACGGCCATGCCGCTGCCTCTGGGGATGGAAGTTAGAAAGCATGAGCCTCTCGCACCAGAGGCCAGGCAGCAATTCTAGCCCTCTGCCCACCGCTGCAGGTAGAGACTATCTCGGATTCTGACACAGAGAGCCGGAGCCAGAGGGAATTCCACTCCATCGGGGTGCAAGTGGAAGAAGATAAAAGGTACGGCTGGTTAATTGCAGCTTGTCTCGCTCCCTCGCTCCAGGAGCCGGGCTTAGTGCAGCTGCCGCGCAGGCTTCATTGTTTCCAAACAATGCCTCCCCCAGACTAAACATTCATAACGCAACGCGCCTCGTCTCCTGAGCGTCCCAAGAGCTTGGCCGCGTCTTCTGCTGACTGTTCAGTACAGCGGTGTCGCCTCAGCAGCTTGTAACGAGCAATGCAGGCAGCAACGGGGCAAGCTTCCCTGTGCAACGCACCTCCACCTTGGCCTGACGGCATGCTCGGGGCGGGGAGGTCGGTCAGGCTGGCTCTGGACCATTAAGCTGCTTGGCCTGCCAGCTGTCAAAGAAGCAGCTGATTGTGCTGAGCAGGGAGGTTGTGTGGTGGGCACCCATCCAGTGCCATATGGACTGAGGCCAAGCAAACTCGTGTCACCCAGGTCGACAAGAAATGGCTCGCAAGTTGTCACAATTGTTGCTTGGTGCTAGGGGAGTCAGATTGGCACTCAGGAGGCCAGAGGGCCTGGGGCCCTGTTAGGGCCTTCCTGGCATCTCTGAGTTTCTCAGCCCCGGCATGATGCACTGCAGCATAGCTGCACAATGCGTGTGTTATCCTGCAGCCCTCTGGAGTCCCTCCTGCTGCAGGTGTGAGCAGAGATGTGTGTGCGGCTGTGGAGAGCAGCTTCTTATCTGCGTCCGGGTCTGATCCAGATCAGGCGGGGGCGGGTCAGTTCTGGGCTTTTGGATCTGCCCCTCATAGCAGCCCTGGGTTCTGAGGCGGAACTGGAAGTACAGCGCCGTAGGGTCTGGCTGAGACCAGCAGCACCTGGCCCTGCAGCTGAGCAAGGCTGGGTACGAGGCATGGCTGGGACGTGAAGGTAGCTGTGACTCAGCTGCTTGGATGGAGAAGCCAAGAGGTCAAGTGGCATCTGGCTGAGATGGCTGGAGATGGCCCGAGCCCCTGAGATCCCCCGACCCAGCCCGGGTCCCCCAGAGCCCCCCACCCAGTCCCACTTTCCCAGATTCCCAGATCCAGCCCCACTCCCCCAGAGCCCCCGACCCAGCCCCACTCCCCCAGATCCCCTGACCCAGTCCCGCTCCCAGAGGGACAGAGGCTGGACTATTCCAGACCTGCTCGTTCACCTTGCCTGCCTCCCCCGTCCCCACAGGGCCGAGTCACTGAGGGGCGTCTGAGGGGAACTCGACCAGGTCCTTTCGTTGCTTACCCAGGGGCCTGAGCACTTGTTCCCCTCCCCATCTCTCAGCATCTGTCCAGCGCCAGTTACCGCAGAGACAGAAGAGAGAAGGCATTGCAGTGAGGGAAGAGGAGGAAGCCGCTCTTGGCAGGTTGTCCCCACAGGCAGCCTGGAGCTTGGGGCCTCCTGGCTCAGCTTCCCGGCAAAGGGATCGGCCTGGCCCCGCACGCTGCTACTGCCAGGGGAGCGCTGTCCTGGCTCGGCAGGGCCAGGACACGCTGCAGGGAGGGTCCTAGCGCATGGGCTTTACTGCCAGTGAGCGCTGAACGAGAGCCACCTGGTTACCCTCCGACTGGGCAGGTTTCCTCCAGCCCCCCAGCCCGGCCACTACTCCAGCTCTGTGGCTGTCCTTCAGTCTGGCCCCTGGCTCCCTGTTACCCCAGCTGGGGCACGCCCCAGCTTCGGTGTCACCCCTCAGCCCCTGCGTCGTTCCCGGCCTGGAGCTCCCCCCGCCATGCCGACGCCCCTCCGGCTGCGGGGTGAGCGCTGTTCCCGGGCCCGGGAGTCCATTCTCGGAACCCCCTTCTCGCTCTTTCGCCAGGCGGACCCGCTTCAAGCGCTCCAACAGCGTGACGGCCGGCGTGCAGGCGGACCTGGAGCTGGAAGGCTTCTCGGGCCTGTCGGTGGCCACCGAGGACAAAGCCCTGCAGTTTGGGCGGCCCTTCCAGCGGCACTCGTCGGAGCCGGACGCTTCCAGCCGGCAGTACGCGGTGTACAAGACGGTGCACACGCAGGGCCAGTGGGCCTACCGGGAGGACTACCAGATGCAGTATGACACGGTGGAGGTGCCCCGGCGGGACTCCTGGATCAACAGGGGTTCCCGCAGCCTCCCTGACTCTGGCAGGGCCTCTCCCTGCCACCGGGATGGGGAGTGGTTCATTAAGCTCCTGCAGGCCGAGGTGGAGAAGATGGAAGGCTGGTGCCAGCAGATGGAGCGGGAGGCCGAGGACTATGACCTGCCGGAGGAGAGTGAGTCCCGATGGGGGTGTCAGACTGGAAGGGGGGTGCCCCCCAGGATCCCCCTAGGCCTGTGGGGCTGGAGTCTTGCTCAGCATCATGCAGCCTGGGCTATCACCCCAGTGCTCTCGGGCAGTACCGATATACTGGTTACTCAGGGTCTTAGACTTGTGCCGTGCAGCCCTATGTAATAGGCCAGCGTGCTCCCGAGTTACTTAGGAACAGCCACACGTGCAGACACAAGCTCACCTGCAGCCGGGGGAGCAGTGAGAGGCCCAGGGGAGGGCGAGCAGAGCAAGGTCTGGCTGGAGGACTCCAGTGAAGTAGAGGGTGGCCACGTAGCTAGTGGCTGGAGGGAAGCAGCTCTTTGAAGGGGAATCCACCACTTCTCTCCATCTCCACGGCTGCCCCGGCTCCTCCAGCCCACCCTTGTGTTGCTTGACTCCCTGGGTGAGCAAGGACTGGCTGCAGCTGGAGAGGTGGCCAGGGGTTGGGGTTGGCCACAGAAGCTGGCACAGAGCCTGCAGGGGAGAGAGGGTGATGGCTGGGGGATGCCCAGAAGTCCCCTTCAGCATCTTCACCTACCTCCTCGTCCTCTGCTGATGAAACCTGCCTCTCCTCAAGCACCAGCATTCCAGGTTAAATAAAAAATAGTCACCTGCTGTTTCCCATTGCCAATATCCAGCATTTAAGGGTTAGATGGGTGCCCGGGCACCCGACTCCCATTTACAACCTCAGTTCAGTGGGAAGATGCATTCTGAGCTCCACGCAGCTGACTTACAAACCAGCTTTTGGGTCACAACCTGCTCTTGAGTGGGGGCTTCCTGTATCCCGCTTGGCGCCTGAGCCGGGGTTGCCCTGGCAGCCGGCACTAGGTGCCATCCAGTTCATGAAGAGTTAAGGAGGTTAAGGTTAGTGGCAAGTAACTCCCTCTGGGGCTTGTGATAGCAGCATCCCAGGAGCTGAGAGGGGCATGGGGGAGGTCATGGCCTTAGCCAGTTTCTCACCCATTTCTTTTTCTGCCGGTGCCTTGCCAGTTCTGGAGAAGATCCGGAGTGCCGTGGGGAGCACCCAGCTCCTGATGTCCCAGAAGGTGCAACAGTTTTTCCGGCTCTGCCAGCAGAACATGGTGAGTGCCTCGGTTTGACAGGCAACTGGGCTGGGGAGGCAGCAGCTTTCCAGGGGTCTGAAGTGGGTACATTACTCCCTGCACTGCTGGAGATGGGTCCATTTGGAGGTGCCACCCAAAGGGTCGGACGCTCACCCTAACCCTTTTAAGGTTGGGTCTAAGGTACAGGTCGAACCGCTCTAGTTTGGAACTCTCTTGTCTGGCAACATCCATAAGCCACCATGATTTAAGTTAGCCGGACAACAACTTATCATGGGTGCGGTCAAATTTCCCATCATCTCATAAAGTTTGTTTCCAGCCACCAGTCCTGGCTCTCAGCATTCTGTGCTATTTAGCCTGATGAGAGAGGTTCACCCTGTACTGTAGACAATAAATGACTCTTTCTTGTGGTGACTTGGTTATTTCATCTCTTGCTGGAAGCACCAGCAGCAGCAGCGTTTTAATTAAACAGTAATAACAGCTCTCAGCTTTCTGCCACACTGGGAGCTGCTTTGCACACTGGGCTGAAGCCCCAGCCTGGTTCCTATTTCTCCTGAAGCATTTTGTCCCGGCCCTGCTGAGGGAGACATTTTCACTCCACTGAGGCCCAGACAGCCCGGCTCTGCTCGTTACCAGCTTGAGCAGGGAAGTGAGGGACAATCTCTGCACCCCCACTATGTAAGGAGCTCACCTGACTGTCTTCCCCCACTTTGGAAGGATCCGAACGCATTCCCCGTCCCCACCTTCCAAGACCTGGCTGGATTCTGGGACCTCCTACAGTTGTCCATCGAGGATGTTAGCCTGAAGTTTGCAGAGCTTCAACAGCTCAAGGCCAACGGATGGAAACTCATCGAGCCCAAGGTAAGGGGATCAGGCTGTGAGTGCTCGTGGGCTGAGAAGGGGAGGGTGTAGCTGGAGCATGAAGGCAGGGTGGCTCTGACTCCACCGTCCACAAAGTCGGTTTTTGGTGGGAGAGCAAAAACGGCATGTGTCCTAATGCCACCGTGTGGCCCCACGGTCCATTCCCAGCTTGAGTGCGGTCTCCAGGTGTGCTTGCCTTGTTGCAAGAAGCATGTGGTGGGATAGGCAAAGGGTCAGAGAAGGGCAACAAAGATGATCAAGGAAGTGGAATGGCTTCCTTAGGAGGGCAACGAAGGGTCCTGTGGCACCTTATAGACTAACAGAAAAGTTTAGAGCATGAGCTTTCGTGAGTTAACTCACTTCTTCAGAGTTAACTCACGAAAGCTCATGCTCTAAACTTTTCTGTTAGTCTATAAGGTGCCACAGGACCCTTCGTTGCTCTACAGATCCAGACTAACACGGCTACCCCTCTGATTCCTTAGGAGGGAAGACCGAAAAGATTAGGGCCGTTCGGCTCAGAAAAGAGCCGACCGAGGGAGGGGGATCGACTATAGCGGGGGAGAGCCGACTTTTCACATTGGGTCCCACTTTGCGCCCCCGTACTTAGCAGCCCCTCCCCCAACCTGTCTAATGTCATCGGAACTGATGGAAATTTCAGTTACGTTCATATGAACCCCCCCGCCCCCTTTGGGCACGTGTACGTCTGTAGAATGCAAAACCGTTATGAATCGGTCTAGGACTGCGAAAGCACAGGCATAGGAACGGTCACACATTTCACCATTTGTAAGGAGATGGACGAGCCTGAGGCCCAGCAGCCGGTCGTGCTGTGCCCCCCAATGAAATTTCATGCCCCCTTGAGGGCACCCACTCCCCACTTTTCACACCCCCGTGCGAAAAGTCTATAAGAGCATGCAGGGTGCTTCAAAGGTGAATAGAGACGCATCTAAGCCTCTCCCACACCCCAGAAATCCAAGGTGGAGATTAAGAGGCAGCCGTTGAAAATGAATGCAAGGAAGGGGCTTTTCACACAACACACAGCTGAGCTGTGGGACTCGTTGCCCGGGCATGCAGTGAAGGCCCAAATTATAACGAGATTCAAAAAAGAAGCGGAGAAGTTCATGGAGGAGTGGTCCTTGATGGCGATTAGCCAAGGTGGTTAGAGATGCTACCCTATACTTGGATTCCCTGACGCCTCTGATGGCCGGGGGAAACAGGTGAATCACTCCATAATCACCCTGCTCCGTACACTTCTCCTAAGCCTCTCGTGCGGGCCACTCTTATAGACAGGACGTTGGGCAAGGTGGAGTCAGTATGGAGGCTCTGACGTCCTTGTCTGGGCCCAGGTGGGCCATGGTGAGTGGGTGCCTTCCTGGCTTGGCAGTCGAACAGAGGGTTTGTTGGGATGGGGACAGAACTGGAACTCCTGCGTAAACGGGTGCGTTCCCGGTAGCAGTCACACATAGAGGATGCAGGGAAAGAGCAGCGGGGTCCCTGCCCCATGGGCAGCAAGTGGAATGGGTCCAGAGCCACTGAAGGGCTGAAAGGACCATGCTGTCTTGATGCACCCCTGCTGTAGGAGAATGAGAAGGGTGACCATCTGTCCCGTACTGGGAGGGACGGTCCCATATTTGGGACACCGAAAAAGGTGTCCTGACTTATTTTTTAAAAGGGACCAATTGTCTCACATTGGGCCGCCCCTCCCCACCCCGCAGCCTCGGGGAAGCATGGGCCACTGCTGCTTCCCCAGGGCTCCCAGGGAGGCTGGCAGCTGCAGCTTCCCTGGGGCTTAGGGAGCATTGGGGGTTGCTGCTTCCCCATGGCTGCAGGGGATCACCAGCAGCTACAGCTTTCCCAGGGCTGCAGGGGGGAGTCACCGGTAGCAGCCACCTCCTTCCCAGCTCCCCGGGGCTTGGAAGAGCCACCTCTTCCCATCATATCTCCCTGTCCCATATTTGTGTGTGGCTTACGGAGTGCATCTCCCTCTCTCCTTGCATTGCATCCCCGCTGCTTTCCTCAGCCCCTCTTGTGGGCTGGGGTAGGGGATGACCCGGACGTGGCTACAGCTGCAGAGGGACGCAGCGATGGGAGCCCTGCCAAACTGTGAGCATGGCCAGGACCAGTTAGCAAAGCTCTAACTCTTCCGTCCCGAACCCTGCCTGCGCCTGGAGCCTTTGCGGCCCGCGGCAAACAGCTCCCTTGGGGCGGCTGGGAAGTGCAGACACTGCATGCCAGCTGTGACCAGCTGTGTAGACAGTGAGGTGCCATTCAGGAGAACAGAGCAGAGTGCCTGAGACACCTGCTCACCCCAGGGTCACACCCTCTCCAGCTCACTACATGGCCAGGTAGTGCCCCACACAACTATTCATAGCACTTGGTGTCCTGCTGCCTGCCGCCGGTGCCTTTCCCTGCAGTCGGCAGCTACGCAGGCAGAGCCCGTATGCTACTGGGCACCATATGCAGCGATCAGTGTAAGACAGCTAACTGCAGTCTGCCCCTTGGCAGAGCTTGTGGGCGCTCGGCCGAGCTCAGCCAGAGATCGCTGTTTGCGTATCCCATCCTAGGTTATGTATCACAGATTTCATAGGGAAAAAGTCAGGGCGGTGAGAAATCCACGATCACAGCTGCCTCCTTCTTCCACAAACACTTCCGCTCCCGACCTGGTGCGGCTGAGCTGTGCCCGGGAAAAGCAACAGGCCTCTTTGGCGAACGCTTAAAACACAACCCAAACAAACAGAGCCTTTTCTCTCCTGTGGTTTTCACGCACAGCTACGGCATATCCTCTGTCTGATGTTATCGTCAAAGGTACAGCTATGCTCTTGGCACACGCGCACACCATCGGCCAAACCAAAGCAACTGAGTCCCCTCACGCCTCTGCAGCCTTGCTGTCCGTCACACCGATTCAAACCCTGGGACGGTGTTCCCAAGGTCAACCACAGCCCCTACTGTGCCTTGGGCCGAAGCTGCCGGCCTCGTCTTCCTTGTCTGAACGCGGCATGCTGGCAGCATGCGTGCAGGCAATGGGCTTGGTCTTTCAACCCCAGGGACTCTGCTCAGCCCTGGGACTGGTGGATTGAATGGAGTGCAAGTTGGCACAGAAATTAACCCACTTATTGTGCCTAGCTAGTACACCGCTGGCATGTATGCTCACAGACACACATGGGTGCAGACATATGCACAAAGATTGGGAGGCAGGCACGTGCACAGATGTGCAAGGACACGTAAGGGGTCTTGCTCCTATGAGCGAGGAGAGACAGGTGGCCACTCAAATGTGTATTCTCTTGCATGGGCTCACACCCAGGGAGCTGTGCACACACACACACACACACACGCACACGTCCACCCGTACGAATAGGCTCATGCAGTTGCACAAACATGCACGCACCTTTGGCTGGGGGTACATACGTATATGCACCCACACGACTGGGCACACCTGCTGTGTGCACCCTTGCATGGTCTCCCGCACAATCCCACAGCTGTGCGTACAGCCACACGAAGCCCCAGGTGAACACACGGACACGTACAAACTCGGGGCACGGGCTGACCCTCGCTGTCCATATGTCCCATGCTTCCTGTCATGCCCGCTAAGCCCCACTCTGTCTGTCTGAGCAGGAGGAGAAGAAGGTCCCTCCCCCGATACCAAAGAAGCCACCCCGCTCCAAGGTGCACCCTGTGAAAGAGCGCTCCCTCGACTCCGTCGACCGCCAGAGGCAGGAAGCCCGGAAGAGGCTCCTGGCGGCCAAGCGAGCTGCCTCCTTCCGCCAGAACTCAGCCACCGAGAGCGCAGACAGTATCGAGATCTATATCCCGGAGGCCCAGACCAGGCTGTGAAGGGAGGCCTGGCTTTTCTACCTGCCCTGTACAGACAGAGTCCACAGCTCACTGTGACGGCCGGGCCCTGAGCCGCAGGGACAGCTCTCCGCCCCCTCGCAGCGTCTCGACTTTTTATCGTCTCTGATTCATGGAGCCAACGGTGAATGAACATGAGCCAGGTTCTGTCCTGCCCTCGTGGTCCCCCCAGGCCCCACCCTGCCTGCCCACATACCCCTTCCTGGCCTGTCCCTGAGCCCCCTCTCTGCCCTGCACTTCCACTCCTTCCTGTCTGCTTCGCAGCCCATCTCCCCCTCCCGCACATTCCGGCGCCCTCCTTTCAGAGCTCTGCTGACCTTGTTCCTTGCAGCCCCCTCCCCTCCTCGCCCCACCTTCTTCCACTGTCCCCCTTACACTGAGGGGGGATGCCCCCCAGCCCAGCTGACTGCAGGGGGAAGGGATGCAGGCAGGCCCCCTGCATATCCTCCCCACATGGCGCCTGAGGGGGAAACTGCCAAAGTCACCGCGCCTGCCGCCAAAGTCACCGTGCCCGGCAGGCCAGCTTCCCCAGCTGGCACGAAGCATCGGGCCGTGGCAGGCATGGGGGCTCTCATGGTTCAGTCCCATCCCTGCCTCGTGCCTGGGCACCTGGGGGAATCCATGGTCATCGACCTATATACATATATACATATAATCAAAGGAATAAAATGAAACCGACACGTGAGCACAGCCATGTTCCTGCTGGTGAGACTGGGATCAGATCAGCAGGACTTCCATGGCAGCAGCCAACCCCGTCCCCGCTGTCCCTCCATGTACATCGTCAGTAAGACTACGCTATGATTTCTCTTCTCTTTCTCTCCCATCCTGCGATCGTGGGCCGGGGGCCAGGTGCCGGGTCTGAGTGCCGGCGTGCGGGCACTAGCCACGGAAGGCTGGGAGAAGGTCAAAACTGTTTCCTGCTCCCCTTTGGTTTCTCGCCGCTGTGGGTCTGACTGGATTATCCTGGGAGTGAATTTCGTGGGGCAGGTTATGGGGTGGAAGCCAGTGTCTTTGCAAAGTGTCATATGGAGCAGGGTTTGGATTCTGTCAGGTGAAGGCTGAAGGTCTGGGGCTGGTTTCCCTTGATGCTTCCCCCTCCCTCCACCTCATCAAACTGGGCTTAGAATCAAGCCCGGCTTTTTAAGTGACCAGTCCTCAGTGCAGGGTATTCCTGAGGCAAGTGCAGGGCACAGCTCTGCCCAGTGTTCCCTGTAAGCTGAGCAATTGGGCAGCCGCCCAAGAGAGATTCAGGTGCTACAGAGCTGATTAGCAGAGCGCCTACAGCTGGCAGCCTGTGTTTCTATGGGTGGTGCACATCCACACATGCCTTGGTGCACAGAACAACATTTATTCCACCCGTGGTTGAAAAAAGTGAGAGGGAGCCCTGGTTTCTGCCAGGCGGGAGTAGGTCTTGATATGGAGAAGCTTGCAAAGGCCTGTGCCGCCACGCCAAAGGTCTCACTGCACTCACCTTGCATTGGGGGGGAGGTTTGATTCCAGCCAGGCGGGGCTGGGGCTGGGGCTGGCCGTGCCGCCTCGGGCTGGCCGGCCTGTAAAGAAACCCTTCCCAGAGTGCAAAGTAATGGAGTGGCTGGCAGTCAGGAGCGAACCACACCCATGCCTCCACCACAAATGCTGCCCTGCTCCTCTCGCTGCCCTGCCGCCACCTGGGGTGTCTCCCTGTGCTGGCCGGCTTGGCCAAAGCCCCCCTTTGGCCCTGCCCCCCCCCGTGGGGCAGCTCACGTTGTCCTCCACTGAGAGCAGAGTCCTTGTCACCTGCTGCTCCCATCACAGGGCCCTGCCTGGGCTCACAGAGGCCAAGACAGGGCTCCTCCTTTGCAGCACGGTGCCTTACAGAGCAGGGCAGTGGCCCTCACTGCTGGCAGCCAGGGTGGGCCGCAGAGAAAGTCCAGCAGGACCAAGGCCTGGAGGCCTCAGTAGGTTCAGCCTGTGTAAGGACTAGAGCCAATCTGCACATTGGCCTTCAGTCTCTGTTTGGCCAGTAGCGCCCAGGGACAGCAGCTCCTGGTCGCTGTGTCCCAGGAACCACCCTCCCTTGTCAATCATCATCACTCACGCCTGCCAGGACGGCCAGTGGAAGGTTGCCAGGGTGTGGTGGAGGTGGGTCTGGCGCTGGGCCTGTTGGTGGTCACCCTGCGCCGCATGCAGCCCTAAGCCTCCCAGCACAGCGAGTGCGAAGGGCGGCTGGTGCTCTGCTCTGGCTTTGCACTGGTGTAAACAATAGGCCCCAGGGCAGTGCGGGTGAGGGAAGATTGGGACCACGACAGCCGCCATAACCTCCAGCAGCTGCCCTGGCTCTGAACCGCCGGCCTGCAGAGGGGGAAATGCTCCCGGCTCTCCCTCTCAGTGGCGACGGACCCAAGACATAAATGTGGGTCTGCCCTTCCCCAGGCTGAATCCTAGGGGCAGCTCGGCTGGTGCATTACAAGCTTCCCCTCCTGCATGATACAGCCTTAGCAGTGCCTGGCGGAGCCGTCCTTAGGCATACGCAGCTGCGTGGGGCACCACCAGGACAGCAGGTAAGACCGGGTTGGCTCCCTGCTCGGGCAAGAGCTGCATTTGCAGAGCCAATGCGCCACGGCAGCCCATGTGCCTGAGGGAGAGGGCACGGGGCTCTCTGCGGGAATGGTGCCTCTCTGCTGCCATGAGGTGGGCTGGGCAAGTCGGTATCCTTTGCTGCCACCCCCTCCCTGCTGGGCTGCAAACCCAGACTGCCGCTGTGTCTGCTCAGTGTGTCAGCAAGCAGGGTGGGGGGCACCAGTTTAGTGACACGGCATCGGACCCCTCCCATCCTGAGAACGGCCCGTGGGGAGGAATGCCCTCTTGGCCACTTTCTGCTCCCGCCCCTGCAGAGCCCTCCTTCCCCACTGCGCAGTCTGCTCCCTCCGTCAGGCCGGGAGGAGGGAGCCCCCCCCCCCCCAAAGCCAGGCCTCCTGCCCTGGGCAACCAGGGCTCCCCCACGGACCACGCTGAAGGTTCATGGCAAAATCGCAGTGCTGCCTTCTCACATGGTCCCTCCTTTGTAACCAGAGAGCCCCCTGCACTGTGAAACCCTTCCAGGGGCACCCTCTCTTCTCACCACCCCACGATGGTCCCAGCTCCTGCTCCCTGCCCACTCTGAGCTCAGAGCTACCCTCGTTCAGGCAGGAAAGAGGGAGGACAGAGGCTGAAGTCGCAACCAGGGAAGGAGTAGTGACACCAATCCTAGCCTAGAGGGCCAGAGCCCTAGGGTAAGGACTGTGTTTTGCATGAGTGTACAGCACCAACCACTGTGCAGGTCCCTCAGGCACCATGCTAATCATCGCCAATGGTCCATTCCATCCACGGGGATGTCCTGCTCCGTGCAGGCTGGCCTAGCTCCTGGGACACGTAGTATGTACGGCGAGATGGGAGAGTCCACACCTTGGGCCGGTAGAGAGAGGAATGCTGAAGTCTACCACAGCAATGCACTGCTCCCCCTGGGGCCTTTACCTCCCCCCCACCCCTTGGATGGGATCCATACCATGACCTGGTGCTAAAACCTCCCCCCGCCGCTGTTGCAGGCCTGTCCTGGTGGGATGGTTTGAAAGAGTCTTATTGCGGCCTCAGGGTACCAGATTAAAATCAATGTTTAAAGTGTATGTGGGGGGGAAATCCAACCAGCATATCCTGGAACAGAGACTCATGGAAAAAAAAGCCCTACAGCGTGCAAGCTGGCCCAGCTCGGGGAGGGGAAAGCCAGGAGCCTCCTTGCTCAGCATCCAATCCTCTGAATGCTGCAGTTACTATCCTGGCCAGGGAAGCAACCACCCGCTCAGTTCACCTGCCCTCTGCCTCCGTCCACACTTTAGTTCTTAGCAATGTGCCTGGAAGGGCAAGCCCTTCCCCTTGTAAGTTCTGTAAGACAGACAATACTGTACAGTGACTGTGACACGTGGGTTCATTTTTATTGTAACAAACTTAGCTGTACTGTAATAAAGACAACTCTTTGATTACTCTGGGCCCGGCCCCTTCTCCCAGCCGGTGCTAGGCTCACCTTTGACCCTGCGTGTCCTGTGTCTCACTTTCTTGGGCGGGTTAGGGACAGGGGAGAGCTGAGGCTGGAGACAGCTCAGGACGGTGGGGACAGGACGCTCTTCTCGGGGGTGGGAGCCAGGTGGCTTGTTGTGGTACTGGGGAAAAGGCAGAGCTGACCGCATCTCTCCTGCGCGATGCACGGTGCTGAGAGATGGCTCGGTGACTCTGCTGCCTGGGGCCCTGGCATGGATGTTATTAGCAGAGAAGTCCTGGCAGCACCAGGGCCAGGCCCTGCATGTTGCCACAGCTGAGACTGGCAGCAGGCAGCCAGCAGCTTTACTAGTCAAGCTACATACAGCAGGTGCCCCCTGGTTGAGGGGCACTGGCAGAGCTGATGTTTGCAGCCTTTGGCCCAGCCTGCTGTTCGCTCAACTCACAAGCAGTCTGGCTGGCTTCCTGGACAGTCTCTAATCACAGGGCTGCATCCTTGGGCAAACCAGGTGTTCGTGAGGCTCCAAGGCTCCGCCCTCGTCAGCAAACACAGCTCCCCAGGAACCATCCGAAGCCTGAGGGAGTGAGGCACAAGGGTGGGTGCCAAGACTGGAGCCAGCCTGGGCTGGAGACTAAGAACTGGCCCTCGCAATGAAGCCATAGGAGAATTTGAGAGCTGGCTGGCAAGGGCATAGCGCACCCCAGCTCCCAGCAGGAACAATCCCCTTCTGCCATACGCCCGGGGGAAGTGTCGACAGGCTGAACCTAGCAGTAGTGCCTGGCAGGAGGGGTGCTCGGGAGGAATGCTCGTTCGGTCTCAGCCTGGTCATGGGCCCAGGCTCTCCCACTTGCAACCTGGTTCCCAGCCCACTGCCTGGTGTTGAATCGCAGCTCCCTGGCAGTGGGAGGTTTTGACTGAGGGGATTCGTCCCTAGAATCATAGACCATAGAACTGGAAGGGACCACCAGTCCCCTACTCCCACGGCAGGGCCTGGCACCAGCTAGAGCAGCATTTTGTTAATGTTTTGAGACCATGGAACGCTACACAATAATGTGTTACCTGGAACCCCTAAGCAAGTTTTCTTCAAAAAACTGTCAGACCAAAACCAACCAACCAGAAACATCGACAGCAAAACTAAAAGGAAGTTGTCTTAGCAACCACCGGTATCATAGCAATGAAGAAGTAACACTGAACCTGGTTTTAATACCAGAAGCTACTGTCTTATTGTAAAACTCTGAACTATTTCCCAAACGCTTGCGGCGCACCTATAAGTTGTTCAGGGAACACCCAGGTCCCGCGGATCACACTGTAAGAAACCCGGAGCCAGATATTTATTTATCCAGCCTGTTCTTAAATACCCCCAGTGATGGAGAGCTCACAACCTCCCCAGGCCATTTTCCCCATAGTTTAACGACCCTGACAGTGAGGAAGTTTTTCCTCATGTCCGACTCAAACCTCCCTGGCTGCAGTTTAAGCCCGTTGCTCCTTGTCCATCCTCAGAGCTGCAGGAAAATATCCTCTCCCTCCTTGGCGCGCCCTTGTCCGCAGTGCAAAGCTGCTATCGCGCCCCCTTCTCCCCTCCAAACGAAACACACCCACTTCAGCCAGCGGCCCCCGGAGCTTCCATCCTGCCAGCGGCTGGCGCTGGACATGCGCCGCCGGCAGCGGGACGCACGACTCCGGCCCGGGCAGGTGCTCTCACCCCAGCGCTTCCGGCGAGGCGCACCAGGCTCCCGCGTGCTGGACGCAGCCGGGGTGCACGGGGGCGCCGGGCCGGGCGCAGACGCGGCTGGGGACTGGCTCCGGCAGCGCTGAGCGGCCCCGGCCGGCCCTTCCCCGCGCTCTCCAGCAGGGGCCGGCCTGGGCTCGCCGTGCGGCGCGGCTGGCTCCGGCCCGGGGCGGGGCGGATCCGCTCCCGGCCCTGCCTCCGCGGCGCTGCAGCCGCCAATCGGGCGGGGAGGGAGGCGGGCGGCGGCGGCGTGGCCTGGCCCGGAAGCGAGCCGCGTGGGGGGGGAGGAGGGCGCCGCCTGGAGAGGTGAGCGGGGGGCGGGGGTGGCACGAGGATCGGGCCCAATTGGGGGGGGCGGCGGCGGCCGGTGCTGCGGGGATCGGGCCCGCGGCGGGGGGGCGGCGGGGATGGGGCCCGCTGGGGGTTCCCGGCCTGCCCTGGGTTGGGGCCGCCCCGGGAACGCCGCGCCGCGCTCTGCTCCCCCACCGGGGCGGCAGCGGGCTCCGGCCTCCCTCTGGGGACCGCGCTCGTGGGGGGCCGCGGGGCGCAGCGCCCTGCTGGGTCCTGCGGGAACGCGCGTCCGCCCCGGCTCCGGCCCGCGTGGTCACCCGGGGGAGCCGCTCGGCAAAGGCCGAGTAGCCAGGGGCGGCGATGGGTCAGGCCGCAGGGGAGGGGCTGTGCCCGAGGGGGGTCCGGGCGGGTGGGGGGCTGTGCCCGAGGGGGGGCCGTGGATCTGGTTGTAGGACGGGGCTGGGCAGGGCCCCATGGGACTCCGAAACTGCGTGGAGGGCCGGGTAGGACCCAAACATCCAGGGGTGACTCAGCTGCTGCCCCCACCCGAGCCCCCGGGATCCCCAGACCCTGACTGCCCGGGATCTTCACCCCCTATTCAGCCTCCCCTGCTCCCCACCACCTGGCCACCCGTTGCCCTGCACGCGCCCCACCAGGGTTCCCTGGAAGCTGAGCACCCCCAGCTGGCAGCCTGGGGTTGTGCCGGTGGTGCCCGTCTGCCTCTGGGCACAGGCAACCATTTATTCTGCACATGGAAGGGAAACAATGGGACCCCCGCCCAACCCTTCGGCCACTCCCTGGGACCCCAGCGGGGCGAGCAGCCCTTTGTGTTGGGGGGGCCCCTCCGAGAACATGGGAAGTGGACAAGGGCCGCAGGCTTCCATATCAACGCAGGAGGAGCAGGGCTGGAATGGAGGCTGGGTGCAGACAGGAGCCCTTGAAATCGGTGCTGGTGCACTGTGGTGGGGGCTGCCTAGCGACGTGGAATAGCCCCTCCTCGGCCCGGGGAGGCTCTCGGCCTGGCTGGTACAATTCCAGTTACTGTCCAAATCAACGAAGTTCCTTTTCTCTCCTTGCCCCGGACTACGCAGCTGCTGCCTCGGTTACCCAGTGTTTTACCTTTGCTCCCAAGCATAGTGCAAAGCCCTGCGCTGGCTGTGCTGGGAGGTGAAAAGGAGCTGGGCAGGGTCTGTCCTGCCCTGCCCTGTCCACACTTGGCTGGTGCAGGTGACCCCCAGAGAGACTCCCTGCCCCCAGGCACCCCAGTAACTGTCAGAGCCGGGGGCTGGTGTGGAGGGTCCAAGCCCCCTAACTGCCCTGGAACTCTGCAACCTGGTTGCCGGGCTACCCCGGGCAGGGGTTTGACCGGTGCCGCTCATGTAACAACCCCGGGCCTGTCATGGCAATGTAGGTGGGTGTTTGCAGGGGGAAGAGGGGGGCGACATGTGCCTGAGATATCTCACCCCCGGGGCTGCCAGCAGGAGCGTGATTTGTCTGGAATTCCGGTGGGCATTTGGGAGTGGGTTTCGAGGCTCGCCAGGGACAGGGGAGGTGCAGGATGGGGTCCCCTGGAGGTTTGGGATCTCAGAGGTGTGCTTGGGGAGGCAAGGAGGGAGGGGTACGGTACACGCAGTGTGACACTGACTCTGCCCCCCTCTCCAGAACACCTCGTTCCCTCTCCCGGCGCCACCATGTGGCCCTTGCTCTGGACGACCATGCGGACCTACGCCCCTTATGTCACCTTCCCCGTGGCCTTCGTGGTGGGGGCGGTGGGGTACCACCTGGAGTGGTTCATCCGGGGTGACGCCCCGCAGCTGGCTGAGGAGGAGAAGAGCATCTCAGAGCGGCGGGAGGACAGGAAGCTGCAGGAGATTGCGGGCAAGGACCTGACCGAGGTGGTGAGCCTCAAGGACAAGCTGGAATTCACCCCCAGGGCCGTGCTGAACAGGAACCGCCCAGAGAAGAGTTAACCAGGCTGCCGGGGCACCTCCACGACATCGTGCCACCAGCCAGGCACAGCGGGTTCCCCCTTCCTGTTGGGCTGGAAGCACTCAGTCCAGCCGGACTCTGGAGCTTGTCCCGTTCCACCCCAATCCACCGGCGTCTGCTGCTCACAGCGGGAACCTTGGGAAGTGGCTGGTTGGAGTTTCTCATCCACAGGGCAGTTGGAGGAGGAGGCATGGCCAAGGAGGCAGAGCTGGGCCACGTTGGTCATTGCAGCCCAAGTTCCTGGCACAGCCAGTCACACAGCCGGGGCAAGGACAGCGCTTCAGAGGCTGTGGGATTCCTGGAGTCCAGGAGACGGCTCATTCCCCACTGAACAGGCCCTGGCAGCTCGGCCTGCCCTGTGCCCCATCCCTCCGGGTTTGCCTGGATTCTGCCATTTTCCTTTGCATGGAAACAGCCCGGACGTGCATCCTGCTGCTGCCCAGAGGCCTGGGAAGTTGGGGAGGGTGTCCTGGGACATGTGGTTAGGAGACCAGTGCGCTGCCTGCCTTCCCTGTTCCTGGCTGGGGCCGCCCCTCGCTTCTCAGGATCCCCAGCTCCACCCTCACTAGAGGCCCAGCCCTGTTCACGCTGGTTGGTGCCCTGGTGCCAGACTGGCAGCTGGGGCACAGCGTGAGGGAAGCTGTAATTGCCCAACGGGCCAGACCTGGTGGGGGTTGCCGGCAGCCATTTTTGCTCCTGCCGTGGGAGGCCCAGCAGGAAGGCCCTTGCTGTGACGTGGAGGTATGGGGAGTGAAATGACCTTGCACCTGTGTGGCATGAAGCCAGATTAAACCAGCCTGAGACCGCAGGGCCTGTGTCTCCTCCTTTCCGCCTGCGCGCCTCAGCCCCCAACACCGCCTGGTGGGAGCCGTTCCGGGCCCCTGCCTGACCCCCACCTCTGAGCAGGACGTTAGAGAGAGATGACGTCTCAGCAGCTCCCGGCTCCTGGGCCCCGTCCAGCTCTGACCCAGCGGGAGGGGTGGCCGCGTCTCTTCCCCAGCAGCCCCAGTGGGGTGGGGAATGGTGCCAGCCAGGCGGCTGGGCTGGGTTGCCTGGGAGAGAGCTGAGAAGGGACTGCCCCTTCTAGAGGGGCTTGGAAATAAAGAGCCAGCTCCTTCTGTCTCCTGGTCCCTGTCCTGTCCTGCTGGGTCTCAGCCTCCCCTCCCGGGTCCTGATGCTCCCCCCTGGTCCTGAGCAAAATCCTGTCACAGATTCCCTGGTAACCGCCCACCCCACAGATAGTCCTGACATGGCAGCGACAAGCCTTTGTATTCTCTGACAGCCACTGGGGGTACAACTGGAGGCCCCCCTCAAGGGGCCCGGTCCACAGAGGCACAACACAGGAGGTGCTGGGGTGCTCTGTACTTTGGGGGCTCCCGAGGATGGCTGATCCCCCGGTTACAGCACTGGGCTGTGGAGGATGACCTGGGTTCAGTTCCTGCTCTGTCACACACATCCTGGGCCGGCCAGTTCTCGTGTGCCTCAGTTCCCCCTCTGCAAAGCGGGGCGGAGGGCTCTGGGGTGGGACGGGGAACACCAGCGGTTGCGAGGGGGCAAAGTCTGGGCCAGACCAGTGCCAGGGAGAGAACCCAGGCACCTGCAACAGCTGCCGCTCACGTGCCAGCCACCCCTGAAGCTTTATCCAGGCCAAACCTCACCCGCGCCTTACAGGGAGAGAACCGCCAGTGGCGGGGTGGGCCTGGGCTGCTTTTCCTTCGTTGTACAGGCAGCAGGGAGGGCTGCTTTGTGCTGCACATTAGCAGGAGACAGCACTGCCCTCCCCAGCTGCCCGCTGTCCCCTTCCGGCTTTCCTGGGGGTGGGGCTTGCTCTCTTCCAAGGGGGCTGTCATGCAGAGTGGGTGCTGAGGCTGTCGCGTGAGCCTGGCCTTGCCTGCCAGCTGCTTGTCAGCCTGGGGTCAGCGCCACTCGTGGCCGTCGGGAGACAGGTTGAAGGTTATTTGGCCAGGAACCCGCCGTGCGCAGCATTGGGCCTGTCAGTCACTGCTGCTGCACGACGGGGGAAGGGCTGGCCCCACCCCCGCCCACTGATCCTGGGTAATATTTTCTTGACCCTGCAGGCCCTGACACAGCTGCACTCCGGCTGCTGCTGCCGCTGATGTCAGCGTGAGCTGGAATGTGCATGGATCCAGGCAGGGGTCCCTTGTGCACTGGGAGGGGGCATCTGGCGTGAGCTGGGCTGGAGCGTGCATGTATCCACATAGTGATCCCTTGCACACGGCAGCGGGAAGAGCGGGCACCCACCAGGGCTGTGGGATGGGGCAATACAGAGGGGAGCCAGCTGGAGGGCTGGTGCCCCTGGGGAGGAGCCAGGCTAGCCCAGAGGCGACAGGACGAGGGGTTTGAACTAGAGGATCGTGTCTGGCACATGCAGCCCAAAGGTTGGGGGAAGGGGTTGGAATCTGGTCACATCACCCCCCCGCCCCCCACAGAGGCTGCGGTTGCTTTGTCAAAGCCACCGGAAGGGTGGTTGGAATTAAATGCAGGTACTGCAGGAGGCTGACCCCTGTGGCATGTTCTGCTGGCGGGGCTGAGCCTGGGTTTTGCTGTGTGCCTGGATGGGGTGAGTTCAGTCAGTTCTCTGCAGGAAACCAGAGTCTGGCTGGGGGATCCCGGCTCTTGGTTGCACGAGGCAACAGGTGCAGGCATGCAAGGCTGGGCACCTTGATGTTTGCAGCAGCCAGGGGCTGGTTTGACTGGCACCAGGGCCTGGAAGAACCCTGCTGGTCTCCAGCAGAGCTGGGAGCAGAGCAGCTGTGCAGACCATAAAGCTGACCCCATGGCAGGGGGCGGGTTTGGCTGCAAGAAACCCAAATATGAGCAGTGTAAATGCTGGGAAGCCACAGCCAGGCCCCCTCGAGCTTTCCCTGCTGTCTGTGGGCCTGGCTGTCCACGAGGCGGTGCAGCCCCCAAGTGGCCGTGAGGGGCATGGGCAGCTGTGGGGTTTCAAAGCAGCTTTGCTCCTAGAGTTAGAAAAGCACAAAGGGAGGGCTGGGGGGAGGGGATGTGGGGGGCCGCCCTCCTTCAGCATGACCCGACAATGGCAAACTGACCCCACGGCCCCAGCTCCCGGGGGCTGCTCTGTGCTGTGCAGTCGCCCTCCAAGTCATCAGGCAGCTGTGTGGGGGAAGGGGAGCTGTGCTCTGCACGCAGCTGACGTGCGCTTCGGCCAAGCACCTGGCAGCAAACCCTCCGGTCTTACAAGTTCTCGTTGGTGCAACGTCCACACAGCAAAGCTACGACTTCCTCGGTGCCTGAGCGGCAGGGACCCGGCATCAGCCCAAGTCCCAGAGCTAACGTAGGGAACAAGGCTGTCCTGAGGGGGTGGGTGGGGCCTGGGGCAAGCCCCTCCCACAGGACCCTGGGCAACCCCTCTGACCTCTGCTTCACTCCCAGCCAGGCTGGGGATTACCCGGGCAGGGCATGGTGGAGGCGGACTGCAGCAGGGGTCACCTCCCCTGAGCGGCAGTCTGCTCTGCTCTGCTCCACACCACGCCTTCGTGGCCTTCTGAGCCCCATCTCTCTGCCAGCGGCCGCTGCTGCCTGCCCCAGGTAATCCTTGCCTTCCTCTGGGGCAGCCACCATGGGGCTCCCGCGAGCATGGGGCCAGTTTGTCCTATGGACAGGACAGCTCTGCTCGGAAACCACAGTCAGTCATAGTGAGCCTTCCCCAGTCCTGCTTTCCCCCCCCCCGGATGCCAGTGTCTCTCACCGGGCCATTTGGCCCAGAGAACCCAGGAGGAATATGACGGGCTGCAGAGAGGAAATCGCCTTGACACCGGCTGCTAGTCTGACTCTGCCACAGAATCTCCCCAGCCATGCCCCTTGCCAGCTCCCTGACTCGGTTTCCCCAGCTACACAATGAAAGTAGCAGAGTAACACTTCCATCCCTGCCGGGCTGTAGCGAGTGCTCGTCACTCAGAGCCTTGAATGTCAGGGGTGAGGTAAATCGGAACGACAATGATTTAGCAATAGAAGACTTACCCGGCAGTGCTAGGGACCTTCAGGGCAGGGAGCCCGGCAATATGGTGGGTGCAGAAGTCAGGGCAGGGGCTTGGGGATGTGATGGGCTCAGTGTAGGAGCCTGAGGGAGTGGGGGTGCTGCAGGGCTCAGGAATGGCTCAGGGCAGGGGCTGGTCCTTCTGTAGCTGCTCCCTGGGGCAGGCTGGGGTGACAGAGGCCATGCTGAGCTCATTGCAGTGCCCTCGGCTGCACCCGACGCTGCGCTAGTGCGTTCGTGGGACATTCTGCACTGGAGGGCAGGGTCCGGCGCTCACGGAGCTGCTAGGCCATTCCTGATCTTGGGGTCCATTCCCCCGCCCCCGTATCGGTCTTGGAGCCCTCCACTGCCGATGGCGCTAAATCCATCATCTCCAGCGCAGGAATCCCTGCAGTCAGCAGCCTGTTCAGTGTTGTTATTGCACCAGTCCCGCTTCCAGCAGCGGTCTGGGGCTAGAGGTCACCTCATTTCCCACAGCGGTTAGGGAGGATAAGGGCTGAATTAGCCGCTGGCTCCCTGAGCCTCCGGCTGACAGCTTTATTAGCAGCACTTGCTGGCTGTGTTTATCTTCTGCCCTTGGGCCCGAGTCGGGTTGTAGTAAATACCTCTGCCCTGCTGGCCGTGCACCCAGGGAGGCCTGACTCTTCTCGAGCAGGCACTGAGGGGCCCGCGGGAGCTGAATTGAGGGGCACGGTGAGGCTGGCCAAGATTCCTATGCAGGTCAGGGCCAGGACCCAGGAGTGAAGGAATGTTCCCTTCCTGACCCCGCCAGTTCTCTATGGAGGTGAGCCGGGTCTCTGGGGACCTGGCCAAATTCTTCCACAGCATCTTGTTGGGCTAATGCCCTCAGGCCTTGTGCCCCAGTTGGCCTACCATTAGGGCCTCTGGGGCAGTGGTGTGTGGACTTTTTAGCCTGTGGGCCACCAGCCAACCAGCAACGGTGTGTGTGTGGGGTGGGGGGGGACTGAGCTTCAGGGCTTTCCACGGGTCAGCTCAGCTCTTTTAGAGTCCCAGGACTCGTAGATCTAATGCTCCCACACAGGCTCGGGGGTGGGGCCAAAGAGAGGGGCTCAGTGTGTGGAAGGGGGATGCTGTGGAGCAGGATGGGGTGCAGGGTCTGGGTGGCAGGGACGGGGGAGGCGGGGACTGGAGGTCGGGGCAGGAGGAGGGTGCATGGATCTGGCCAGGAGGGACTTTGGAGGGTTCCCCAGGCTCCCAACTCCCAGGCACCACCTCCTGCGAGTGGTTTCCAGCACTGCCGTTCTCCTAGTTGGGGGGAGCAGCAGCATGCAGACCCACTTCCCACCACAGTGGGGCACTGGTGCACCAACCGCGCAGAAGGTGGGGCAGCACTGGGGCTGGAAAACCAGGCAGGCGCCATCCTGCGGGGGCAGGGAGGGGGACTCCCAAATCCACAGCCCACCTGCAAGGTGGTCACGGACCACTAATGGCCCATGGACCGCAGTTTCAGCGCCACTGCTCCAGTGCCTCAGCCAGGGAGTGCCAAAGCCTCACTGCCAGGTCCATCTGCCGCCAGCCAATGCTCACTGCTTGCTAATGCAGAGCACTGGTGGGGAAATCATTCTCCCAAGGGGAGCCCATTGCGTCAGACACCTTGATGCAAGCAGGGAGCAGAAGCCAGGTTGTGAGAGCAGCACGGCGAGGGGCCAGCACCTCAGGGGAGTGTAACTCAGGGTCACTGCAGCATAGTGGAAGAAATGAGGGTGATTTGCACCAGGTGACACCCAGGTTCCCTAGTCAGATGTAGGAGACAATTTACCTGGCCCCCTCACAGCTGTCACATAGTCACTGGCCATTGGTTACCAAGTATCTAAATAGCATCATCAGGAGACTCCTGGTAGGTCTGTGCTTCCTAGAACTTCCTCTCCACCACCCTGAGACCACCAGGTGGGGCGTACATGGCACAAGCCATTTCCCTAACCCCCCAGCCTAGAGCCCCCCCACCCTCACAGGGAGATGACTTTAAAACCTGCTCAGTCCCTTTGGCCACCTTGCCCAGAACCCAAAACACTGTTTTAATTGCCCAGAGACTCGTGAGACGTCACTTCCCAGTGTTGGCACTCGGTAGGCGACAGGAGATGGGAACCTGGAATGAATTGTTTCCTCCACTGTGTTTTAATTGTCCCCCCCATAAAAAGTTTGTGTGCCAGTAGCTTAGCTGGTTCCATTGTGTTGTTTCCAGGAGCCTCCTAGTATGTTAGAACAATAGCTTCTTCCAGGAAAGTCTTCAAACCCAATGAATAACTTCGCCTGGCCACCCAGTTCCCAATGGTCACAAAGTTGTCACATCACAGAGTTCTTAGCTTATTCCATGGCCAGCATACACCGCAGCCCCCTCCCCAGCTGCAAGCAAGGGACTGTTAGCTTCTTTTTACAGATGGGAAAACTGAGGCACAGAACTCAGTGGTGACCTTCCCAAGGCCACAGAGGGAGTCTGTGGCAGAGGTGGGACTTCAGCCTGGCGCTCTTGCATCCCAGCCATGCGCTGCTTGTGACCAGTGCACCAGGGGTGCAAAGACAGAGCCCAGGCAAGGGCTGTTCAGAGTACTGTGTGCTGAATAACCAGGCTTGCTGCACAGTTCTTACACACACTCGTTCCTGGAACAATCAGCTCCCAGGCTGTTATCATACAGCTGTAGGGCTCAACGCTGCGAGTGCCTTTTGGAAGGGAGACAAAAACATTTCCAGTAGCTGCAGATTAGCCTTCTAAGGCCGAAAGCATCATCAGTGCAAGTCTCACTGTGTACCCCCTGCTGAAGTCCCTTCCAATGGGGGGAGGGGGAATTCCCAAAGGGCGGGGGGTGAAAACTGCGGAAGCACCAAGCTACGTGCGTGTGCAGCAGGGCCTCCTGCTCAGGAAGGCCAGCCACACATGTGCCTGGCTTCCAGCAGGCAGCGAGAGGGGCTGGGGACAAATGTGCACAGTGGGAGGACGGACGTGGGGGGTGAAATGAAGCACCCGGCAGAGGCTCAGATGTACTGGGGACATAGGACACTTCCTGGCCTAGATACAGCCCCATCAGCATGGGGCAGGCAGGGGGCTGGGGTCATGGAAGGCTGTGCATGCATTGTAGGGAACCAGAAAGTTCAGGGTTCTTGTCTCAGGCTCACCACTGCCCATTGGCAGTATGAGGAGCCCTGAAAAGGGCTGGAAGGCCCCTATGTGCGCCCCTCCCCCCATGCAGGGGGCTGCCCCACTGGGTGTGGCATTGGTGTAAGACCTCCAACGGCGGGCGTTAGGCTCAGCTTCCAGGGGCCCATGGGGCTCTGCAGACCGAGCTGACTTATGAAGCGGGTGAGGCAGGGTCCTGTATGGCCGAGGACACACAAAGGTGTGGCAAAGCCGCGGTCACACCCCCAAGCCTGGCACCCGCACGCCCTGGCTCTGTGTTCACACCCAGCAAGCGGTGGCTGTGCTGTGCTGCACACCCAGTGTGGCCCGGCACGTGGGAACCTGGGCCAGTGCTGACACCAAGGTGATCCCCAAGCCCTTGGCAGAGAGCTGGGGACAGGCACTGCGAACAAGACAGCCAATCTCTCGGGCGCCCCGGGGGTCCCGGCCGCTGCTCATCCCGGCCCATCACGTTTTGCTGGCCTGTTTCCCAGGCTCCCTTTCTGCCCTTTTTCCATGAGCGTGGGAAGCTAGTCTGAGCCATTCCCACGGCCTGGGCTGCTGCTGCTGGCTGGCTCTGCGTCTCCATGGCCTGGGTACAGTGTCCTGAGGGCCTGCAGCTGTGGGGTTGGGGGGGGGGGGGGGGGGGGGGGGGGCCAGGCCTGAGCCCTGCCCAGTGCCCCGCCTGCGTAGTTAGCCTGGGTGCTGGCCGAAGGAAGCTGCAGCTCCCTGGGCAGTGCTGGGTCGGTCCTTTGCTTGCAGGGGGATGTCAATCCCTTTAGGTAGCGATGCATCGAGAGAGCCATGTGGCTGCAGTTTAGTTTGGGTTCACCTAAGGGCACTGGGCTCCCAGGACCTTTGACCCACATGAAAGGCGGGGTTGGGTGGGGGGTGGGGTGTCCCTGGTGGCAGCCCAGCTGGCTAAAGCTACCCTGTCACTGCTAGGCAGAGACCAGCCCAGAGACTCTGGTGCTGGGGAACCGGGGGGCGGGGGGGGGGGGGCGGGGGGGGTTTGCAGAGCCCAGTACCTCAGCAATTGGTGTGGGGGGGGGCATTTGCACAGTGGCTTAGCAATTGGGGGGGGGGGGGGGAGATGGGGCGGTTCCCATCAGATTTGGGAGCAGAGGAGGGTCCCTGCTGGTGGCCCCACCCACCACCCGAAACCACTGGCCTCATGGCCGGCAGGTGTAAAAGGCAGGAGAAGGCAATGCCCACGCCAGCTGCCAGCCTCCTACCCATTCTCTCCCTAGTGCTCCGGCTGGGGCTGTGCACTGACTGCCTCCTACCGCCCCCCCCCCCGCCCCCCCGCCCCATGTACACTGGTCAAGGACAGGGAAGGCTGCAGTTACATGTGCCACCTACCCCATGGCCCCGCCCCCCCCCCCCCATGTTCTCTGGCTGGAGAGTGGTGGGGTGCCAGGGTGCCACACCACCTGGTGGGGTAGGGCTGGCCTGCCCTACAGTGGGGGGGGGGGCACTTGGTGCCCATGGGGCCCAGGGCAGCAGGAGCAGGGCTGGGCACTTGCCCCCCTCCCCCCCAGTCCGAGTTCACCGGCCGTCCATGACGGGCCTAGTGCGTTGTCTTGCCGCTTGGTGCCCTGGCGAGTTGTCCAGTTGCAGGGGCCCCACTGCTAGGCCGGGGTGGGTTAAGCTCAGCTGCAGGGACACATTAATAACACGGGTGGGATGGGGGCGCTCCTTTGCAGGCACACAGCTCAGCAAACCAAGGACTCGTCACTGGAGACCTGGCGGACACTGTGCTACCCACTGCCCGCCCCTCACCCCAGCCCCGCCTACCACTTTTCCTGTGCTGGGCATTAAATGAACCCTGGGCTAGCCCACCTGCCCCCCCCACCCCCCGGAGCCAAGAACAGCATTTCTGAGTCCCACTTTACAGCCCTCCATGTCCCCACCACTGCCCCCGCCCCAGGTTTCTGGCTATTTTTCTGTTACACACGTGGAATAAATTTTGTTCTGTGCACTGAGTCATGTGTGATGTGCACCACCAAGTGGAAACACAACCTGCCGGCTGCAGATGTGCTGCAAGTCAGCTGAATGGCACCTCAAGCTCTCCTGAGTGGCTGCCCAAGTAGCCAGCTTACAGGGACCCCGCCCCCCCAGTCTGCCCCTCCCAGCACCAGAAACCCAGGTGTCCTGACGCCCAGGCTGCCCCCCCCCCAGTCACCCCACCCTCAAGCTATTGGTGAGCTGCCTAGGATACTGGGTGCCATGGGGGTGAGCTGCTGGGGGGGGCGGGAGGGGGTTTGTCAGGGGGTCCAAGTGGTTGGGGGCCAGGGGGGGCGGGGGGGGGCCCGTGTGCTGCCGCCCGCCGAGAAGCCAGCACCCTGTTCTGGAAGAAGCCAGTGGAAGTGCGGCTGGAGGTGCCAGACAATGTCAGGATACAGGAAGTTGTGGCCACTATTGAGAACCGCTTCCTCCGGCCCGGAGGTTCTCACACGTTTGTCAGGCGGGCTGGGCGCTGCTCTGTGTGTGTGTGGGGCCGGGGGGGGGGGGGGGGGGGGGGCATTGTCTGCTTAGCCCCTGTCAGCCGAACACTAAATATAGCCCTGCTCCCACGGTGGGGCTGGGGCGTGTGTGTGTTGGGGGACGGGATTGTTTGGGGCTGATTGTGCAGTGCTGGCACCAGACTGGGTTTGTTAAGGTTTGCAGCACAATGGGGGGCCCAGGGACATGGGCGCAGGCGGACCAGGGTTTGCGTCTGGAGAGGCCGGTGCTGGCGTCGTGCCTGGGCCCGCATGGTGGCTGCTGTTGTAACAGGCTGGGAACAGGCAGGATCATTGCCGCCCCCGCCCCCCCACCAACCCAGGGGTGCACCACAGCCAGGCTGTTGGCCTCCTGCCAGTGCCACAATCGCGGCTGGGTACAGGCGCTCAGCAAGACAATGTGGTCCAGTGGTTAGAGCGGAGCCTGTCCCTGGCCGTCAGGCTTTTATTCCCAGAGCTGAGAGGTGCGTGGTGTCTAGTGGGTAGTGCAGGGTCGGCTGGCTGGCCTGGTGGGTGCTGTGCTTGGCCTGAGGTTGTGGGGGGTGGTGGTGGTGCGGGAGCTTGTGTTGATGCAATGCCAGGACTCCTGGGTGCTATTGCTGAGTTGCTCTGGTGGCCAGAACCAATTCACTAGAACAGGCTGGTGCTGCAGGCTGTCAAGGAGTTGGGGGGGTGGGGGGGGCAGTGTGTCACACAGCCTAACGCCCCCCCCCCCCACCCCCAGCTCTGCAGGCAGCCATGCCGCTCATTCAGCAGGGAGCGCAGACAGGTTATGAGGCGACAGGGACACAGCATAGAACAGACTCGTCAGCACAGGGACCAGGAGCTGTCAGCACCATCCATCCTGGGGAGATGGGCTCAGAGGGGATCCCCGAGCCAGGCCCTGGCCCCTTTCCTCCCGCTCCAGCCAGCCCAGACTGCCCCACTCCACAGCCCAGTTCCAATTCACACCAGCCAGGCCCCTCCGCCTCCTGTTTCCCAGTGAAGAAAGGTGTCACCTGGTTGCCTCATCCTGCAATTCTGAAAGCCAAATTGGCTCAAGAATCCCTTGCCAGATTCTTAGCGCCTCGTGCTGCCAAAGAACGACCTGCCATGCTGGCCCTCCAGAGCCAGAACTGCAGAGCCTGCACCCTCTTGGAAATAGGAGGTGTGACTATTGCAGAGAGGGCAGGGAGGGCCATTGCCGATACGTGCGAAGTCATCACATTGAACCTCCCCTCACCACTAGGTACTGATGCTGTGCCTAGGGAAACTGAGGCACAACCCCTTGGGGGTGCTACAGGACAGTAGGAAACACATGTGACATAACCAGGGGGACAAAACGCTCACACACCGCACCCGAGGCAGTGACCCACTGTCTGGTAGGTGATATTAGTTAACATGTGTGGGCCATATTGCAAGCCAGGCATGGAGACGCATGCGGTGTGCTGGGTCTCTGAGCCCAGCTGGCCAGGGATCTAGGAAGGGGAAACCTGCGGGGCGGCAGGGGGGAGAGGGAGGCGGGCGGGGCGGGGGGGGGGGGGGCAGGGGTTACAAGGTCTTTACATGCTGTGTTTCTGCTGCAGCCAGCGCTCCGCTGCAGCTGAGGCAGCCCACAGGCAGGCCTGCGTATGCCCAGTGCCCAGCTCTCCCCTGGGGACGCGCCACCTGCCCCAGCACAGCACAGCCCTGCAGGGGTTGCGGCAATAGAGGAAGAGGAAGTGAGCCATTCGGCTTGTTCCAAAGCCAAGCGGAGCCAGAGGGACCGGAAGCCTCGGCCAACTTGCTGCACCTCCCCATGGGCCAACAGCGGCGGTGGGCTGTCCAGCCCGTGCCCAGCTGGCTCGCCGATTGCAGAGCTGGGCCTGCATCCAGTTCCCAGGCTGCCTCCCCTCTCCTGTGGCACTGGCCAGGCCGTCCTCTGGCACAGAGCTGGCCCGGCCTGTGACCGCACTTGTGGAAGGGGACCCCCCCCACCCCCCCGCAGCGCCTGCCAGCTGGGGATCGTGTTCCTGAACAGAGCAGAGTGTGTGCAGGGCAGGCCAAGCCCCACTCCCCTCCCAGCAGCACTTGGCCGGCTGCTCCTGTTGGTTTCCAGGAGGGAGCCTGTCGGGGTGGGGGGGGGGTTTGCTTATTCGTGTAATGGGAATGTTTAAAAATAGCCACACGCAGGTCCCTCCCCGGTGCCCCGGCAGCTGCTCGGCCCTGCCTTCCGGGGTGGGGCTTGGCGCTGGCACCCTGCAGACAGCTGCTGCTCACCTGCTGCCCGCTTGGGGCGAGCCATGGGCCTGCAGTGGTGCTGCCCTAGCGGCTCTGATGCCTGGGAGGGAAATGAGCTCACCTGTCTTGGAGCAAAGCTACCCTGTGCTCACTGATCACAGACAGGGAGCCCACTAATTTTTTTTCGACCCATGGGCGGAATGAATTTTATTCTGTGCACGATGCATGTGCACCACCCCTAGGAACACACACTGCCAGCTGTGGGCACGCTACTAGTCAGTGGACGGCACCTGAAGCTTTCCTGGGTGGCCAGCTAAGCGTTCAGCTTCCAGCGAGCGCCGGTCACAGGCCTGCCCCCGGGAAGTGCTGAGGCTGCAATGGAGCGAAGGGGCCACAGTGTCTGTGCCTGCCAGGGACCCCCCCCAGAATGCACTGGGGGGTGCTTTGCTGCCATTTTATACTGTCCTGGGGCAGCTGGGACTGGACCCTGGGCTTTTCTGCAAGACCAGGAGAACCACCCCCAAAGCAATTCCACTTGCCCTCCCCCAGGAACATCCTCCAGGGAGCCCAACCTGCATCCCTAGAACCAGGCCCTGACACAGGCCCAGTGTGCAGGGAAATCCAGCCTGGCCCAGGCACCAGGACTTGCACGGCCCTTCTGCTGAGCCAGGGCAGGCTGGGTGTCCCTGGGGCCATGGAGGAAGCTGTTGGCTCCAGCCAGTGAGGCCGTGGCCTGGGGGCATGGGCAGTTGAAATGAGCGGGGGCCCTCCCCTCTATAACAACAGGTCATTAACAAGCAACAAATTCATCCCTGCCTCAGGGTCCGCCTCCCCCCGGGCGCAGGAGGAGCTGGACTGCGCAAAAGAGGGGCTCACACAGTGACACGGAATGGGAGAGGTACAGTCGCTCTCTCTCGCACACAACCGAAGGGGGACACAAACACACACAAGCACAGTCACACGCCTTACACAAGGAAGGAGGCACACGTGCGCGCGCACACACACACACACACACACACACACACACACAGTGGGGAGAGAGTCACACACATCCAGAGGAACAGGTACAGTCTTACCCACACAATCGCACAGTCGCTCTCCGACACCCAGAGACATAGGGGGAGGTAGCGTCACACACACGGAAAGTCAACCCCACGCGCTCACAGCCAGACAATCACGCCCACCCAGAGGGAGCCGCACAGGTGCGGAACTCTGGAATGTGTCCCAGCTTAGGCTACTTTCCCTATGCCGTCCAACCTGTCCCCCCTTGGCTGCTGACCCTAGGGCCCTGTCAAGAGAGGCTGGCCATACCCAGCAGCCTGTGCTCACCCCCAGCCCTCTTCCCTGTAGGGATTACAGCCGTGGCTGTTTCCTCCCTGCGTCTACTGCTGCCCCGGCTTCTGTTCCCACGCTGCCGCCCCGCCTCACCGAAGCACTCCCACCCCCTGGGTACAAGCTCTGCCTGGGGAACATGCCTGAGTTTCTTTGTATGCCACTCAACCCTTTTGAATCCCCTGGGGGCCACTTGTCCCAGGGCCTGGCAGTCACTGTACCTTCCAGGAACTGCAACCGCTGAAATAGGCTTATCTGTTTATTTAGCTTCAGAAAATAGTCTCTCGCCAGTGCTGCTGGGACCGATAGGGTGGGCACAGGAAACAACAAGCTCTGTGTGGGTCATGGCAGCCTTCATAGCAAAGTGGGGATGCGGGGAGAGCTGGCAGTGGCGGGGGGGGGGGGGCACTATTATACATGGTACCTATAATTAGAGGCTGGCTGCTGAGACATGGAAGGTTGCCTGTGGAAACCGCCGCTGGCGATTGCTAGGATGGAACTGATGATCGTACAAAATCGTATCGGGGTATCAGAGACATGCCACCGTACCCACCGGGAGAGTGACACCCTTTCTAAAGGGTTCCCGATGAAGCTGCCATAGGCTTGCAGGAGATGCTGTAAGTTGGCCGAGTCCCAGAGTGAGCTGCATTACCTCGGTGCTCATGCCAGGTCCCCGGAGCAGCCACGGAGGGGAGATGGCATAAAGCCACCTGAGCTACCGCTGCCCATGTGCTGCAAGTTTGGGGCAGCATGGACTGTTAACTATAGGGCTTCACAGGCCTTGGGATGCAGGCGGCTCAGGCTCCTTCAGCTGATTTACAGATGGGGAAACTGAGGCACAGAGCCACAATGTCCCTTGTCCCGGGTCACCCAAGAAGTCAGCACAGAGATAGCACTAGCCTTCTAGCCTGCCTGTGTCCCAGCCACTGAACTGTGACCCCTTAGCCATGCTGCTGCCCAGCAAGGGGCCAGGGCTTTGTTTTAAGGCTGTGGGTACCCAGCAGCTGGTGCAAGCAGTGTGCTTTGTTTGGTGTTGCTTTGTGGGCGTTATCAAGGAGCTGTTTCCTGCGTTCTGTAAAGGACTGGAGTGGCCCAGCCTGCCCCACACTATCACACCAAGGCAGCAGCTGCTCTGCCACTGGCTTTGTATAGCAGGAAAAGTGCAACAATCCCCTCTGCAAACACCAAGGCCACACAAATAGCTACTGTTACCAGGGGACAACATGAGCGCCTCAGCCACCCCTGGGCTGCACTTATCCAAGGAGCACCGCCCCTGTGCAGCACCAAATTTTGATGGCTGCGCTAGCCAGCCAATCACAGAACACGCTGGGTGAGGCTTAGTTACTGTTTGACACCCCCCCCCCCCCAACCATGAGGGAACAGAGTGGTGGCAGAAGCAAACAGCTTTTTGAGCTGTCTTTTTCTTGACCGCACAGCAGGCCTTAGTTGTTGTCTCTCCAAAGAGCTCAGAGCACCTTATTGCATGGAGAAGTATCATTATTCCTATTGTACAGATGGGAAAACTGAGGCACAGCCTGGGGCAGCTTGTCCCTGAACTGTTCTGTGGCTATTTGAAAGAAGCAAGAGAGGCTCCAAATTGTTTTCTTTGGGAATCTACCCTTTACCAGCAGATATTTCTGCAATCCTGGAGCAGTTTTATGTAGCCCATGGCTGTGGAAAAACCACAAAAGGGCTGAAGTGCACAAGGACAGCATTCAAACAGTCCTCTGCCCCCAGCCAGGATGCTGCAAGGCGAAAGTAAAGTGACTTGCCAGCTAACCAGATCCCTCTATTATATGCCATGGTGTGGATGTATTTCACTAGTGTCTCAGCCTGACGTACTTTCTTTTAAGCAGGGGTGATCTAGCTGTTGCCTGGTCCTGCCATGAGGGTACAGAGTCTGGCCATGATGACCTCCTGATGTCCCTTCCAGTTCTATGATGCTGTGGCATGCTTACATCCAAAAGGCAATGGTACAGGCTGGGCCGGCCTTAGCATTTATGGAGCGCTACACAGTATTATTAAACAGGTGCTCTTATTCCCAACCGCAACCCCACGGGAAGTGGGATGATTTTTAAAACTCTGATTTTTATAATCTTCGGCAACACACTGATAATTTTCAAAGCAAATTTTAAACTCAGGTCCTACAGATGAGGGATCAGAAACCCCCTCCCCCTGGCTGGGTGCCAAGAGACAATTTTCATCGGTGTGTGAGACGAGAGCTCAGCCCCGTCCCTCCTCTCTCATGCAGCCAGGAGCTTGCTTAAGGCCAGGCTGCCTGTGGATTAATGAAAGCCCAGCTAATGCTACCAACCACCACTTTAATGGTGAAGCTCTGCATCTTCATTGATTTATTAATGCAGCTGTCGTTAGTAGGGCTCTTAGTGATGTTAAAAAGTCTCACTGGCACTCGGGCTGTACAGAATGGTCAAAGGTCACATTTCCGCATTCCACCTCAGAAGGTTACTGACTCCTGCTGCAGACTAACTACATTCAGAAACTGACAGCAGAGAGCAGCTACTTGACTTCATTAGCACGTGAATGACTCTCGCTCAGATTCAATGTTCCGCCTCTAGGTCTGCTAGCAGGTGAGTTCACTCCTAAGTTTAGCCCAGCTCCAGAAAACAGCCTCACCAGGCTGCAGCAGCCACAGAACAGGGATGGGGAGAGGCAGAGGGTTGCACACTGAGAGCCAGAGGGGGTCCCAAATTTTCAGGTGCCCTACACAAGACACGAGAAGTAATTCTTCCACCCTACGCTGTGCTGGTTAGGTCTCAGTTGGCGTATTGTGTCCAGTTCTGAGCATCCCATTTCAAGACAGATGTGGAGAAATTGAAGAGGGTCCAGGGAAGAGCGACAAGAATGATTAAGAGTCTAGAAAACATGAGCCATGGGGGACAATTGACACAATTGGGTTTGTTTAGTTTGGAGAAGAGAAGGCTGAGAGGGACGCGCTAGCAGCTGTCGAGTACCAACAGGGGTGTTACAAGGAGAGAGGAAAATATTTTCCTTAACCTCTGAGGATGGACAAGGAGCAATGGGCTTAAACTCACCCAGGGAGTTTTAGGTTGGACATGAGGAAAAACTTCCTGTCAGTGTGGTTAAGCACTGGGATAAATTGCTTGGGGAGGTCGTGGAATCTCCAGAATGCGCAATATTTAAGAGCAGGCTACACAAACATCTATCAGGGATGGTGCTCGGTCCCACCATGAGGGCAGGGGGCTGGACTTGCTTCCCCCTCCAGTTCTAGTGCCCTACAACTCTGTGTATGCATAAGGACAGCCCTGGCATGGGGCTGAGCTGGTAGGCAGGCTGTGTTCTGGAGCTGCCATGTGATGTCAGGCCCTCGCCCTCTTTGCCGCCTGTTTTCCCATTTCCAGCACAAAGGCTTTGGGGCAGGGACAGAGCTGATGCTGGGGTTCCCCTCACAGTTTCATGGTCCTCTGGGGCTAACATCCCAACATAGCATCGCTCTCATCAACCTGGCCCCTGCACCGCCATGGTATCAAGAAGCTCCGCTCATGGCCTTGTTCATCTGTATCATGGGCAGCGTTCCCTCTAATTTTTCCAATCCATGGGCAGAATAAATTTTGTTATGTGCACCAAGGCATGTGTGCTGTGCACCACCAGGAGAAACCCACACTGGCGGCTGTGGGTGCTCTGCTAATCAGCTAGGTGGCACCTGAATCTTGCCTGGGTGGCTGCCCAAGTGCTCAGCTTACAGGGAACACAGATCCCAGGCCAGATCACTGCCCTGTGGGCCCGCTTTCCCTAAGGCTGCAGCCCAGAGGGAACACAGGCCTCAGTATTGAACTATATTATCTCCTGTCTGCCTGCACAGAGGGGACAGCCAGTGGTTCCTTTCCATCCACTGGCCTTATCAGCTGCAGCCTGTTATTTGCACAAGGATTGCCCGCCCTCCTTCCAGGGAAAAGGGCCTGTTTGCATCAGGGCAGGCGCAGGGACATGAGCAGGGCTGGGATGTCTCCTCGGCTCCTGGGCCTGGCCACTGGAAATGGCTTGCTGTGAAAATTAACTCCTCTCTGTTGTTCTTGGAGGGCAATGAAGGCTGTTCTGCACAGCTGTGCAAACCCCTGGCCGGCACTTCGGGTCGCTGGGGCCAGCCTTGTCATAACACAGAGACAATAGCTGCCTTATGATTCCAGCTCACCTCGCAGCCAGCACGGGCCCAGGGAGCTGAGGCCAGCGCAGGGCTGGCTGCAGGTTGCCCCCAAAGGGGCTCGCGACTGTCTTGTTTTTCACCTTGCTGGAACAGTGGGAAAAGGTTGATGCCCCGGTTGTGCCAAGGAAAATATTCACTCCAGGCCAGGAGAGGGAGCAAAAACAGAGAGCAACCCCAACAAATAAATAAACCGCAGACTAAGCACTCAGGCTGCTGCTGACCCGGGGTGGTGGAGGCGTCTGCTCTGTTACCTTTCACACAGGCATTTCCTTTCCCGTCAGCACGCTTCAGGGCTCCTGTCTTCAGCAGGCCAAGCACGTGCGTGTGTGTCTGGGGGTGGGGTTATCGTCGGTGTTACGATAACAATGTGCATTACGGACAGGGAAACTGAGGCACGGCCCTGGAAAGTTGGCCCCACGTTCACAAACCAGTTCACTGACAGAACAGAAATTCGGCCCCGATCCGGTGCTGGCTGCTGTGGGACTCAAGCGTCTACTTCTCCTCCCTGGCGGCTATTTCTCCAAAGCCCTGTCCGCCATGAACGACGGCACCTCCCAGCAGCTCTGACAGCTCACTGGGACTCGGTATGAGGCTGTTAATGCCAGCGAAGGGGAGGGAAGGGCCCAGCAGCACAGCTCAGCAGATTGTGCAGCTGCAAAGACAACAGGTGCATGAAATGGCCCTTTCCTTGGATTCTGTCAGGTAGCAGGTTGGCAAAGCTGGAGGCTATTTACTCTGTCCCTCCGAAGAGATGTGTCGACGTCCAACTTGGAAACTCATAACGCTGCCTCAGGGTCGCTGGGGCATGAGTGGTCATACCACAAAAGACGGCCTCAGAGCTCGACTCTCAGCTCCACCCCCGTCCCGGGGAACATGCAGGATGAACAGGCTGAGAGAAAAGAGACATCATTTTGCCTGTATCCAGTGTTCCCCACAAGCAGAGCGCAGGGGCGGCTGCCCAGGGGAGAGACAGCAGCCGCCTAACTGATTAGCAGAGCGCCCCCAGTCAGTGGCGTGTGTTTCTCTCGGTGGTGCACATGTCTCGGCACACATAAAATTTATTCCACACATTGGTGGGTCAAAAAATGAGAGAGAACATTGCCGGTCCCCTTGGAAAAAACTTTGAAAAGGCCAAGCTAATGGCCAATCGGAGAATACTAATGAGGCGCTGAAATAAATATTCAGTGCCTCATTAGCGTGCCGCCGGCCACAGCACTTTGGAAGTGCCGCGTTTCGCTCACCCGTGGCTGGCCTACACGGTGGTCCTTTTCAAAAGGCCCCTGCCAACATCGACATCCCTGTACTCCTATCAGCCTCATTAGTACTCTCCGATTTGGCCATTAGCATGGCCACTTCCAAGTTTTTCCCCACTGTAGAAGTAGCCTTAATCTGTAACCAAGTGAATAAACAAAGCAGCTGGTACCATTTTTAGGGGCTTCTGGCATCACTTTTGTCGGTCCGCCACCCTGCTCTCTTTCCTTCCACAGCTGACTACATCGTTACTGTTCCCATTCACTCACCCAGTGCAACTGCATATGACTTCAGCACACAGCTGGAACCGAGGGGGGCCGGGTGGGGTGGGAAGCATGTTGCAGAGTTATTTTTGAAAGCCTTTTTGCACTGACAGAGAGACTGGCTTGTTCTGAAGTATTTTAAGTCCCGTGGTTACAGGAGCAGAAAACAATACAGGAATTTCAGCTTATCTAGGGTCCATTTCCACCTATTATGCAAGTACAAGAGGGTGCATGGTCTGAATGGTGCTTTATCACTATACCTTGGAGAGTAGGTTAACAATACGGAACTTTACAAGGGATGGCCAGGCTGGCCTGTATCCCACGACAGTCCCTTGCGGAGCGCCCGAGGAAAATCGTTAGCCCTGTTGTCAGAGCTCCTCCCCACCCTCAGCTCAGAGAAGCCACAAACACAGTCACCCTAAGAGTCACACATTCCAAAGACAGAGGCAGTGTTCCCTGTAAGCGGAGTGCTTGGGCAGCCTCCCAGGAGAGATTCAGGAGCTGCTCAGAGGATTAGCAGAGGATCATTGCTGGTAGCCTGTATTTCTTTTGCAGTGCACAGGCACCCATGCCATGGCACACAACAAAATTCATTCCTGCCGTGGCTGGAAAAAAATGAGAGGGTCAGACGGGACCATTGTGATTCTGATCCCGGGGGAAGCACATCTCCAAAATAGCTCCAGGAGCCGATCTCTTAGAAAAACACACAAACTTGATTTAAAAGAAAAATGATCAGTGACAGAGAATCCGCCACGACCGTGGGTAAATTGTTCCAGTGGTTCATTATGCTCAGTGGCTAAAATTCACATCTTGTCAGGCTGAATGTGTCTAGCTCCAACTTCAAACCTGAGTTTGTCAATCTAGCAGAGAAAAGAATACCAGGATCCCATTTCTCTCTCCCCCATAGGTACTTTCAGACTAGACTATAAGCCATCCCCTAATCTTCTGTTTGTTGTGCTACATAGACTCAAAGCACTCTGTCTTGCACCCACACTTTATGAAAATTGGCTTCTGAATGCCAAAATGCACAACTTCTAAAACACTTTATGCAAAACAGGTCACATGACCTATCATTCACGAGCCTGTGAGCTCCTGACTGTGTATATTTTATTTTTGTGCCTATATCTTTCTTGTATGTGAAGTTCAACATATTAAAGGGGAACCTGTTCTAGTTTGGTCCAGTATTCTAGCAAAAGCTCTTAGTGGACTCAGTGACTGGGTGATCAAGTCAACAACCTGCAAATAGCTTGGTTTTCCTGTAAGCCCAAACTGTGGTTGGTCCTAGGAAGACATAGGGCCAAGGCACCTGCTGCTGGACCCCATTCTGGATCTGGTACTTTTGCACTCAAGCTGAGAAAAAAATTGAATGAGCACAAAGCATTCCCACCTTGGGCAAAAGGGTGTACCAAACAGTAGAGGTGAGTGGCCAGATAACAGGGGATCCCCCAACTTACCACCCTACTAGTGACAGGTAACCCCCTCCCCCTCCCCCCCTGGCTGTATGAACCCCAGACTCTGTTTTTCCACTCTCCCCCCTCAAGATAAAGTGGATTTTACCCACAAAAACTCACGGCCTATTTATTAGGCTCTAAGGGGCTATAGGACAGCTTGTGAAACTTACCTGTGAAGCCCCAGACTAACACAGTTACTCCTCTGAGCACAGGTCCCTGTAAGCTGAGCACTTTGGGGGTTATTCCATGGAGTCAGTTGGCACCCAGCTGAGGGGCAGGGTGCCCACAGGGAGCAGCATGTGTTTCTATGAGTGGTATACCTCCCCCCCACCTCCAGGCATATAAAATTTATTCCACCCCAGCTGGAAAGCAGAGGGAATCCTGCCTCGGAGACAGATGGCTCAGCTGTTCTAGCCAGCTCTGACTCAGTGACCTTTCCTCTTCTTTATTTGTCATGCCCTCAGCTTCCAGCTCGCACGATAACATTACCAGTGATAAAGAGGAGGGGGAAGCTTGGTTTCAGCATGACTGAGGCCTGCAGGAAAAGGCTGCTCAGTCACGCTAGCCCAGGCCAAGGCACTGAACAACTGCTGTGATACACTCCCTGGGAGGAGCTGAGGTCATGCCTGTTCTGCTCAGCCCTTGCTGCTGAAGGCCAAACCAGGGCTGCTCAGACCAAAGCACACATGATGTCAGCAGCCATCCAATTGTCACCTTTACTACCCCCCCCAGTTAATTTACTGTGTCAGGCTAAGCCCCCTTTTAAAGCGCACTCAGCAGCTCAGAGCAGACAGCTCTTCCCTGTAAAAACATGGATGCAGTAGACCGAGAAGCCCTGTGCTAGCCCCAGCGAGAAAGCACCACACATAGAGCAGGGGCTCCTTTATGTCCGAGTTTTATTTGACAAAAACAGAAGGTTAGGTCAGCCTGCGAGCTGAAGAGACGTCCGGCTGCTCGGCCTGGAGGTCAGGTGCTTTCCTGGGCTGGGCACGCAGCTGGAGCAGGCCCTGGGCATGGTTTGGCTTCCACTGAAGTGAGAATCAGAAGGACAGCAGGTGAGATCCTTGGGGTTTCACAGTGCGGGGAGTCAGGCATAGGTCACCGGAACCTGCTCTGGGCGTGCGCAGCCGGTCTCCCTCTGCCCAGCCCTCCCCTTGCATTTCCCACCACAGCAGGGAAGGGCCTTTGTGCAAACAAAAACTTATGGGGACTGCCCCTGGATTCCCTTTTGAAAGACTTTGGTGCTCCTGGAAGTGAATGAAAGCAGCCTGAGCAAGGCTGAAAGCACTTCTCTGCCCCTCACACAGCCCCAGCTGCTCTCCTGGCAGAGCTTGGGGGCAATTACCACCCCTGTCCAGGAGGCTGAGAAAAGGCAACCTCAGAACAGCTCGCTCTGCCCTTAGCCCCATCAGTGGTTCCAGGCCTCTGCAATGGGCAGTTTGCTTAGCACAGCATCCTCCCCGCAGCCCTGTTCCAGCAGAGACCCCCCCTGCTCACACGCTCCACAAACAAGGGTCCCTTCTTCCCAGCAGCTCCAAGCCCACCTCAGGCTCCCTCTGGAGTGGCTGGGAAGCGAACGCTCACCTGTAACACCAGCCAACCCGCTGCTTCGTGAAGCCAGTGCTACACATGGAGCTCTGAAGACAGCAGTGTTTTAAAATGGGACCAGGAGGTTAAAAATAAACTAAGAGCTCACTCACGGAAGGCAGCGCCTCTGAACGGTCACCATCTGGAGCAGTGAGCCAGAGGTCCCCAGGAGCCCCAACACTGACAAAGACACAAATCCTCTCAACACACACAGGGCAGCTTTGCTCTGGGGCCAGTGAAGTCAGGGGAGCAGGTGCTAAGCCTTAGTGCATCAGGGTTCCCTGAGGCTGGGCCAGCCCCTCCACTTGGATGGATCAGCTACTGAGTCAGGTGACTGCCTGGCAAGAGCTAGGCCCTGGGATGACTTTGGCTGGTGCCCCAAAACAAGAGGTTTGACTTATGAACAGAACCAGATGCTCTGATTGACAGCCTCCCCTCCAGGGACCACTCAAGCACCCCACCCCATTAATTCTTGCAGCAAGCAGCCCTGTGCTATTGCTAGGCTGGCAGATGCTAAGATCTTGGAGGCAGCCAGGCTTGGCTGCATACTGGCCTTAGAAGTGCAACCATTTACCTAGCCTGGGTCTGATTAACTCCATGGGTTAGAAATGAGAGATTCAGAGTTACAAAGTGCAGCTCAGAGAGGAGCAGGAACGGGAAACCTCCCCTGGTTATTTTAAGGACACAGCCCTCCCACAAGGCTCAGGAGCTGGCCGGTCCCAAGGCAGAGCACCTGGGGTCTGAACCTAAGTCCCACCATGCCCCAGGCAGCGTTCCACTGAGCAGGCGCCTCTGGCTGGAGAAGAGATTTTGTTTGGTTCTCACATCTACAGCGTAAAAAGATCAAACCACCACCCTCCCGGGGCCGTCATGCAGCGCAGGGGCATCGTGAGACAGCAATTACAATAAGGGTCTTTTGACTAGACCAAGGCACCAGAGAAGACTCCTTCCCAGGGGACCCAAAGGTACATTTCACCAGCAGAACTGTTGGAAGGCTCCTCGCACTCAGGAGGCAGCAGCCAGCTGGTTCCTGTGCAACAGGCAGTTATGTCTCTCAGCAGAGCCGGTCTGCAGGCCCCGAAAGCACATCTAGAGCAGTCACACTTTAAATACACAGACACACAGCAGACAGCAGGAGGTGCCGGGCAGGCAGCTGGAGTGAGTCTCCAATGGGAGGCTTAAGTCTCTCCAGCCAGCGGGTCACACAGCCAAGACGCCCGTGAACCTAGGGACATCCCTCCAGCGCTCTCCTAGACATACTGTTTCTTGGAAGCAGAGCTCCCGGGGCGGCTGGACTTGCTGTCCTGCAGGGGATGGGCTGCGGGGGCGTAGGAGTCTGGGAGGGGTTTGCTGCCACCCTGCAGCGCCAGGTTCTCCTCGGTGTTGAAGTTGGCCCAGTTCTGCTCGCTGGACAGCTTGTTGTAGGCCAGGTAAGGAGGGGAGTGGCTCTCACCCAGCGGGAGGTAATGACACATCTTGTTGTCTGGGAAGGAGTCCATGTCCCCAGCTGGGCAGGGAGAGGAAGAGGAGGAGGCCTTCCTCAGACTGCTGAGCAGGTTCTTGCAGCAGAGGTGGAAAAGCTCCAGGAGGTTGAGGCCGAGGGAGATGAGGCCCACCACCATCATGAAGATGATGAAGATGGTCTTCTCTGTGGGGCGGGAGACAAAGCAGTCCACCTTGTGGGGGCAGGGGGCCCTCTCACACACAAAGATGGGTGGCATAAAGAGACCGTAGAGGTACCACTGGCCTAAGAGGAAGCCAGCCTCGAAGATGCTCTTGCAGACCACGCTGATGATGTAGGTCCACATCAGGGAGCCACGAATCTTGATGTGGCCATCATCTGCCACACAGATCTTGGAGATCTTCTTCTCCACCGCTGCCAGCGCCCGCTCCACGGTCAGGTCCTTGATCTGCACCGCCCGGAGCTCACTCTCCCGCTGCTTCAGCTTCTCTTCCCGCCGTGAGAGGTAGATGACGTGGCCCAGGTAGACCAGGGTGGGGGTGCTGACAAAGAGGAACTGCAGCACCCAGTAGCGGATGTGGGAGATGGGGAAAGCTTTGTCGTAGCACACGTTGACGCAGCCCGGCTGCTTGGTGTTGCACAGGAAGTCAGACTGCTCATCCCCCCACACCGACTCCCCAGCCAGGCCCAGGATCAGGATCCGGAAGATGAACAGCACCGTCAGCCAGATCTTCCCGATCACGGTTGAGTGCTCCTGGACCTGGTCCAGCAGCTTCTCCAGGAAGCCCCAGTCCCCCATCTTCTAGGAGTCTTGTGCCACTGCTGGCAGGGAGAGAAGCACTGAGTCAACCGGGCAGCTGGACGGGTCACTCCCTCCCCCACACCCCACAAGCACCAGAGGCAGGGGACACATGGAGCTTCCCCAGCTGCCATCATACCCCTTGGCCTTCACTCCTCTGCTCCCTGGTGAGCGTCCCACAAGGCTGGGGCCCCAGACAAGGGCTCGCCGGACACCACAGCCTGCCTGAACCCCCACCCCCACCCTGAGCCAAGACACTGGGTTTTCGCCAGCAATGGGAAAAAGTACCCCAAAAGGGACTTGAGAAGAAGTACAGCTGGTGGGGTGGGGGGTAGAGGGAACGCCCTTGAGTTCAAGTCACTGGTGTGTCCCTCTAGAAGGAGAGTACACACCTCACACCTGAATTGCACCCAAGTATCCACAAGGGAAAGCAGCTGCACCTTTACTCAAGTCACTTTTGGGGGACAGTCCCCACTCTTGGGTTTAGCCAGCTCCGCTTGGCGTTTGCAGGTGACCAGCTCAGCGGGTTGCTTTAAGGACTCAGACTGGTCACTTGTGCTGGGCGCTAGCCAGCCGGCAGAGCTGCACTGCACTGCAGCCCAACAGGAGACTGGCTTAGTCAGCCCATCCGAGCACAGTGGGGGGAGATACCCCTATCGAGAGCCCCGGGCTAGTCAGCCCTCCTGAATACTCAGTCCTGGGGGTGTTCAGCAGGCTCCTATCTCTGCCCAAACCCTGGGGCTACAGGGAGAGGCCAGCCTTCCAGAGACCCGACACCCCCCTGCGACCCCTCCACATCAGGGGACCCAGACTGTCCAGCAGAGAAAGGTTCCCTCACCAGAGAGCATTAGCCACTGAAGCCAGGGGCAGGGGACACGCCCCTGGTGCCAGGCAGCTGCAGGGTACAATCAGGTGAGCAGACTAGCAGGTGCAGCTGGGCCCTGGGGCCACCTTCCAGCAGGGACATGCTGGTTTTAGTTCCAAGCACAGGGCTGCCCTCAGCTTCTTGGCCAGTTGCCAGCACTGCCCCCCCCCACCCCCCACTGCTGCAAGGCATAGGGGCACTTAGCACAGCCAGTATCCTCCAGCCCTTAGCAGCAGCTCCAGCCAAAGGGAGCGCAGCAGAGAAGCCACTGGGGGAGGGGACAGATTTTTGCTCTTCCTTGGCATCATGTAAGGGCTGGGTTTGTGCACAGGGCAGAGCAATGCCAAGGCACCCAATGGGGCATCTCACCCTGAGCCAAGGGCACAGGGCAGCAGCCAGCCCCTGGGTGCAAGAGGTTGTAGATGGACCAGTCCCTCCTGTTAAGAGGAGATGCCCCTACAGCTACACAGCCATCTTCCAACAGCCCCAGGTAGCATCTCCTTACAGACACAAGAGCCCAGGGGCTCACCCAGCCCTCTGGGGTGGGCCTGCTCCTGCAGCTCTGCCAATAAGTCCCCCCAGGAGAGCAGGAGGAGAAGCTTCCAGGTACTCCAGGCACAGCAAAAGCCCCTCCCAGCTTCCTACCCTGGGGGGAGCAGATGTTAGTTACTCAGCACCCAGCTTCATAGGGCCACACATGGACATTAATCACCCAGCAGAGACAGAGCCACACAAGGCCTTTCAGCCCCCAAGGGGCAGCTTCACTCACCTGGCTCCTTCCCAGAGCACTTCAGAGCTAAGCAGCAGCCACCTCCCTGCTTGCTTCCACCTCCAGCCCCACTCCTGAAAGAAGCCTGAAGCTTGTTAGGAACCAGCAGCTCTCAATCACTCAATTAAGGCTCTTTCATGCAAGGATGGAGTCTGGGGCCAGGTCTCCCAGCAGCCTGTACCTTCACCCCTAACGAGCCCTGGGGCAGAAATGAATGGGGCCTGAAACAGTCAGGAAAGGGTTAAGTGGAGTGGTGCCCCACCTGAGCCCTGAATGCATGCAGTGGCTAGCAGCCCCTTTGCATCCCCTGTGTCCGCCCCTGCAGCAGCTGGTTCCTTTGCAGGGTCTGTGCCCAGCCACGGTGCAGCCACCCCAGACCTTGCTACCACCATGGGCTTGCTTGGAAGAGGAACCCACCTGGCGGCTGGTGTTTACTCACCTAAGTCAGGCACAGCTGTGCAGCCTCTGACTCCCAGGATGGGCCAGGGGCTTACGGCTCTCTGCACAGGCGAATGCGGCTCCCACCAAAGCCCTGGAACTATTAGAGCCAAGGAGGAAACTGACCCTGGATAGAGTCACACCGGGGGGGGGGCGGGGAGGAGTTGCAGGAAACTGGGGGCTGGCCACAGTAATCCAGTAGTTTGGCTGCAGAGCCCTGCTTTAAAGGGGCAGTGGTGCGGGCAGGTATTACAGGCTGGGGTGTGCATGGGAGGGGCCGGGGGGTCCTTTATTCTTTTCCTAGCTGCTGATTCAGTGTGTGAGTGGGGGCCTGGCTGGGCTCCCTCTTCTGTTGCAGACAGGGATGGGGTGCCTGGAAAGAGGAAATGGAGGAAAACAAGCCAGACAGGGCTGAAATAATAATAATCATCATCAGGCCGGTCTGGGCCTCCCCACCAAGCCAAAACCAACACAGGGAAGGGCGGTTGGGAAGATCCCTGGCCAGGGGACCGAGAGGTGAGAGCCGGCTGACTGCCAGGCCTCTGGGGGCAGGGAAGCATCGTCCCCGGGTGGAGCTCCACTACAGGGGCCGTCTTCCTTGGCATCCGAGCTGGTGTGTTTGGGCTGGGGGACCTGGAATTCCAGGGGAGCTTTGGAAGTACTCACCCCTGATGCTTTGCTACGAGCGTGTCTCCCTGCAGGTCTCTGGCCCATGCCCCATGGGTCAGGCCCTGGCTCTGCCTGCCAGTCTGAGTTGGCAGGGTAATTGCAGCATAGGGCAATGCCAGCAGACCGGCTCCCACCTACTGCCACTGGGCTGGCTGGCAGATGAGATGGTTTGGAATTCTCTGAGTTCCGTTCTCAGCTGGGCCTGATCCTTGCAGCCACCCACGCGCCCCGGAGACCTCGTTGATTTCGGTGGGGGCTATTCCCCAGGCTGGGAGCTGTGCAGTGGGCGTAGGGGCTGCAGAGGTAGGAGGTGACTGGCCCCAGGGGAAGGGCCGAGCAAGCTGAGAGCTCCAGGTGGAGGGGATGGAGGGGCAGGTGAAATGGGGGGAAGTGGCTGGGTCCATAGGAGGGGACATGAAATTGTTTGTTGCAGGGACACCAGCCCAGAGGTGCTAGTGCAGGAGGCCGAGGCTGAGGGCCAGGGTTAGAGGTACCACTCCCTGTTAGGTTGACCACACCAGAGGGGTACAGCCATGAGCCCACCAACTGCCCAGGGAATCAAAACGGGGTTATTAACCAACAGCTTAGCCTGATCTGGCCAGGGCCACTCACTGTGACACACCCTGAATCTCTGTCTCCTGCACACACTTGTGTGCACCCCACCCCGCCCCCCCGCTGGGGCAGCATCCCACACCTGCCGTGCACTCTGCCTGCACCGGGTGGGAAGTGGAGCAGAGGGAAGCTCAGAATCTCCCCTGGCCCACCACGCCTGGTTTTCCCAGTGTAACGTGGAGGGTTAGGCTGCTGATTCCCGCCCCCAGTACAGTCGTATCTGTGCTAGGCCCTCGTTCAGCAGACAGCTGTGCCTGTCGCAAGGGGCTGCCATGAATATATTCCCTTCCCTGGGGCCTGCTGCTGAGAAGTGCCCAGTGTGGGGTGCGCCCCCTTGGTGGGGAGGGGGCACAGCACAACTGGTTGCTGGGTCTCAGGCTCCTCCAGCTCCTCACAGATGGGGAGCTACGTGGCTGCTTTTACTTCTGTCTAGTCCCAGGTCTATACCGATCCCAAAGGGGTTCATACTCCCTGCAGGTATTTCCCTACATGTGCCCCAAGAGGGTTTCGTATGGACATCACCGACGTTTCCGTCCACCCCGATTACATTCGAAAGGCTGGGGGGGAGCTGGGGGGTGGGGGGCTGCTAATTGCAGGGTGAAAAGTGGGGCTGGGTGTAAAACCTTTGCTGACTGGCGTCTGTTGCATGCTAAGTGCCCGGGCCCAGGCTTTGGACGCAGGAGAGCAGCTCCCCCCTTTGGGCAGAGCGAGAAAGGCCACACTGCACCCTCCAGGGCTTAAAACCCTGCAAAGACTTTCTCCCGCCAGTTTAGTCTCATCTGCCCTAACAAGCCACTGTTCCTGCCTCTCGCCGTCCGCTCTGCCCTCCCCGCACCGGAGCTGATGCCGCAGGGCTGCTGTTGTCCAAGCTGGGTCCCTAAAAGCCCTGATTCGGCTACTATGGCCAGGGGTAGGGGGAGGCCATACCGTGTCACGTCAGCCGCCGCGTTGGTGAGTGCCTCGGGGTGGCCTTGCTGCTCTTGGCCACTTTTCACTAGCCAGGCAAAGCCGGGGGTCAGTGAGGCCGGGGCCGCCACTTCCCCACGTTGAAGAAAGACTCCGAGTTCTCAGGCCTGGCTCCGTGGTAAGGGCTGAGGCAGCTGCCTGGGCAGTGAGTGGGGTTAGGTTCAAAGCCTCTCTCCAATGATGGGATTTATCCAGTTCCCACCTCCACAGGCTCTGAGCCCCTTGCAGTCTGTGATGCATTTCTCCCCTGCAACGCCCCCCTGCGGTGAGGAAGTGCTGTTCTCCCTATTGTATAGAGGGGGAAACTGAGGCACAAAGGGACCCAAATTCACACAGTGTCCATGGCGGTGCAGGGACATGCACCCAGGCCAAAGCCCTAACCACTGGGCCATACTCCCCACCCAAGATCAAGGTGTATTTCCATGTCCAGTAGCGCCTGTGTCCCGATACGTTTTAGGTGCCGTGTTTAACAGTGTCCCCCAGGACCTCAGCGCCCCACTGTACAGGGGCGTGACAGCCCTGCCCTGCCTCGCTGGGGCACCGGGGCCACCTTGCTACGCTAGCCACGGGGCAGACCGCTGGGTGCCTTGTCTTGCTTCTCCCAGGGGTCAGCCCCCCGCCACTTCTGAGCCAAACTCAGCCATGGTTCTGTCCCGTACGGTTCGGGAGGGCGAGACCACCATTTTTTTAGGTCCTGCCAGCAGGGCACATTTTTCCCAGTGGGGGCTTTTCCATCAGCTTGGCCTCCGGGTCGCGCTTGAGTGACAGATGCCTCCCCCCCGCCCCCCCAAATACGGACACTTCTGACCTTGTGCTTGAAAAGGGGAACTAGGATAAGAGCCTCTCTTGCTCACGACTAAACCCTTCACTCAGGCAGAGGCACACACTGAGCTAATGGGCTTCACTGAAGTACCAGGATCGGCTGGTTTAAACACTTGGGGCCCACAATGCCCTCGGGGTGTAAGCCCAACTCCCGCACTGGGGTAACCAGGGAGTGCTGCCGAGTTACCTGGGGGTGGGGTGGGGCCTTAGACAGGCATGCACAGGGATATTCTGCACAAGGCAAGGAGCCCTCAGAGAGGAGCTGCCCACCTGGGGGGCAATGGGTGTGGGTGAGGCCAAGGATCTGATCAGCTGGAGCTCAAATTCCCTTTCCTTACGCCTGTTCACTGGGATTTAATTCAGGGGGTCGAGAGGATGAGGATGTGGCCCTTAGACTATAGGCCCCGATTCAGCAAAGCAACAAAGCATGTGCTTCACTGTCAGGTCCCACAAGCTTGCAGGGGAGCAGAGTTAGGCCAGTGCTGAGTGCTTGTGACAGTCCCCATGGAGCTGTTTAACGTGCAGGAGGGTTGGCTGCATGGCCGGGAGCTGTTCTGTGAGTTACGCCCAGGGTTCCCTCTAATTTTTTTCCTTCCATGGGTAGAGTAAGGTTTGTTATGTGCACCAAGGCATGCGTGGATGTGCACCACACCTAGAAACACACGCCCAAGTGCTCGGCTTACAGGGAACACTGGTTACAGATCATCTTGTTGCACTTGGCTCAGTCTCTTTCACAAGGCGCCGTGGTGTCATGAAATAGACACAAGGGGCTGGTTAGCCCTCACTCCTCCTTGTATCCTCAGGCCCCAGACACCCACTGCCCTCCACCTGGGCTGGGCCAGTACAGGGCAAGATTTGTAACCATGCAACCAGAGCCAATCCTAGGGCAAGTCGTGCCTCCCACAGGCACCAGGTTCATTTCAAAGGGCAGCTGGTGGCATTTCCCCCCAGGACGCGGCGCATCACCTAAGGAGCAGGGGCGGTGGGAAGGGCGGGGCAGGAAGCTTAGCATGGCTGATCATACTAGGACTCAGCAATAAGGTTCTGGTTGTGCCCGCATGGTGCCAGGCCCTGTACAAACACAAAGGCGGGGGAGGAGGGGTTCCTCTCGCCAAGGAGGGTCATTCCCTGGATGAGGTCCCCCATATTTAAAGGCCAAACAGGACGCTGCTGGTTGCAGCTCATCCTCCTGTCCATCCCCTTCTCTCTCTCTCTCTCTCCCCACTCCCTGCCCTATGTCAGCCATCCCTCAGTGGACTAGCCAGTGGTGACAGAGTTTTCCTTTCCCAGAGCTGGAGACAGTCCCCGCCCTCCTCCAGCTTTGGTGGCAACGCTCCTCAGCCGTGCTGCTCGCCACACCCAGCCTTGGTCGCACTGACGTGCCGCAAGCAGCCAGGGAGGAATGTGATATCAGGGCTGGTTGCCCCCTTTGGGCTCCAGTTCATTCCCCGTGTGTTCAGCTGGGGTGAGCACACAGCTCATTTTGGCAGGGACGGTCCCTCATTTTGGCCCTGTTCTGGCCGCCTGAATGACATTTACTTCAATTGCTTTTGCCAGCTGATCCACAGGCCACACCAGCAAATAAGCCACCTGCCCAGCTGTGCCGAAGAAATAGGGTGGGAGCCCTAGCAGCGTGTGGAGGAACAGGTGGAACGGGGGGGAGGAGGTGAGAGGCTGGGGGAACGTCTCAGGTTGGCCGACCAGCTGTGCACGCTGGAGGCAAAGGGCAGCTTTGGCTGCCCAGTGTACAGGAGGGTGCTGGTGGGCTGGGAGGGCTCAGACCACCAGCTCCACACCTATGGCTGGTTGAGGGGCTTGGAGGTCCAAGCCCAAGTGCAGGGACAGGGGTTTGCAGAGACCTGCACTTAGATGGGACGGTTTTAGGGTTCCTTCAGTGCTGGTGGGGAGGGGGATGACTCGGCAGCCTGGTGCCAGTGGAAGACAGAGTTGGCTTAGGTGTGCCCCACGCATGAAGGAGGGCAAAAGTGGCCTTGATTGGCCCCACAGGGGAGGGGAACCTCAGCCCGACTGCAGGCGGGAGGCAGAGAAGGCTCGAGTCAGCCTGGGAGCTTTGGGAAAGTCTAGGCACCCCATGTGAAGCAAACATAACCCAGGCCAGTGTCCATGGGCAATCCGCAGCAGGGACAACATTGCCAGCAGTTAAGACCTCAGGGGCACCCTGGTTCTATTGCTGACTTTGCCACTGCCCGGTTGGACTCTCTTGGGCAAGTCCCTTCCCCTTCCTGGGCCTCCGTTTCCCCTTTCTCCCTTTGTCTAGTTAGGCAATAAGCTCTTTGGGGCAGGGGCTCTCCTTTCCAGCGCGTACGTACAGCACCTGGGCCAACCAGCTCCTAATCATGGGACGAGCCACATACCTGAGATGAGACAGAATGGTGCTGTGCTGAAAGGAGGATGCGGTCCCCACAGCGGTCGTGCCCCATGGCAGGCATCCCCCAGGAAAATCAGATGTGTACATAGGAAGAAATTAACATTTATTTGGCCAGTCCATCACCTGGTCGATTACACAACTAAATGGTTGATTGGTCCCTAGGGAAGGGACACGCACGCCCCAGCCACGTAGGAAGCAGGACAGCTGTGAAATACAAAATACTGGTTGTGTTGCTAGGCAGTATCTCTCGGGGTGCCCAGACAGCAGAAGTGGGGTGGGCACCAGGAGTTCCCTGGAAGCTGAGCACTCAGACTGCTGCCCAGGAGAGATTCAGGTACTGCCAGGCCTGCAGATGGAGGGAAAAAAGAGGGTAGTTGCACAGGGCCTGTGATGGCTGTTGGCCCCAGTGAACACAGCACTTCTACAGACAGCACCACTCTAAAAAGGGAGCCGTGTGGTCAGGGCACTGGTCTGAGTAAACACACTCAGTGTCTTCCATACAGATCTTTCAGGGACGACATTGGCCCTAATAATCTGGTATTGACCAGTCAGTAAATATCAGCCTGGCCAGTGAAAGAGCTTACATTCCCAACAGAAACCAACACGTGCCAGTAGGATTACCTGGATCCATGCCATCAGAATCAGAGACGTCTGTTACTTACCCATTACATTTTCTAAAGAATGAGGTCTGTTTTGGGGGTCAAAATGATCTTTTTTTGTTTCAAAATTTAAGTTAAATTATGTAGAAATAACAAGTTAAAGAAAAAGCATAAAAAGGATCAAACTCTGGAAGTTCTCAAAAGGAAACCTCCCATTTGACCAGATCTGAAATTCTTTTTGGAGTCTCACGTCATGAACATTTTCACAATTTTGACTTTTTGGCCTGATTTGGGTTGGGACATTTTTTTTGAAATCTCAAAATTTCTTATGGGACAGGGAGAATGTTTCTCACTCAACACTACTGGGGGTCAACGTATCAAACGTGCCCCATTTTAGAGTTTGCTCTGAGAGAGTCTGGCTATTTTCATCTTCCTGGTGATGCATCTGCTCAGGGATCTGGTTTAGTCATGAACATCTTGACTAAAGTATTTAAAAAAATCCAAAGAACAAGAACTTCCTACAAACGTATGTACATTCAGATTCTTCGCATTTTATGTGCTTTGTCCTGGCCTAGCCAATGATGCATCAGCAGCTATTTAGCAACATGGCTATGTACTTCCAAACATGTTTAGCAGGAAATTCAATGGGACAGAGACAACTCTGGTGGAGTTTGATTGGATCTGATTGGTGTTGCCTCAGGGATGAATTTGACACTTTTTAATTTGAATTTTATGTCCTGATCCCTTTTCAGCTAAGACTGGGAGGACTCATTTAGTTTCAGCTAGAAACTACTCTGGGTTTTACAGCCGGAGGACAAAACTTGAACGTGGGAACAGAAAGCAACAAAAACTTGTTCCCTCTGCTGGTGGGAATTGGCTTCGCTCTTTTTATATCATTGGAGGATCTGGACCAAAACAGAGCCCAACCCCCCAAAACTCCACTGGGCCATCCCACTGCATCTTGAAATGTCGCCACTACATTATCAGTGTTTAGAAAATGTACAAAACTCCTTCACCTGCAGAGTCCTGGTTACTCCTGCTGGTCAGTTCAAGAGGAAAAGCTAAGCCATTGTTGTGACTACTGTATCTGCTGCTTTCTCTAGCAGATGTCTGTTAACTCAAAGTTTTCCGACCTGAGATTTTTTACTGATTAAACTTTCCCAGGCAAAGAGTAACGCCCTTCCTGGACACCCGATGGAACAGAGATCTTTGCTCTCAGATCTGAGCACTTTTGGGGAGAGGCTGGAATTTCTGGGGGCTTGTCTACACTTATCATTAGATTGATACTCCGGAAATCGAACACTCGTGGTCAATTTAGTGGGTCTAGTAGGTATGCGCTAGACTGACCACCTCTTGTGCTCTTGTTGACCTCGGTACTCCACAGGGTCATAACCAGGGTTCCTGCAAATGTTTTCCACCCATGGGCAGAATAAATTTTGTTATGTGCACCAAGGCATGTATGGATTTACACCACCAATAGAAACATGCACTGCTGGCTGAGTGCACCCTGCAAATCAGCTGAGTAGCACCTGACTCTCTCCTGGGCAGCTGCCCCAGTGCTCAGCTTGCAGGGAGCACTGGTTACTAGGAGTCACGGAGATCGACCGCCTGCTGTGGGGATGGCGCAGAAAATCGATGTAAGGTATGTGGACTCCAGCTACACGATTCACATAGCTGGAGGGGCGTAACTCAGTTTGACTTTGCCCCCCTCCACAGTGTAGACCTGCTCTCAGATAGATGCCAACCACATTGGATCTCTCAAGGGACTCACCCACAGCCCCACTATGTACCTACGACAGCGTTCTCAGAGAACTGCCAGAACCCCATGGACTTGGTCCTTTGATAAGGTTCATGAGTTTGCTTACTGCTTCGGTATCAGCATAAAGCCCCTTCCATCAACGTCTGAGTTAATTAACTATCCGCAGAGGTATCGGGGCAAAGCGCCTGTCCATGCAGTGTGTTGGAGTTGGTGAAGGAAGCTGGAGTTTGGGGCGTGACATAAGAACATAAGAGCAGCTTGATGGCGTCTCATTAATGAAAAGCACAGACTTTGGGAGTTATGCATCGTCCTCAGCTGGGCCAGCCACTCACCTGTGCCCTGCATGTTTAGTGTACCTGTGGCAGGTCTTGAAAACTTTCTGCCAGGGCCTAGTCCTTTCTGCCTGGCCTCAGCAAAATGGCGGCAGCAGCCCATGGTTGGAGAAACCTACCCTCAGGCAAAACTGGGTCAGCCACATGGAACAGGGAGATGCACTTCCCTGCCCTGGCTTATTCATAGCCATTGAGGGTCCCTGTGAAATCCTCCAGTAATACTTGTGGCCTAGCAGGCAGCCATCTTGGAAGCCAATTGTCTCTGGCCAATGTCCGGGCTCTTCCCTACCCCTCCATGCCCTGTCAGATGACAGTCAAGTTGGGAGCGGAGCCCCTGAGGGCCTCCAAAGGCTTGTTCTTGGCCTTGCCCTCCGGCTGCTCCAGCCTGACGTGGCACCGGCAGGTGGAAGCCTTGCTGTAGCTGACTGAGCGCCGAGCGGTGCTCTTCTTCCACTTGTGCAGGCTCCGGATGACCCGCTTGAAGATGAGGTAGAAGATCTCGCAGACAGTGAGGACGATGCAGATGGCGGAGGCTCCCACCATGAAGTAGGTGAAGACCTTTTTCTCGGTGGGCCGGGCGATATAGCAGTCGACAATGTTGGGGCAGGGGTCCAAGTTGGCGCACTTGATGAGGCGCGGCATGTCAAAGCTATCCCACATCTTGTGGAGGAGGTAGAGGAAGCTGATCTCAATGGCCAACTTGAAGAAGAGGCTCAGCAGGTAGGTCCACCACAGCCCTCCGTGTTTCTTGCCCGTGTTGTGGTAGAGCGTGGGGCAGTTCTCGCCATTCTTCTCCCGGTTCTTCCTCTCCCGGTCTTCTCGGTAGGCGACATGCATGATCACCAGCAGGGAGGGGCAGGTGACGAAGATGAGCTGCAGGGCCCAGAGGCGGATGTGAGAGATGGGGAAGTAGTGGTCGTAGCAGACGTTGGGGCAGCCAGGCTGCTTTGTGTTGCAGTCAAAGTCCTTCTGCTCATCCCCCCACACACGCTCTGCTGCCACCACATAGACCAGCACCCGGAAGACGAAGACCACAGAGAGCCAGATCCGCCCGAAGGCCGTGGAGTACTTGTTCACCCCGCTCAGCAGGCCCTGTAGTGTCTTCCAGTCCATGATGGGAGGCGTCGGTGGGGAGCCAGACTCACCTGAGCTGGAGAAAGTCAAGAGAAATAGCTGGTGAGGGAACACAACAGGAAACATCAGCTGGATCACTCGCCAACGTGGGTAAATCACTGACATCAGCAGAGCCCCACTGATGCACCCAGCTGGGATCTGGCCCAAGGAGTTTTGCTCAGCAATTCTCTTTGTTTTGAAAGAACTCACATTTCACCACCTTCCTCCCTCTCATCCTTGCAGCAAACACACCAGGGGCACCTTTTAAAGAGGGGATCTGTAACTTCAACCTTTCTGAGTGGAAAAGGACCCAACAGGGGGACAGACTCAGGTGGCCAGTGAGAAGTCCTGTCTCCCGGCAGATGTTCTCATGAGACCTCTAACTGGCAACACAACCCGAGTGACTCAGAGCTAAAGTGCTATTAGTTGGATGGCCAATGGCACTTCCTGTGTATTACTGACCTGAGAACTCACCCCTCCCCTTGCTGCCCACATCCCCAAAGCTACCCAAGGTGGCACTGGCTGAAGTCTAGAGTGTTTAACCCTGCAGAAGTCTGGTCTTAAAAAGCAAACTGGTTTTGCTTGGAGAAAACAAGAGAACTATTACATCAAAGTACCTTCCTTTGGAGTGAGTTAAAAAAAAGCCTTTGTGCCCTGGTGTTAATTTAGGCTAGGAGACAAAAGAAATGATTAGAAATTAACACGTGCAGTGCAGGTTGCTGTCTGGCTGAACACTAATGCAATTGGCTAGTGAAGAACTCTCTTATGGGACAAAGACAAGGAGCTGGATCCCCCAGTGGCTGACATTCTGTGGTGCAATCACTCCAGCTAGAGGGCAAGGACAGCTCAGGGGTTAGCATATTGGCCTTGTAAGCCCTGGGTTGTGAGTTCCCTCTCTGAGGGGGCTTGTTGAGGGTCTGGGGCAGGTTAGATCTAAAAAAAATAAACAAACCTCTGTCAGGGATGGTGACAGGACCTGCCCCTGAGGCAGAAGACCAGACTCAATGACCTCTCAAGGTCCTGTCCAGCTCCATGAGACGTGTATATCTCCATGTTTCCAACACTATAACCTCTCCATGTAATACGAAAGGGCCCAGGCCTTGCCCAGCAATGCAATGGGATTTGCCTCTGCTCCATGTTCCTAGCCATCTTTTCCCAGAGATCTCTCTGTAGCTTGTTCCTTCTGCTCCAGGTTCAGCTCCCTAATCTCTCCTACGAGGCCCTGGTGCACTTCACTGTAACATGCCACCCTGCTCATATAGAACTACCTCCTCATGTCCCTGGTTCCTTGCACTTGCTGCCCTTTGTCCTAGGATAAGGCTCCCCGGCTCCACATGCCAGGCACCGGTGCTCCCCTTTTCATGCACTTCTACTTCCTCAGCAGAATTCTTTGCTAGGGATGTCTCTGTGCTGTCCCATTCCTGAACGTTTGTCTCACAGCTCTTAATGGCGAGGATGAGCTCCTCTGTGCAAAGTACCCCCAAACAGACAATAAAGAGTTCCTGGCTCTGCTGCTGCCCACACTTGTTAGGATGATGCATAAAGCACAGTAACATGCTGACCCCAAGCCCAAGGGAAGACACTGAGTAATGATCCTCAGCTAAAAAACACAGGAACCTAAGAACAGCCAGACGGGGTCAAACTGGGTCCATCTAGCCCAGTGTACTGTCTTTCCACAGTGGCCAGTGCCAGCTGCCCTAGAGGGAATAAACAGAACAGGTCATTGCCAAGTGATTCCTCCTCTGTCACCCATTCCCAGCTTCTGGCAGACAGAAGCTAGGAACACCATCCTGGCTAATAGTCATTTATTGACCTATCCTCCATGAATATATCTAGCTCTTTTTTTGAACCCAGTTAAACTCCTGGACTTCCCAACATCCTCTGGCAGGGAGTTCCCCAGGTTGGCTCTGCAATCAGATCTAGCTGACACTTGCCTGGATGAAACAAGCACAACAGACTCCATCTTCCTTTCCCTATAGCTGCATTTATCTCTCCTCTCCCCCGATTCACAGCAGAAAGCCATGCACACAATAGGGTATGACCCTGCAGCTCTTTTGCATTCCACTTTGAATTTCCAAGGAGGGTTTTGCCTAATTTACCTTACTTTGTTCAAATGACAGGGTCAGTTTTGAGGCAACATGCTTGAAAAGCTGTGACATTTTTGAGCAAACACGATACTTTGCAAATTTCATATGGACAATTTTTTTTTTTAATATTGAGACGTGCAAAAGGGGCAGTTCTCAGAATCTTTCCCTGCCAAACTGGCCTTTTAACAAACCTGACAAAGTTTCTGCAATGTGCTGGAATAAACCTGCAAAACCAACGTTGCACAAAATTCACGGGGAAAATGCACCCCATTTTTCAGGCACTGCTGACAGGAACAGAGACAACCAGCCACATCCAAACTTCAAACTCTGGCCTGGGGTAGCAAAAAGAACAGTAACAAAAAAGCCTCGATTAATTTTTAAATTTCTGATCACTAGGTGTTTGCTCCAGTCACGCAGAAAGAAGGTGCCCATGGTGATGCAATGCACTGTGGGAAAGAATAAAGGTTCTCTGGACTGGACAAGCAAGTTCTGGGCGATACCAGGCATATTTTACAGATGACACAAAGGCCATGATCAATTGACTCCCATTGACTTCAATGGGCTTTGGGTCAGAGCCAAAACAAACATTCAGTTTAAGCCTCCGTCAAGAAAACTAGTGAACATGAGAGGTGGCCCAACAGCAGGACTGATTCACAAATGTTTGTACGTCCACAGGCTCCAACTTCGGTTCAGTTTGGTTCTTGGGGTCAAATTATTTGGTATCTGAGACTCCATTTATTTATGAGAGTGTCTGCAAATACCAAGTTTCATGAGTTCTGGAGGGAATGTTTATTTGCCTGGGAATTTCAACTGGAAATTCACTATTAATTTGTGCTGGGAAGCACCAAGAGGATCCTGGCCCAGTAGTGCTGGACACAGAACAAGTCAGGTATTTAAAAGATCTCAGTCCTCCAGAGCTGGATTCAGGTCGTCCGGGTGAAAAATCCCATTCTGAACCTCAAGCACCTCACAAGCAGAGCCACTGAAATCAGTGGGACTCTGTATCTGCTTAAACTGGCCCACAACGCGGCAATAGGAATAGCACCATGTGACTTAGGAGACCAATCATGCACCACGCATCACAAACAGCCAAGAGTCAAAGAGAACAATTTGCCCATGGGCTGTAAACTTGTTAGCATGTGTCCACCCTTTCCTAGTAGCACATTGTGAGTCTTAGCCTGTGATGGGATACCACCTGCAGGCAGATAGGGCCCCAAATGTGTAATTAATATTAGTACAGGTTGAACGTCTCTCATCTGACACCCTCAGGACTTGACCGGTACCAAATGAGAGAATTTGCTGGACCACAGGAGGTCAATATTGTCTAACACATTATCAACACTTCCATTGCTGACTGGGCTCTTAGAAGACATTTAAGGTAAATTACACCTGAATAACAGCACAGAACATGAAGAGCCAGGACTGGTGGCTGGAAACAAACTTGATGAGACTGTGGGAAAGTTGGCTACACCCATGATAAGTGGTCATCCAGCTAACTAAAATCAAGCTGGATCATGGATGTGGCTGGATGAGAGTTCCAGATTAGAGAGGTTCAACTGATAATTGCTTTGGTCACACCCTATCTGTGCCAGCAGCAGGGCTAATGTTCAGTTTCCTGCGCAGCTGAATGGCGTCTTTGTGCCTTATACAACAGTAAGAACATAAGAAAACCCCATGGACACAGCTGGCCTCCAAAGAACACTCTTGACTCTCCACAGACAAACATACAAGGCTCACTGTACATGCTGCTACGCAGGGTGGTTCTGGTGTCTTCCGCAACAGAAGACAGAAAGCCCTGCTAGATGGAAGGCCCCCAAGACTATTTAATTGCACACTCAGTAGGATTTACCACATTTCAGGGATTGGCTGAAGCCCCATCTCCAAGGCCCAGGGCAGACTTACTGTGAGTGTGTTGTGGACAAGAGTGATTTCCTTGGATCCTCTGACTCATATCGCTGCAATGCGCACATGGCCCTCGTCTGCTCCAAGAGGCTGCAGGCTTCTTCTGCTTTCTCCAGATAACAAGGAGACCTACCTATCTCTCTGGGACACAGATTGCCTGGTGCAAACGGAGGCTCTGGAGATGTTTGCTTGTGTGCAGTATGCAGATGAGGGTTACAGGTGGAGTATGAGTAGAGAACCGACTCATGTGCAAAGGGGGGCAGGGCAGGGTAGGGTGGGGGGTGCTGTGGTATTATAGGGAATTAGATAAAGTTCAGTACAAGTTGGCACTTTTTGGTAACATGAACCTCTTGGTCTTCAGGAGAATATTGATCAGAGGGGCAGCCAAGTTAGTCTGTATCTTCAAAAACAAGAAGTCCTGTGGCACCTTATAGACTAACCGATATTTTGGAGCATCAGCTTTTGTGGGCAAAGACCTGCTTCATCAGAGAATACTTGTGAGGGAGAGACAGGAACCCTCAGTTCCTGGGTTTGGATGGTTGAGCAGTATCCAGAGCCTGGCACGCACTCTACCAGGTGCACTAGTATGCTAGAGAAGGGCATAAAGAGCATTTGGGCTTTCACAAAACAGCCTGACGGGAAGCCCACGGAAACCAATGGAACGACTCCAAGGATTCTGGATTGGGCCCTCAGGGTGTTTTCTTCCTACAGCCTCGCAACATTCCTGAAAGACTTTCTCACGCTCCCTTCTTTCACTCGGGAGTGAAGATCAGACAGTTCATCACTTCACTCTGCCGACAGACAAGTGGCACCTTCCAGGGATCCGTGATGGGTATTTATATTTTATAGCCCACACGATATAAATCTGGCATGAGGCAATGGGGAAAAAAACACCCTAATTTTTCCTTTTATAGCTCAAGCTCTCGCATTCGCTTCTGTTCCCCAGATCTAAAACCCGGCAGACTGGCGGATTAAAACAATGTACATGAAAATGTGAAATGAATCCAGAGTTCCTTCATAACGGTGTGTAGCTCTGCTCCAAAAGGGTGGGGGAAAATCACCTCCTTTTCCTTAATTTCTGGGTATTGCTTGCAAAATATCACAAATGCCTCAACATGGGACTAGAGTCGCTTGAACGTGCTCACCTGCCTGGTGAAAATACTCCACCCCGGGGTCTAATTTCTTCCAGACAAAATAGATCTAGTCAGGTCGGAATCATTTCCTAGTGCTATTGCCTGGTGCAGCAAAGCCAGAGGAGCAGGCAACCTAATGTCCCATAGCAATATGCCGGTGAAACTGAAGGTAAATTGCACTCACCTGTCTCTCCTGCTACTTGCCGCTGAATGGGACAGCAGTCAGATCTCCCAGAGGACACTTGTTTATGGGCTATGCCATTCAGCTGCCTCCTCTGCAGACGGAAGAGAGGGAGAGGTTTTTCCAGCTCATGTCCTGGCAACAGCTTCCCTTCTTGCTGAAGGCGTGGCCCTGCAGGAGGTGAGCAAAGAAAAAAAGAATCTGTCTCTGACTGGTGAAGCAGCAGAAGCCAGGGGGAGCAGGGGTAAGGCTTCACCTCTTGCTAGGACAGCTGTGCAGCTGGGGACCAGGGGGCCCACCACCCACCATGCAAAAGGCTGTGACAGACCAGGAGGCAGCACCCTCCCTGCCTCGGGGTGCCACATTTTCAGCCCTGTGTCAGATTCTGCCAAGCACAGGCACAGATTGCTGTGCCTAGCCACACAGCATCCCCCAGGACAAGGAGCAGAGAGCAGACCCTGCTGCTTGCTCTGGCTTCAGAGTGCAGGGTTGCAGGAAGGAGGTCTATAGCTCAGCAACCCAACAGCCAGACGAGGACTGTCTGTCAACCTACACATCCTTGGACCAGCCCCTCTGCCCACTGGAGCTGGGGATGGCCAAGGAGCTGGGGACAGCCAAGGAGCTGGGGACTTGCCACTTGGTGGGGTGTGTGTGTGTGTGTGGAGGGGGCCTGGCCCAACCATGCACTACATTTGCCCAAGATTAGGGGTATGATGGTGAGGTTAAACAGGCTGGGACTTCTCCGCTTGGAAAAAGACACCTAATGGGGGGGATATGGGAGAGGTCTATAAAATCATAACTGGTGTGGAAAAAATGAATAAAGAGGAGTTATTTACATCTTCATGTAACCCGTCTATTAATGCCAGGTGCGCCTGCCAGAAGGGCCGGGTTCAGCTCCTAGGGGGTTCCTGTCAAGGATACAACCAACCGGCTCGAGCCCCCACCCAGTGGCCTGGGACAATCTCACCCCACTTGCTGAGTGCCTGTAAGCCAGTTCTCCCCTTCCCCCCACCGCAAGCACAGAGTCTAAGATAGAAACAGCTTATTTAATGACAATAACCTAGCCCAAGTTTACGGTGGCAGATGCAGTATATCAAAGCAAAGGAGAGACAAACCCCTTTAACGAGATACCATCTTCATACGCTATAGAACCAAGGCTCTTGCTGGGGCTCTTTGCCCTCCCCCCACCACAGTTACAGGGTGTACCACAGATACATCACCAGGGCAGTACTAGCTGTCCGCTTGTCTGCAGCATCCCACTGACTGCCACCTGCTGGCCGCTAGCTATTCCTCCTACCGGCCGCCCGTCAGTCGCCATCGTCCGCCGCTCCTCCTACCGGCCGCCCACCAGTCGCCATCGTCCACTGCTCCTCCTACCGGCCGCCTGCCTGTCACTGTCGTCCGCTGCTCCTCCTACTGGCCGCCCGCCAGTCGCCATCGTCCACCGCTCCTCCTACCGGCTGCCTGCCGGTCGCTGTCGTCCGCTGCTCCTCCTACTGGCCGCCTGCTGGTCACTGTCGTCCGCTGCTCCTCCTACCGGCCGCCCACCAGTCGCCATCGTCCACCGCTCCTCCTACCGGCCGCCTGCCGGTCGCTGTCGTCCGCTGCTCCTCCTACCGGCCGCCTGCTGGTCACTGTCGTCCGCTGCTCCTCCTACCGGCCGCCCGCCAGTCGCCGTCGTCTGCCTCTGCTCCCTTATCGGCCACCTGCCGGTCGCTGTCATCCACCGCTGCTCCCTTACCAACCACCCGCCAGCATCTGCTGGGGGACCGCCCTGAGGGAGAACCCTGTGATTTCAGCTCTGCGTGGCCTCAGCAGCCACTCCATGATTTCAGCTCTTAATATCTCCCTAGTATCCAGCTCCATCTTTCAACAGCTGGGGAGGGCTAGTCAAGCCAGGCTTATAGATATGTGGCCAAGGTGTGGGTAGGGCCAATGCACTCAGCAAGCTGAGTCAACTAATACCCCTCCCTTTCTGCTTTATGATGCTTTAAACCAGGGAGCCCCGTGTAAGCAATGTCTTATGTAGCTATGGGGACTGCTCTGTCCCCCATAACAACCCAGAGCATTGGTGAGATCCCACAACTCCCGCACTGAGCATCAGCATAAATTGTGATTTTACAACAAGGTGTTTACAATAGACCAAATCTCATGACTTACTTGCTACCCATTAGGCTTTGCCTGAAAGGTATCACACATGCACCCCTTTGCATCCTCATACAAATGATCTCTGGGAGACACATTCCTCCCAGCCTTCAGCAGCATTGCTTTCCTGCTGCCGCCTTCCTTACCTCCACATAACACAAGGAGGAGGGGGTTGCCCAATGACATCAGTAGGCAGCAGGCTTTAAATGAAGAAAAGGAAGCACTGTTTGAACCTCTCTCGTCAGGCACCCTCCAGTGCTGAACCAGAGAATTTGCTGGATGACAGGAGGGTAATAATGTCTAGCACATTACCAACACGCCCACTGCTGACTGGGCTCTTAGAAGACATGTAGGGGTAAATTACAGCTAATAACAGCACAGAAGACTGACAGCCAAGACTGGGGCCGTAAACAAACTTATGGGACTGCAGGAAACTTGGCCACACCCGTGGTAAGTGGTCATCGGGCTGACTAAAATCATGCTGGATTACAGGTGTTGCTGGATGAGTGTGTTCCCGATTAGAGATGTTCAACCTGTATTTCTTCAGACAACATGCAATCAACCTGGGGAACTCCTCGCCAGAGGATGTTGTGAAGTCCAAGACTATAACAGGGTTCAAAAAGAGCTGGATAAATTCATGGGGGACAGGGGCATCAATGGCTGCTAGCTGGGGTGGACAGGGATGGTGTCCCTAGCCTCTGTTTGCCAGAAGCTGGGAATGGATGACAGGGACAGATCAAGAGATGATCACCTGCTGTGTTCATTTCCTCTGAGGCACTGGCCACTGTCGGACGACAGGCTACTGGCCTATAGATGGACCACTGTGGCCATTCTTAATACATGAACCTTGTCTCCAGAGCACACCTGTGCTAAGCACTGTGCTGCAGGCAGCTCACACAGACAGGCAGAGACAAAGCCTGCAGGGGAAGCGAATGTAACACATTACCATCAGTCAGATCTCCCCTTAGCATCTGGGCCCAGGAGCTATCAAGCCTGTGACTTGGCAGCCGAGGAGTCCAGCTGAATACAGCTTCCCACGCAGATGGTTTGATCCCCGCGGATGATTTCGCCGTTGACATGTGGCTGCGTCTACACTGCGAGCTGGGGCTGTACCTGCCCTGCTTGTGCACTTAGCTTTCAGCTTGCACGGGTCCAACACAGCTGTGCTAGGGTCAGAAGGGACACAGCTGGGCTGAACTGAGTGCAATCCGACCAGGAACAGGTGGGGATGGACTTGGCCCAGCTCAGCTGTCCCTCTGATGTGGCTGCACTGCTCTGCCCGCTGGCAGTAGTGTGCACAGTGAGGGTACACACACACGCACAGATAAGCAGGCCAGTCGTGCTCCCTCGTTTGTAGCACTTGCAGACCTATACACGGCCACCAGCTCATTGCAACTCGAGTGGAGATCTCAGCTGTGTGTGGCGCTTTCATGCCTGGTAGAGTTACTGGCCCCAGAGGGATCACACCCAAAGCCATCTGCCACGTGTCTGCTACTCCGTGTGAACCTGCGGAGCACCAGAAAGCATCAGCCGGTGCCCAAGGAGGTTGGCCGTGCCCCACCACCATTGCATCTGTACAGCCCATTAGGTTTCCATCCCATGCTACACACCTCCCCAGCACCTGACGCACTGCAGCTAACAGCCCGTCATGTTAAACACCAGGTGCCAGCCGACGGGCTATTTGGTGGAGATTCCTTGACTCGGGAAATCTCTTCTTCCTTGGGCCTGGGTTTGCTGCCCTGCAGACATTGCCTCTCCGCCCAGGCTTTTGCTCAAGGAGTAGGGATGTGGTGGGCGTACGCTCTTATTTACTGCAGGAGGCTACTTAGCCAAGAGTTTTCATTACAGACTGTGTATTGGTTTTACACACATGCCAGGATCCTGTTGTAGGTGCATTTTAAATGCTGAAAAATAAAGGCAGGACCAACTCTCAGAGCTGGCGTTGCTGGGGTGGGTTCTAATGCCAGTGTATCCCTCCTGGGGTGGCTGGAATTTCTAAGGCTACTCAGGCCCTGAGTAAGAATCTCTCTCTAAACAACTTCAACTTGCGAGGTACAAATTCCCTCAAACTCTACATATTAGCATCTTATAAATAGAGATGGGCCAAAACCAACACGTTGACCTGGCATCAAACCCAGGTCAGGCTCTGGGTCGACCTTTCAGGGTTTGATTTTGCACGTCTAGTATGGTAGCATGAAACTGACCTCTCGGGATCATCGATGATCACTGTGCTTCCCATTGACCTTCCCCAGTATGGACAGCCAAGTTAGTCGAGTGCAGACACATCGATTTTGGAGATACAATTGCCATAGCTAGAATTGCGTATCTGTGGTTGACTTACTTTGCCCAGTGTAGACGTAGCCCAAGGATGCCCATTGAGGAGGTGGAAATCTCCATCCAGATTCCCCCTGTAATTACTCTGCTGGTGGAACTGGTGTGAAAAGGCCTCTTCTATTTAACTGCCCCCCCTCGCACAAACGCCTGGAAGGGACAGGCACATTTCAGTGGACAGCTGTAGCCAATCAGCATCTCTCAATGCATCCTGGGAGACCGGTCTGGCGCAAACAAAGGGAACAGCTAAAGGAAGACGTTGGGGCCATTAGTTTCATCAGGCGTCGATGTGACTCAAACCAGGCACAGTCGAGCCACTTCATGATTCTTTGCCCTAAGGAGGCCTGAGGTCTTCACTGCCACAGGGCAAGGGAAAGGCCTGGTTTTGTGTTGCACACCACATCCAGCACCAAACAGTTCCTGTCCGTGGCATAACTCAGTTCACACAGTCAGCTCAGAAGGCCCCCAGGCAGCCCACGTATCTCCGGAGCACTAGCGCCCTGTGCTGCGATCCTATCAGCTCTGACATGCAAGGCTGCAACGGTCAGCACAAGGTGCACTAGAAAACAGCAGTGGCGACTCACAACTGGGTCCTCATTCACCTTGCATGTGCGGTGCACCAAAAAGGGTGCAAAGCCACAAGGAACGTTTGCTGCAGCAGGGGACGAGTTGGCTGTGTAGCTGCTGTCTGTCACTGACTGATGGAAAGAGATTTTCATGCAGAGTCTGAAGCCTTCGCTGGTCTCACCCCTAGAGCTGGGCACACAACTGGCTTTCCAGTTCCGTGGCTGTTTAAAAAAAAAAAAAAAATCGATCAAAACAAAAACTCCACGAGGGTCAAAACTAACGTGAAGTTTGTCAGCAACTGGCGAGGCCAGTGAGGTCTGTGCTGAAGGAGGGTTTTGCACCTGGCTCGCCCATGTCACTGGTGAGTGCCCCAATGCTGAGACTATAGGGGAGCAGCAGTGCTATCACCCAGCTCTATTCACCACTGAGCAGTTTCCCGCCTCCCATGCAACCCCTGCACATCTCCCTGTTCTTAAAGCAAACCCAACCTCTTCTAGCCTCGGAACGAGCTGAGCGGAGGTACATGGCCCCCCACCAAATCTTCACCTTTTCACATCAGGCACCTTTCCGTGAATGCAGAGAAAACCCCCAGCTGGGGAGGGAAGGGCTGTATCAAATGCAGCCCCCTGCTCACAGAGGGGCACTGCTTGCTTGGAAATCAGATAAAAAGGGTCCATGGCTAGGTGGAACCTGTTCCTTCCCCTCCTTCCGAGACAGCCGCGTCGTCCGGCTGGGGTGAGGGCCGCCCAATGGCAGTGCCCAACAGCGCACAGGGAAGCAAGTGGCACGTGGAGCAACTGAGGCCCCGTTTTTAAAACGCTGGAGTCGGACCGAGATAAAGCAGAGACACAGGAAGAGGATTTGCAGGACTTTCCATAGCAACACACCCCCTTGCTGGTGGCAGCTTGATGAGCACAGATCCAGTCCCTTGATTTCAGTGTGAGTTGGCCCAGGTGAACCGTAAGAGACGAGAGGGGCCTGCACCCCCCCTCACTCCACATTAGGCCATTGCACCAGACAGCATAGTTCTCCACATTGTGGGAGAGAGACGGAGAGCTGGCTGTGTGTGGACACTGGACGGTTGTGTGTGCCTGTGTGGGGCTGTGATCTAATACCATGCGTATCGTTCTTTGCAGGAAGAATTTTAGGCATGGTCGGGCGTGGTCCCCCTCCTGCCACCCCTTAAAAATAATCAGCTCTTGTGCAACATATTGAGCACCTTCCAGCAAGAAACAATTTCCTCCTGTGGAAGGGCTGATTCATGTCTGAGCGGGGCATAGCATGGAGCTTCTCAGGCGTGCGATACTGGCTCCTCCCTTTGCCCTGGTGCGGGGAGCCGAGTGTGTGCCTGAACAGACCTAACGCTGGGGTGGGGATCCCTCACTGTTTACTAGCATGTTTACCTTGATGCTCAGAAATACCCCTCACAGAGGGGGCCTCTCACTCAAGCGTGGGACTCCTTGTTCTAACATGCTGCGGGGCCCAGCCTTTTCTGTCTCCGCTTGATCCACAGAACTTTTGTTGTCCGGCGTGCTTAACCTCTCCACACCCCCATGAATGAAAACGTTTTGCCACGGCAAGCAAAAGCAGGGAACCTCCCTCGCAGAGGGGGATGTAGTTTGTCCGACAAAGTGCCAGCAAAGAGCCTGTGTGTACCCTGGCGCCCAGCAACAAGCTGGGGTCAACACAGCCACGTGGCTAACCCCCGTGCAGTTGTAACAAGGGGATTTCCCTGGGGCTCCCCTGCACCAGGCTGCCTCTTGCAGCGTGTGGCAGGTGAGTTTTTCTGCTCAGCTTTTTGGTTTGTGCTGCAGAAATTGTCCAGATCAGGGGTACACATGCCATGGGTGTAGCTTGGGGGAGCGAAGCAGGACAGGCATTCGCCCAGCTGCATTGCAGGCAGGCACAGCTTCCCCCCAGCACACACGCCCCTGCCCTGACACGTGCATGGCAGGTTCTTCAGAGTGTTTGGGTTTCAGGGGGGGTAGGAATGTGTGGTGGGAGAATGGAGGATGGGAGCTACCTGAATGGGTGCCAAGGGCTCTCCTGCAGCTTGCAGTTAAGGGCCAGGTAAAGGGCAACAGCCACAGGCAAGCTGGCGAGGGAGACAGAGTGGGAGACTGATGAGAGCAGAGAAGCAGAATCACTGAGCTGGGCAAAGGGGCCCAATCCTGAACTTAGCACCAGGCCGGGCTCAGCCACAAACAGGAAACTCATGTCACATCCAATGCTCCCAAACTGTAAGAAAGTATATGGGGCCTGATTCACTGTGATAACATCTATGGTACCTTTCCTGCAGCTTCCCAAAGCACAGGGCAAGCTGAGAATTCCTTCGCAAGCTCTAAAGTGCAACCACTACTGGAGTGGGGCACGGCCGTCATTCTGAACTGCCAGCACTTGTCATGGAATATGTGTGGGGGGGGTCTCGAGGCCCTGCACCCGCTCCGCAGGCAGCTGTGACTCCCATTCAGCAGGGAGAACAGAAGGTTTATTTGGCGACAGGGACACAGCGTAGAACAGAGTTGTCAGCACAGAAGCCATCAGTACAATCCATCTTGGGGACAGGGGCCCAGAGGGGATTCCTGAGCAGGACCGTGGCCCCCTTCCTCCTTCTCCAGCCAGACGCAACTGCCCCAGTCAACAGCCCAGTTCCAATTCAAAGCAGCCAGGCCCTGCCTCCCACCTCTCTCCTGTTTCCCAGGGAAGAAAGGTGTCAAAAAGCCTGGGGGGCCATTGCCAACATGTGAGAAGTCATCACACCAAAACTTCCAGAAGCACTATGCACTGATGCTGCTCCTAGGGAAACTGAGGCACCCACCTCGGGTTGCTACAGGACAGTAGGAAACACATGCAACTTAATGAGGGGAATAAAATGCTCACACCCCACCTGTGTCACTAGTAGGACCAGCAGATAAAGCAAATTTAGTTAAGTAGGACGTCTCCCATTTCTGAGAACATCAAGGGTGGGGAACTTGCCCTTGTAATGCATAAGATAGTTGAGATCTCTGCTAAGGCTGAATTTAAATGTGCCAAATTTGCCACTGAATTCCAGTTCTCATGTCTCCCTCTGTAACCTGATGGTAAAATTATTTTGTAGAAGAATGGCTCCTTTGGAATCCATTGTTGAACATCCAGGGAGGTTAAAGTGCTTCCCTACGGGTCTGTGCGTCTTCCAATTCCCGGGCATTGGATTTATGTCCATTCCTCCTTTGGTGCAGAGACGGTCCGGTCTGTCCATTGTACCAGCAGTGTCCCTAGGCCATGCACAAGATGGCATGTATCCCAGGGGATGTGCAGGTGTGTGAGCTCCTGATGGTGAGGTTGATGTGGTTCTCCCCTGTGACAGTGTCACCTGTGTAGATACGTGGACAGAGTTGGCAGCGCAGTTGGCTGAAGGGATAGGTTCCTGGGTTAGTGTTCCTCTAGTGTGGCATGTAAATGTTTGTTTGAAATGCCAGGCAGCAGGACGGGGTGTGGAGGGAGAGAGAGAAGTAGCAATGAATAAGCAGCCCGGCCCCCGGGGAGTGGATGAAGGACAAAGAGAGACAGGGGAAAGTTTCATTGCTGAAGAAATGTGATGAAATGGAAATATTGCAGCACTTGTGTGAGGCACAAAACGGCATTAGCCAAGGAGCCAAGGAGCTGGTGTGTGTCCCTACGAGACAAAGCAGACATACCCTGGACCTCCAGGGCTGGGAGCTGCAGGTAGTTTGTCCCCTGAAGGATAAATCAGTGATGATGCACCTAAGTATATTTTTAGCTCACCCTCTTGCTCTACAATACAGTATAGTGCTCCAGTCCTGGAATGTAGTGGCCGCAAACAGCGTGCAGCACGGCCTCTCTCTTAGAATCCTTGGCCCAACACCAATGATCGGCTCCCAGGGAGCAATTCTGCCTCAGGAGTTAGCTCCATCACAGTGACTAACAGCAGAAAGCAAACTCCCTCTCTCAGCAACAGTGCCACAAAAGGAGCCTCCCATCAAAACCAACATTCAGCACATTCTCCAAGACTGAACTGTGCTCTGTTGCTCAGGCACAGTGTTTATAAGTGACCTGTCACAGCACCGTCTGGTGAGTCCCAGCGTAATGCTGGTGATGTCAGATGAGGTGAGAGAATGTGAACATCAAGAAACCAGGGAGCAGGAAAGGGAGGTAGGGAGCAGATTTAGTGAAGGGCCTCAATCCAGCCCAGAACTTTTAAACCTTCACTTTGTGGAAACCATCTTGTATAAGAAGCCATTTCACATCCCTTACTTCTGCACGCACACAAGAGCCTGTACTTTCCTTGCCCTGTTTGGGAATAGCAGGAAGGATGAGCTCTACGGAATGTGTTAATGAACTGTTTGGAGTTAAGGTTCCAGCTCCCCAGTACCTGTTTCTCTTTACTGACAATGATTCTCTTGGAGAAGTGATTTACGATTCTCTAACTAATTGCCTCTGACACTGGGCTTTGTTCATGTAGGGGTATAAAATGCTAGAGTTAGCTGCATCAAGCAGCCTTGCTGGACATGGTTTTACTAGTGTCCAGTTTGGCTCACCTGTTGCCTTATTGAATTCAATAAAGCTGAATGTTAGCTGCCTAAACACAGAGAAGTCTTGTGCTTCAACAACTTGTTACTAACCAGCCACGCCGTAAACAAACAAAAGCAGCAAAAGTGAATTGGCAGGAAATTGCCAATTCCTGGGCATGTGTAATTCTAACCGTGCCCCTCCACATTGCAACAACTTGCTGGCTGCCTGACCTGTGACGCTACCTGGCAGTGTGAGTGAGCCAGGTGACTCATGGTGAGTGATCTCCACGGAACAAAGCCGGGCTGGCCGAAGGGAATGCTTGGAAGGAAAGTGGCTTTCTAACATCTCTTCTCCCCAGCCAAGTTGGGCTGCAGCATTGCAGCTGCCCTGCAAACTCGGGGGCTGGTTGAATCGAGGCCTGTCACTGAAGCGTGGATGCCCATGTCTCTATTTCAAGGTTGATGCACCATGATCCTGAGAAACGTGGCTGTTAAAAAAAGAGGAAATTCAACACACGTCATCCTCTTCTCACCTGGCCGACAACTCTCCTCTGTGCTACATGAGGGCAGGTCTACACTGGACCTTAAAGTCGATCCTAGATATGCAATTCCAGCCACGACAGTAGCACAGCTGGAAGCGACATATCTACAATTGACTCATCTGGCCTTCCTCACAGAGGGAGGGTGACGGGAGAAACTCTCCCGTTGACCCCCGTGGCTTCTTGCAAGAATGCGGAGTACAGGGGTTGACTGTCAAGCCCTGATAGTTTGGTTTCACGCATCCCCACCAGCTGCGTGAAATCGAGCCCCAGAAGCTCAGTCCCGATGCTCAGCGGCTAGCCCCTAGATCCTGGGGCTGACCCTTGCTTCTGCTGCTAAGCTGCTGTGCAGTACCGGGGAAGCGAAACCCTAGCCAGATTACCAGCTTTTTGGGCAGGTGCTGTCCCTCGCTTTGTGACTACCCCAGCGCCATCCTGGTCAAAGGCTGACCCGGAGCAGCTGCCTCAGGCCCTGGGCTTTGGAGAGTCCCATGGCAGCTGCCCCAGGCATCCTATGGATGGGAGGTGGAGGAGGACCCAGGGCAGGGCTCTGGCGGCAGGGGCAGGTGGCGGCAGCAGCAGGGAGTTGCATCCCCCCTGGCTTCGCGCTGCACTAGCGGCAGACTGCTCTGCTCTGCCATGGCCTCCCAGCCCGCTGAGCCCCGCTTGCCTGTGACAGCGGGAACCAGCCCCTGCTCCCTGTGCCTGCAGAGAAGCAGGGCTCAGTGGGCTGGGAGGGGGTGGCAGAGCAGAGTGGGGAAGGCTGCCGCTCGCACCACGTGCAGAGTGATGTGCAGCCAGGGGGAGGTAACCCTCCGGCTGCTGTCACCACCATGGCTGCGACCTCTCCCTGGTAATCCCCAGGCAGGCCCTGTGCGGCGAGGGGTTTTTCCAGAGCCTTGCACCTGGGGCATTGGAGGGCGAGGACTTCCCCAGGCTGTACCACTCCTCCGCAGAATACACAGTGCCTAGCAGAAGCCCAGCCTCTGGTGGGCCCATCACTAACGACGTGAAGTCTGCAGGGATGCTGGTGTGAAAAGGCGCGAAAGGGAAGGGATGCTCTGAACAGGGTGTGGCTCTTTCAGACTCTGTTTACTCCTGTTTCCCGGGGTGGGAGCAGCAGGACGGTAAAGTTTGACTTTTAATATCCTTTCACGTGTATTTCAATACATAGTTCTGCTAACAGTCAACCACATGTTGGGCTTTAGATTAACCCCTACAGCTCCAGAGACCAGGTCCTCTGCCAGTGTAAAGTGAACCCAGAAGCTACCTGATTTACACCAGCTGATGCTCGAGTCCCAGATAGTTATTCGTGGTTCATGTGTTTGATCGCACAGGAGGGAACAACCGACTTGTTCTGTGTGGTCAGACCTGTGTTTGAAACAGGCGGCAGAACTCAGGGAGCCAGAGGAGGCCGCTTGGAGAAATAGGAGAAAGAACAATGGGAATCACATCCCTCATCCCCCTCTGGAATTCTCAAGCAGCTCCCCTCTGGGGGCACATGTCCCATTTCCCCTGTCCCCCAAAAACAGTACTGCTGCTGCTTGAGAATGAATGAGACAAGGCAGTTTCCTGTGCTCTTTTCAGTGTCACAATCCAACTGGATGATGTCCCACCAGAAATGGTATCTTGCAATGGACGATGTTTTACCTGACAGAGGGTGTGTGTGTGTTGCACATTGAATTTATAAGAGGTGTTAGTCTGCAGCTGCAAAAACAATGAGCAGTCCCTGTGGCACCTTACAGGCAAACAGATTTATTTGAGCGTAAGCTTTTGTGGGTAAAACCCCTTGCCAGACATGTCTTATGCCCAAATAAATCTGTTAGTCTTTAAGGTGTCACAGGCCTCCTTGTGATTATACCATTTATAGCCAGAGAGCAATCTCCCGCTGGGGATGGAGGAGTTGGTTTTGTACATTCTTTCTGAGTGCTGCAGAGAGACCAGGAATGTTCGTGCTTCCTGGAGAAGAGTGGGACGATATTTTTATGCATGGGCTAGAACTCACGGCTGAGACGAGATTAAACTGGGGCTTTGGCCTGACGGACAGACAGAAGGGTGGTGCTGGACTGAGAAATACCACCCTGAAACAATAGGTTTTATTCTCTGCTGGAGCAGTAATTACCTCCAGAGCTTCCCCCTTTGGTACTACAGCTCTCCAGTCTCATGCAGCTTTAAGGAGACATCTGGAGCAGCCAGAAAAACCAGTGGGCTGGAAGACAAGGGTCACTCCCATGACAGCTCAGTGCTGTGTTGGGGAATCACTTGGGAAGCCCCAGGTGCTGATTCACAGCACAGACAGGAAAGCGGAACAGGGTTCACAGAGCTTTCCTGTTCCTTGTGGGCAGAGAGCTCTCCAGGACTCAGATCCACAGCACTGGACCCAGGGGAAAGCGGAGGCCCTGGGGGAATGGGGCTTTCAGGCATGGGTTACTTGCATGTCTTTCAGTGCTGAGTCAAGGTGTTACCTTATCCCACCCACATGCTTCTCACGGGGGCCAGGACGATTTCTGTAGCAGGGGTGCAACTGTGAACCCTGGGTTTGGCGGAAACCACTCCAAGCTGTGTATGTGTCAGGGGTGGGGGGTGACAGCAGCCCCTGCCTGCCTAGTTCCAGCCGATGCTAGAACAGAGCAGCCAAAGGGAAAGACCTAGTGAGGATTTCCTTCCTGGACCACCTTCCTGTCATCCTGTCGGTTGAACCTCTGAAATCCAGCACACTCTGGTCCAGGAACATCTATGATCTGGCTCTGGCGGGACCCACAGGTGTTGTGGGACCAGAGAGCCCTGGCGGCTGGGAATGAGGGCCACCCAGGAGTCTCAGTTGCAGGCCTGGCCAGAGCTGGGAAGTCATAGCCGGCCCAGCGGCTGGGAGCTCTGCTGATTGGGAGTGGAGCCCAGTGGCGGGCTGGCGGCCAGCAGGGGAGTCCCCACCTCTGCTGGCCTGGCAAACTTCCTGGCTTAGGACCACTCAGGTCCCCAGGGTGTCAGACCAGGGAGGTCCAACCTGCCTAGCTAAGGCAGCTAAGGAGAGCAGGCCATGGGGGTGACTCATTGTAACTATACTTACAGTGTGAGGATCCGTGCTGGTTCCCAGCACGGGCAGGGCTGCCCCAGCCGGTTGTTCTTGTTTCCCGTCTGAGCTGGGGATGGGGCTAAGCTGTGACATTTGGACTGGAGCGTTCCCGAAGATCAAGCAGTCCTGGAGCACCTGAAAGACCGACCCATTTCTTTATTAGCTTTGGTGGGTCTCAGTCTTTCAGGTGCTCCAGGGCTGCTTGTGTTTTGTGAAGATGCAGAAGAGCTGAGACTTTTTCCCAAAGATGGAGCAGGTTAGGTTGAGTGTGGAGCTCCTGCTCAGGCTTCCCATGCAGGCCCTTCCTTCTGGCCACCCTCCTCCACCTCCCTCCACTACCCTCCATGCTAAGTCCCCTCCGCTGTGGATTTGTAGAGCTCCCCTGGCCCTGTAATGCCGACAGGGGGAAGTGAACCTGGGACCTTTGGAGCTTAGTGCAGGAGCCTCCGTCGCATGAGCTAAAAGCCAGCTGGCTCTCAGCTGAGGCTGGAGAGGAGATACCTTCTCTCTCCATAAGTGGTCTAAGTGCCACGCTGTGGGACAGTGAACGCCACCCGGTAGGGGAGTGGGTTACACCCCCCCGCCCACTGTGCAGGAGCCCGGATTCCTTCACTGGCTCGCTACAGGCAGCTGCTGAGGCACCAGCTTTTAACAGCCTTACACAGCCCCGGAGGCTGGCCATGTCTTGGGGTTAGAAAGAAATCTGGTAAAAGAACATATGGAATTAGCCTCCTCTGTTATCGGGAGACTGGAACCCCTGAAGGGGAAGAACAGGCTTCAGTCCACACAGTCGATTAGTGGCAGAGCCAGGAACAGGCCCAGTGGTCCTGGATTCCAGCCCCCACCATGGTGTAGCCACTTTGCCAGTGGTCCCTGTAACTCTTTCCACCCACGGGCAGAACAAATTTTGTTCTGTGCACTGAGGGAGCTGCGGACGTGCACCACCGGTATGAACAGACGCTGCTGGATGTGGGTGCTCTGCTAATCGGTCAGGTGGCACCTGAACCTCTCCTGGGCGGCCAGCCAGGTGCTCAGCTTCCAGAAAATCCTGCACTCTCTGGAAATCCACCAGGGCCCTTCACGTCGGCAGCACCTGGGTCACAAGCGTGTGTGTGCGCCACCGCAGTGGTTAGCATCGGTTCACTGCAGATAACCCCCATGAGCCCACAGTTGACAGGGGCTGGGCTCTTCCACACCCCCAGAGGTGAACAGCTGGGCACGTTTGAGTAGCTGATGGAGAATGAGAACGGGCAGGTTCCCTCATCTAATCGCTTTTTGAATAACTCACCCGAGTCCTCTCCAGCGCTCTGCCTTATGCCCTCCTGACGGTAGGAGCTGGTGAAACACCGCGTTTAATCCCCCAAACAGGTTCGGCCAGAGCTGTTGAACAGCAGCGAGTTAGCTCTTTGTATGGTGTCAACAGCCCAGAACGAATCAATACTGCTTAACAGGAGTTAAACACATGCGAGTGATGAAAGGGCATTAAAAATACATCCAGTGCAGCAGTTAATACCATGTTCATGTAACTGCATTATACCACATCCCTCTACCCAGCATGTCACCTTAAGCTCATTCCCAGAAAGCACCAGGAGAGCAGAGACCGTCAGGAAGGAAGGGAGGTGGAAGGAACAGAAGAACTGTCATAAACAACCAGACCAGGGTCCTAATTTTTTTTTATCCAGGGGTGGAATAAATTCTGTTATGTGTAGCCAGGCATATGTGGACATGCACCAGCAGCAGAAACATGCTGACAGCTGTGGGCGCTCTGCTAATCATCTGGGCAGCACCTGAATCTCTCCTGGGCGGCTGCCCAAGCAATCAGCTTACAGGGGACACTGGTCCTGAGCCAACATCTAACTTAGCCTGTCTTATTTGTAAGACAGTGGCCAGTCCCAGCGGCTTCAGAGGAAGGAGCAGGAAATCCTCCAGTTACAAGCTAACTTGATCCCAGCAGAAGTTTCTGCAGGAGCTGCCATGCGTTGGAGGCTAGTTTGTGAAGTAAGAGGGTTTACCTCTTGTCCAAACCTTGTGGTGGTTGGATCCATCCCCACTGATCTAATGCTGCACATTCCCCTGATTCACACGTGTTCAGTGTTTTCAAGCCTGACAAACTCTTTGTGTCCCTGGTGTCTCGTAGCAGTGAGTTCCCTGGGCTACTTCCTGTGCTTTGCAGTTTTAGGGAATAACCCTCCTGCCCAGGTCTCCCAGGAAAGGGCACAAGCTTTGCTTCCACTTTGGCTTTGCCTGGGGCTCATGAGCCAGACCCCTTTCGTCAAAGCCAGTGGAATGACCCACTGTTTGCAAGAGCAACGAGTGAAGCCTCAGTTTTCAGGAAGAGCTCATTGTATGATGTCACACAGAGGTCTGGTCTTCTGAGAGTGGGTGCTCAGTCATGCTTAGGGAGTCAGGTCCCTTTAAGGAGCTTCAGATTGGGCCCCCTTATCACTGTGGTATCTGAGCACCTCAGTGCTCAGGCAGTGTTGCTATATCCATTTTACAGATGGGTAAATCCATTAGACCACTCTTCCTTGCTAATCACTTTAGAAAACTTGGTGTATCCCACCCACCTCCAAGCACAAATGGTCTTAGCTCAGGCACTGGGTGGGCTGTCAGATGGAAGGCAGGAGGACCATTTGCAGGTAGAAAGTTCATGCAAATCCTGTGGCATGGAAAAAGAATGTGGGGGACTTCAGTTCAGTTATCTCTGCCATACACTCCCTCCATATCCTTGTGCTAGCCACTTGATCTGACCTGTGCATCAGCTGTAATACTGAGGTAGCAGGGTGCAGGTGTTCCATGACTCTCATCCCCACTGGTAATTGAGAAGTGCTCAGTTAACACCCTAAAAACTAGCTCTTGTCTAGTCCTTTTCAGCAGTAGATTGACCAGTGCTTTACAAAGGAAGTCCCTAGAGATCTCCCCATTTCAGAGATGGGGAAAACGAAGCACAGAAACTTTCCCAATGTCAGACCAGCATGCCGGAGCAGAGCCATAAATGCCACCCAGGTCTCCTGAGAGCCAGCTCATCACTCTAGTCCACTAAGCAGAGAGAGCCAGAGAAGTAAGAGCTCCTTTCCTGAGACAGTGTTGCAGGGGCTGCATACTGGGCTCCCCAGAAGGTGACCAGATGTCAAGTGTGAAAACACAGGACAGTGGTGGGAAGTAACAGACGGCTTTATAAGATAAGGCCCTGGATACCAAGACTGGCTCTATAAAAATCAGGACATCTGCTCACCCTGGCTGCATGTTCCCTTTGTACTTCAGCAGTCCCTTACAGTTGTCCAGCCTGCTGTGCCAGCAACTGCGTAACTGACACCCTTCCCTGATTCATTATGTACCCTAAACGTCTGTGACAAAGCGGGCTGTGTGAGGATGTTATTCCCCCGGTTGGGTTGCATGGGTTTCCTGATGCCCTGTAGTAACACCAGATGGGTGCCTCAGTTTCCCTGGGCACAGCATCAAGGCATAGTGGTGATGGGAGTTTCGGTGTGAGGACTTCTCGCATATAGGCAATGGCTCTCCAGGCTCTTTGTAACCTAGACAACCAGGTGACACCTTTCTTCCCTGGGAAACAGGACTGAGTGGGTCTGTCCCACAAAGGCTCACCTAATAAATTATTTTGTTAGTCTTAAAGTGCTACTGGACTGCTTTTTTGTTTTGATAGTATATAGACTAGCATGGCTCTCTCTGATATTATTGGCAAGGCATTAATAAATACCAACCAGTACTTGCATTACCATGACTTCGGGCTCCCTCCCTCCGGATCCGTCATCACCTAGTGAAATTTACAAATCCCTCTGCCCAAGGGAAGAAGGTGCCCCTCCTGGGAATTGGACGTGAAAGAACAAGGGCTCATTGCTCAGGACAAGTGCTGTTACTTGTTTCTGCTTGTTGCTAGGGTGTAATACATATAAATAAACTGTGATTACATCATGAGCTTCCTGCGTTTTTGGCAACCTTTTCTATCTCCATCCTGGGCCATTGGAGTGAATCATCGTGAAGAGAGGATCTTTGTCCTAGTTCACCAAGTGGAACTCCTTGCCACAAGACTAGAGAATCATAGAATCCCAGGGCTGGAAGAGACCTCAGGAGGTCTTTGAGTCCAGCCCCCTGCTCAAAGCAGGAAGAACCCAGGCTAAATCATCCCAGCCAGGACTTCGCCAAGCCAGGACATAAAAACCTCTAGGGATGGAGATCCTACCACCTCTCTAAGTAACACATTCCAGTGTTTCACCACTCTCCTGGTGAAATAGTTTTTCCTAATATACAACCTACATCTCCCCCCAGTGTAACTGGAGACCATTGCTCCTTATTCTGCCATCCATCGCTACTGAGAACAGCCTCTCTCCATCCTCTTTAGAACCTCCTCTTGAGGAAGTTAAAGTCTTATCAAATGGCTCACACTGAAGCCAATTGCTTGGGAGGATTCAGAAAGAGAAGGAGAGTGTCTATGGACAACAAAGATCCAGAGTGCTGATCATGAAGGTTAAAAGATAGTAGGCAATTCAGACAGGCTGCAAACTATCTTGCTTCAGGGCATAAGCCAATTAGCTACTGAGACAGCAACAAAGGGTCCTGTGGCACCTTATAGACTAACAGAAAAGTTTTGAGCGTGAGCTTTCGTGAGCACAGATTCACTTCATCATATCTGATGAAGTGAGTCTGTGCTCACGAAAGCTCATGCTCAGAACTTTTCTGTTAGTCTATAAGGTGCCACAGGACCCTTCGTTGCTGTTACAGATCCAGACTAACACGGCTCCCCCTCCGACACTATCTACTGAGAGTTAGGACAAAATTATTAGCAGCAAGAGATCCCCTAACTATGGGCTGCAATGGATTTCTGCACTTTCCTCACTCTGATTCAAGATGCTGGCCTAGACTGACCCAAATTATTATGATTGACGTTATGGTGGTGCCGACTACAGCTGAGAGCAGCACTCCATCACGCCAGGCAGTGCGTGTACACAAAGCTTCCAGACAGACAAGGCATGAGAAGGTAAACTGAGGCACAGAGTGGGGAAACGACTTGCCCATGATCACACAGCAAGTCAGCCACACAACTAAGACATTGAGTTTCTATTGCAGAAATGTAGCCCGTGCCCTACTCACCAGGCAACACCGCCTCTCCAGTCAGGCACCTCCAGTATTCCCCCTCAGCTCTGGATTTCAGTGGAATGGTGGTGGGCCCCACAAGTGTTTCTAAAGGCATTTTCTCCCTCTCTCTTTTCTTTTCACCAAATTGCTGGAGTCCCATCACCTACCACATGGCCTTAGATTTCTTCCAGCCAGCTGAAACCAGAATGGCAAGAAATTAAGTTACAGGCATATTGTTACCTATTATTAAGGTTGCAGCCAAGTTTTGCCTCTTCGGGGGTGTGGATCAAGACAGATGCTTTCTCTGAACATAACGGTGTAAAACTTCAATCTACCTACGCAGCAAATATTCGTTTGTTGGGTAATGCTGTGCTAGCATTGATTACAATAGACTCATGGGGATTACACAGCTGTGACAGGAAACTGGAAAATGCCATTATCCTTTTTAGTTTGCCACTAAGTCTGTGTGGTATTTTGGTTTTCAGGGAGGACCTTTACAGGGTGAGCAGATCCAGCAATGAAGGGCTTCTTGAAACTAGCAGACAAAAGGAAGAGCAAAATCCAGTAGCTGGAAAAGACAGAAATCAAAGCGGAAACAAGGGGCACATTTCTAAGAGAGGGCGACAACCCATGGGGACAGCTTATCAAATGTTCCCTCTAATTTTTTCAACCCATGAGCAGAATAAACTTTGTTATGGGCACCAAGGCATGTGCAGCTGTGCACCACCAGTGGGAACAGGCTGCCAGCTGTGGGTGTTCTGCTCCTCAGCTGGGCAGCACCTGCATCGCTCCTGGGTGGCTGCACAGGCGCTTAGCTTGCAGGGATCACTGCAGCAGATCCATGCGTGTGATGGACTCTGCCACTTGGAGTCTTTAAATCAGTAGGGGAGGCCCTCCTAAAAACATACTTGTTCAAATTCAAGCACACGTTTTTTTGATTAGATGTCGGAATTTCTGCATGCAGTTCTCTGGCCTGGGACGTGCAGGACATCAGAGTGAAGGATGAAAAGAGCCTTTCCTGGCCCAGAAGTGCATAAATGTCTGAAGAGCTTGCATGCTGTGGCTGGACTGGGTATGACCAACTGCAAAAATCAGGTCACTCGGTCCTACCACTGATTTTCAGACTAATCGATCCCAAAGAGAGTACAGAGTCAATAGCGTCGTCCTCTCTCTGGTACAACATGGTATAGTTTGAACCTCTCTTGTCCGGCACCCTCAGAACCTGACTAGTGTTGAACAAGAACATTTGCTGGACTATGGGAGGTCAATATTTTCAAGCACCATTCTCAAGACTTCCACCACTGACTGGGCTGTTAGAAGACATTTAGAGGTAAATGACAGCTAAACAACAGCACAGAACACAGAGCCAGGACTGGCAGCTGTAAACAAATTCTGTAGGCCCATGGCAAACTTGGCCACTCCCATGATGAGTGGACATCTGGCTAACTAAAATTATGCTGCATTATGGACGTTGCTGGATGAGAGGGGTGCAGCCGGTAGCGTACACAGGCCCCACTTGACTTTTAACTATGCTGGAAACTGACTGAAGGCCGAGTATCTTGTTACCAGCCCTCCTGCCCTGACTCAATGATAGGCTTTAATATCAATGAGTTATTAGCCACACTGGCAGCTGTGATGGAGATAGGCATCTTAGTGCCGGTTGATTTCCACTCCACGGGAACAAAGGGATTGGAGAATTGGTTCATGAAGCTTTCCAGGGTGTAGCCAAGTTGAGCCAGGGAGACTGGCATGCTTTAGACTGAGACATTCTTGGCAAGAGTTAAAAAGTGGAGGATAATGGCAGGAGCCCTGGTCTGCAGCCAGCAAATAAAGAATGACAAAATGACTGTGGGAGAAGACAAACAAAAGGGAGACCGATAACACACCATGGCACTCGGGAGCAAACTGAAAACAATACCCATGGATGGAAAGAGGACAGACTGTTCCCTGATCAGAACTCAGAACTCTCCTCTCTGGTCTGCACGCTGTACTACTTAGGTGATCCCTGCCTCCTCTGCAAGGGACACAGAATCCTTGTTTCACCAGCAAAACTTCTGCTGATCTCAGTGGAAGTTCAAAGCCCCCATGCCAGCCGTGCTGCAGTGCTGTCTCTCTGGTGAACAGGATGGGCCCTTAGTTTCCTGGAGAGCTGCAGTCAGGGTCTGACCTCTACATCCTAACCGATGGAAGTAGGACAAGTCCAAAGCAGACGCCTGTCAGCATACTGCAGGGGACAACCTACATTGGTAGGGAGCTGGCCTGGGGGTTCTAATCAGACTTTTCCACCTCTAAGTTCTAGGAATCTCTGGTGGTTGACAGAAAACTTGTGTGCCCCAGTCCCCGCTCCCTGCAAACTTTTTCAGCCAGTGGGATCTCATAACCCATGACAGAAAATCCCTGTTAGATCACTGAGTCAGCCCCTTATGAATCCCTGACAGAGGATGTACCAGTAAAACCGCTACAAATCTGCACCACGTTCTGTCTGGAAGCCATGCTGCAGTGCAGACCGTGTAACAGACTTTCTTCCCATACGTCAGTGGAGATCAGCAAAGGTGGGTTCTCTTCCCATGGGAATTATGAGCAAATCATGAGACAAAACCTATTCATTCGTCACTGGGAATAGGAACTTCAGCCTATGAACTGTTAACTTCCTGGGGAGTTTTGATGGGGAAAGAAGTGACGCAGGAGTCTAGTAGCTCACCATGCGTGAAGAGTCTGCACCATTTAAGCCCTCAGGGAAAAGGAGTCTCACACAGTTTGAATCCTCTTCCTGATCTTTAAAGTACTGTCTGGGCTTTACATAGGAGATACAGCGGTTGCCTTTATACCATTTTGCACCCCCACAAAGCCACGTGGCTACGCAGGTTTCCACGTTGGTTTGCATGTGCTACGTCATTTCAGATTGCCAGAGGAAACATGCCTAGGGCCCCCAATTAGTTTTACAGTGTTATTCATTAATAGTCTTAAAATACGCTTGTTACAAACACAGGGAAGGGAACCATGCTAAAAACTGCGCTGCTCAGACAAGCAGCAGCCTACATCCTCCTAGAGACAGATGCACTGCCAGATTCTTTACGGAACAGGTGGTAGTTGACAGAGCAACCTCGACAAGAAGGACCCAGTGTTGGTTATGGCCAGTGGAAGGCCTCAGAAGACATTTCAAGCAACTGGGTCAGATCTGGGACAACTCTAGGGGCAGGGCTGCTATTTTGTCTCTTACCATCAGGTCCTCAAGAGTGGGTTTGAGTATGCAAATCTGTGTGTAGCCCCAGAGGCATTGACAAGGGACAAGGAAGTATCTGATCAACTGCCTTGTGTGGTACAGCACGTAGCTTTAGCCCCTAAGGTCGCAGGTTCATTTCCTCCTGTCAGGTCAGCCTTACATATGCAAGGAATGATGTCCCCAGATTCTATTCTTCCTTCTGTGTACATAGGTTGGAACTTTCCTGTCTCCGTGATTGGTTTAAGTGAAAATAACTGAGGTTTTGCTTTGCCCTCCAGTCACGTGTCCTTGCTGTATACCCTGCGGATCTCTATAGGATATTAAACTTGCTGGTTCTCGTAGTTTTGGGTAGCTTGATTCTGGGACAAGAGCCCTGTTACCTGCTGCTCATTAATCAGGTTCCACTGGTGATCAATACAACTATGACTTCCCATGAGAAGAGGTCAGGCAAATTACAAGCTATAGACATTCATAAACAGATGCCTGAGGTACATCCTTTGCATCAAATGGCAAGGCTCGGTCACAAACGAGGAGCTTTGGGACAAAGCGGGATGAGAACCACTTGATGTCTAAATCAAGAGAAGAAAGTGGGGGTGGCGAGGCCACACTCTCAGAAAACCATCCCCCAGCAGAGTCTGCCAAGCTCTCACAGGGAACCCGCAAGCAAACAGCAAAAGGGGAAGACCTCAGACAACGTGGAGAAGATCTGCTGAGACAGAAAGACAACAATTGGGATACTCCTGGGGTCAGCTAGAAGTTTATTCCTGATACAGAGTGAAGTGGAGGAGGCTTGTGGATGACCTGTGCTCCACTCGGAGTACAAAAGTTTAAGTCAAGTTAAGTCACTAGTGCCCATGTTGAGAGATCTTAATTAGTCCTGAGGTTCAGAAAGTGCTAAGCACCTGTCCTCTGAATTTCATGCCCCCTAGATGGCTTAGGTTAGTCACAGAAAACAACTAAACACATCTGAAATCCTTCGCCTAGGTCTCCCATCCCTCGTGCGTTCAGCAAACACTCGGTGTGGGCTTTGTTGTAAAATACAGCTCAGAGATCAGCTTCCCAGCCAGGAGCAATGCAACAGGAGAGGTGAGCAGACACAACCGAGTTTCACATTCTTAGCATTCCTTCATCCTTTGGTAACTACTTCTCTGTACTTGCTGGTCTACTGCTGTGGGTAGTCTGTGCAATCTGTTTTTACCAGGCTGTCTCACAACAGGCTGCTGCTTGCAGGCATTTTGGTGCCTAGGGAAAAACTGGCTCCAAACAATGAGATATTTCTTATATCAGTCACTTGCTGTTTACACAAATGGCTGTTCTGAGCAGGTGGCTCTTTTGCAGCCATTGCCTCAAAACAGACAGGTTCATGCATGTTGGAAATAGAAGGCAAGGCTCCCAGAACAACAAATAAATCAGTTTGTCTTAATTTCCCAGCAGAAAGGCAAACCTCAGACTGCTCTAAGGTGAAACAAGGCTCCTATGCCAGCCAGGCAGAGATTCAGTGCTTGGCAAAGGACAGAGCTTGACTTGCATGGTTATAATTTGAGCGGATCAGCATTTTCCAAAGTTTTTTCATCAAAAGCCTTCTAAAAAAATTCACAAGCTGCCGCTGCCTTTTTAGAGCCTTTTCACATTTTCAACATAAACAACTGGTGACATTTTGCTCTGACCCTAAACTCGGGCTGGCAGCAAATGGAGAATTTCAAGAGTCATTTTGAGAGTGTTCTCAATGACACTGTAGGTGGGAAAAAAATAGAGATTTTAAAAAAGCCCCAGAAACTCAACCTCCCAACATAGCAAAGGGTCCATTACAAACCCTGCGAAACAGAAACTACAAAATGTCTCATGATTTCAAAACAAACCCACAAAACTCCACAGCCCACTCCAGTTACAAGAACGCTGACTTAGAGAGCGCGTTGACACAGCTGATAGTTACAAGAGTTGCCCTTACAGTGTTCACATTTCCAGATGATGCTCAGCTGGACTGTATATACTGAGAGCCCATTAGACATGGACTAGCCCATCCCATTCGCTGATTGAGAACACTCAGATGGAGATTTTTCACGTTTATCTAAGGGATTTGGAGACCAGTTTCCATTAGAGGAAGTAGGGTGCAATGGTTAGGGAAGCTGCTTAGAATATGGCCAACCTGGATTCTAGTTTGCTCTGCTACAGCTTTTCCTGTGGGACTTTGGGCAAGTCCTTTAGGCTCAGCTCTGCAAAGGGCCTTGATTGCTCTCTGCCTCAGTTCCCCATGTGTACAGTGGGGAAAACAGACCTGCCCTGCCTCCCAGGGTTCTGGTGAGGCTAAAGATAATATAAAGATTGTGGGGGCTCTGATGCTAAGGGCCAGATACGTGCCTAAGGCCAGGTCTACACTGCAGGGGAAGGTTGAATTCAGGTCTGCAGTTCCAGCTGTTAATTATGTAGCTAGAGTTGTCCTACCTTCATCCAGATGTCCATGCTGTCTCCACTCAGGGAGGCTGATGGGAGCCTGTGTGCCTGTCAACTTCCCTTACTCCTAATGGGGGGCAGAGCAGGCATACTACAGTCAACAGGAGTGCCCTAGCTCAATTTAATGCAACCCTGCTAGGGAGGACCAATGGGGGCACCAAAATGCATTTTTACCCAGGGTGCCCTTTTCCCTAAGGCTGGCCCTGTGCAAGATTCTGCCCATGAAACCCCCTCAGGGGGCTGGTCAAGTGCTAGGTCTCTCTTCCCTTTATGCTCTCCTGAAAGCCCCCTCATCATCATCCCTGGGGGGGAGCAGGCTGCCTGTCCTCCCTGCAGCACAGGTGGTAGAAGCCAGGGATCCCCTGCCTCAGGCACTGAAACTCAGGGCCTTGGGTCTCTGAACTCTGCTGGGGCTCAGCACCCAGCCCTGAATAGTCACCCCCTAGGGACTTATTTAGCAGCTGCTGATCCAGGACCACCAGCATTGAAAGTTGCCCCAAGCCAGGGCCCACTGAAGAGTGTCAGAGATCTAGACACCTGCCTGATGCCCCTTTGGGCCCCCCACTCAAACCACTTTAGTGCTGAGACTAATACAGTCTACATTACACCATCCCATTACCCAGCAACAGATACACATACACACACACACCTCCCCTAAGGCTGGAAGAGACCTTTGGAGGTTATCATCACATCCAGTCCCCTGCCCTCTTAGCAGGACCAAACACCATCCCTTTCCCCCCACATCCCTAACACCCCCCTGAAGGATTGAACTCACAATGCTGCATTTAGCAGCCAATGCTCAAACCAGTGAGCTATTCCCTCCCTGATACCAGAAGCAAACAGACACAGGTGTAGCTGAAGGTTGGCAACTCAGTACCTCTTAAGGATCAAACAAAAGCACAAGAGTGTACACCTCATTTAGAAAACAACCCCCCTCTCCTCCTGCACACAGTGGTCCTCCCTGCAGCTCACCTTTCCCTTGGCTCTGTGTTCAGGGCTCCCCTGCGCTCCAGTGGGCTCTGGCAGCTGCTCAGGTGATGGAAATGGCTGAAGAGCCAGACTAGAGCAACTCTTGCCCTTATATAACCTCTGTCAGGTCAGGTGACTCCCCCCATCAGCTTCAACAGGTGAGTATAGACCCTGCCAGGTGACTTTGTTGCAGGTGGATAGCTCAGCTCTTTGGAGAAGGGGCAGGCATTGGTTTAGGCTGTTTCTAGGGGAACATAGGGATCATCAAAGTTTAACAAACACCTTGTGGTGAGATTTGTGCCACTGCCCCTGGGAATCCCACTCCAACTTGGAGGTAAAAGGACAACAGAGAAGACAACCAAACCTTGGCTAGGCCAGGAAGGGCCTACAGCGAATCTCACACAATGGTGATTTTGAAGTCCAAAGCACGTTCATGATTTCAAACACAGTCCACAAGTTGCACCTCGGAAGAGCTCCCAAATCATCCCAGAAGGACGTTATAACCAGGTCGTTTAGAAATGGTTTATGACACTCGAGGAACCACTTATTAAAACATCTGTGGATCATTACTGAGCCCTACGGATTAAAAGGCTGCTTGCTTCAAACCATCTGCGACACCTTCCACCAGCGTGTTTATGCCCATTTAAAAGACACACGACTCCTGTCTGTAACATGCCTCGCACATCTTCCACTTGCTTGTCAACTGTTTATTGAAGATTATCCGGGATGATGTAGATAATTCCTGACCCTGCTGCGAGGGCAGAGGAATGGTCTGGATGGCCTCTCAGGTTCCCTTGCAGTTTTATAAGCATGTTTTATAAGGCCATGTCAGCAGCTGAGTGGTTTGCGCACTGGACATCTAAAGCAAGCGTTGTGAATCTCCTCCTTGCTGAGGCAGCAAATGCATTTCAGGATAACCGCTTTCAAGTATTTCCTTATTCACTGTAGGCCCCTGCCAGAGCCAGGCATCCCCCACTGCTCTCTGAATGCCAGGGGCTGCCGCTGCCATGCACTTGTCCTGCTGGGGAGTGGGCGGAGGGCATTCCATGTGTGCAGCTCTGAGGAGCTGCCTTTAAAGGCTCCAAGAGCCACATGTGGCTCCAGAGCCTGGAATCGCCACACCCTGGTGTCCTGCTCACTGTGACTGACAAATGTATTGGACGCTGCAGACCTAGAGGCAGGTTAGATTAACATCTGCCAGCGGTGAGCCAACCTCTTATATTGGGTTCCAGTTCTGTCCCTGTAATTAGCAGGGCCCTCCCGCCACCCACCTGTCCAATGTAATCCAAACCGATGGACGCTTCAGTTATGTTCACATGAAAAAAAAACTCCTTTGGCTCATGCAAGAAAACAAGTCTGTAGCACATCAGCACTTTATGAATCGGTCTATCCATGTGAACACACAGACATAAAACAGTCACATAGTTGGACATTTTTAACTAGATGGATGAGCCTGAGACCCAGCAGCTGATCATGCTGCACCCCCTTTATGAAATTTCACGCCCCGCCCTTTGCTCACCCCTGCTGTCAATGGGATTTTGTTTCTCTACAAGCACATCCTCAATACTACAAAACTGGTTCATTTGGTGTGGACGGAACGTTTCAAACCCCTGTTCATATCTATGGCGCAGTGTTTTATTGGTTTTAAGCTAAAACAAACAGAACCACCATCCATTTCTTATAAAAAAACATCTTTATTAGTTGCAAGGGAACATGAGCTGAACAATTTGCGTGGAGGGGCACACCGCAGTGGTATAAATGGGCACAGCCCCACCGACTTCAGTGCAGCTGAGTGGAGTCATAGCAGCCAAGGGACTGGCCTACGGCCTGGCAGTGCGAGGGTTAGAAGAATAGTTTGTGTTGGGCTTTTAAAATATATTTCCTGACCACACTAAAGACTAACAAAATAATTTGTTACTGTTTAAAGTGCTACAGAACTGCTTTCTTCTTTTGTTAACGTGCAGACTAACAGGGCTACCTCTCTGTTCCTGTCCACATAGCTTTGCAGAGCCTCATCTCTGCCACATTTGCCGCTTAGCTCTGGAAACGAGGAATGAGTAAAGCACTCCACCTTCCAGGTGAAACTCAGCTCTGAGAGGTGGCCACCTCTGGGGTGGAACCCAGCAGCCACCCAGTACTAGTGACCTTAACTCATCTTAGTCCTGTCAGGAGGGGGACAGAGGGATCTGAGAATTTAGGGCAGCCTGACACAGTTTCCTGATTTGGCTCTGCTGTTACGAGCCACTCCCGGCAGGATGCTATGGGATGTTTAATGACGAATGACTCTGCAGGAAGAGGGCCACCTACACAGCCACCCTTGTGTCACCAACTAAGGTAGATGTTTACACAGAGAGGGTAATTACCCATTGGAACAACTTCCTATCAAGGGAGGTAGTGGATTCTCCACCCTCTTGGAGTCTTTAAGTCAAGAATAGATGCCTTTCTAAAAGCCCAGATCTAGTTCAACCATAAGTTATGGGCCTAAAGCCAGAACAGCTGGGTAGAGTTCTCCAGCCTGTGTATCCAGCAGGTCTGAAGCGATGAGCCTAATGACCAGTGAATCTAGGAGATTTGTTTTGCTTCTGTTTGGTGGTGGCCTCAGCAAAACTCTTCAGTTCCCTCTGGGGGAAGGGAGTTCCCACGGCCAACATAAGCAAAGTTACGATCCTGTGACTTGTACCTCTGGCAGGGTGGATTATTGGTCATCTCTTGCAGATGAGAAAACGCTGCACTGTTTTCACTGGGAACCCTCCTGTTCTTTCCAGTACCTTCTGCTCCCACCAGCTGGTCCCCTTGGGTTGAGAAACGCTGCAGGATTGCTCATGAAAGGAGGCACTTTGGAGATTTCATGCTGCTGTCCCCAGCAGGCTTGGAGAAAAATGTCCACTTGGCCTAGACATCCCCACCTAAGGGGCATTCGTGGCTGTGCTGGGGTTCTCCAGCCTCACGCTGCCCTTTGGCCTGGCACCTCAGGGACGGGCGCTAGGCCCTGGCTTTGTTTCCACAATTGCAGTAGGTCTGTTGGCTGAGAAATTCTCAGCTGAGAAGTTTGGCGTGGTCCTTACGCTCCACTGCTCTTTGCACGACTGCACCTTCTCCCACGGGAGGAAGCCTTTGAAGTTATGCTGGACACGCTCCTGAAAACACAGCTGGGCACAACCCTGCACAAGACAGGACGCAGGAATTGCCAGGCCGGGTGAGAGATCAGATCCTTCGAGCCCAGTGTCCTGGCCAGCAGCAGCTGGTGCCAGAAACCCATCACATCTCCTAAGTCTAAATCCCAGAGCTGTAGCCTGCTTTGTGCCCCTCCTGCTTCTCTCCAGCCTGTGGGTCCTACAGAGCCTCCCTCTCACTAGAGCGGTCCTTCTTATTTCCTCCCGACCAACGCAATGCAGGGGGATCCCAGTGTAATTAATAAACGGGTGTGTGATGGGGTCCCGCTGCTGACCATTGAGCTGCCAGCAGATGGGGTTGGATCTTGCCTCATGCAGTCTAAACGCACTGCCAGCAAGGAGGGCCGCTCTCGACTAAGGGCCGTTCTGCCTCGAGACGGCCTCCCCTGGTCCGTCCCATTAGGAGATAACTTCTTCTCCCTTCTGGGAGCTGGCTGTGATTGGAGTCTTGGCTGGCTTGTAATCCACGCTGTGGAAGACCTGCCCTCCCGACTGGAGGCTGTCCTGCTTGCCATGGGCAAGGGAACAATTCCTGTTATGAATGATGCTCCTAAACCGTGGGGTCTCCTGATGGCTCCTCTCTCTTCTGGCCAACAAGAACTCCCTGCAGCGTTTCCCCACCAGGTAGAAGGCCTCCACCAGGCTGAGCAGGATGCAGACGCAGGCCGTGACCACCATAAAGAAGGTGAAGATATTCTTTTCCGTGGGCCGGGAGATGAAGCAGTCCACAGTGTTGGGGCATGGGGGTATCTCGCACATCACCACACGGGGCAGGGTGTAGTTCTTGTAGAGCTGGTAGAAGATGTACAGGAAAACCACGTCCACGGCAGCCTTCATGATGAGGCTGAGCAGGTAGGTCCACCACAGCCCGCCCCGCTTCTTGCCGGGGTTGGGGTAGAGTTGGCCGCAGTTCTCCCCCACTACCTCCCGGTGCTTCTGCTCCCTGGCCTTCCGATAGGCCACATGCATGACCACCAGCAGGGAGGGGCAGGTGACCAGGATGAGCTGCAGGGCCCAGAGGCGGATGTGGGAGACAGGGAAGAAGTGGTCGAAGCAGACGTTGGAGCAGCCAGGCTGGAGCGTGTTGCAGTCAAAGTCCTTGTGGTCGTCGCTCCACACCTGTTCTGCCGCCACCACGTAGACCAGCACCCGGAAGATGAAGACCAGAGAGAGCCAGATGCGGCTGAAGGCCGTGGAGTACTCGTTCACCCCGCTCAGGAGCCCCTCAAGCACACCCCAGTTCATGGCGTTTGGCTTCTGTTAACTGGGTCTGCAAGGGGAAGGAATAAAGATAAACTAATCAGTATTCTAGGTTCTAAGTGCGCTGCCCTTCCACAGCCAGGGAGAGAACCCAGGAGTCCTGCCTCCCAGTGCTACCCCACAGCTCTAACCACTCATCCCCACTCCCTCGCAGAGACAGGAATGCAGCTGCTGTTCCCTGTAAGCTGAGCGCCTGAGCAGCCACCCAGGAGAGATTAGGTGCTGCCCAGCTGATTAGTAGAGCGCCCACAGCAGTCCACAGCTGGCAGCCTGTGTTTCTACTGGTGGTGCGCATCTGCCCATGCCTCAGTGCACAGAACAAAATTTAATCCCTCTATCAGTGAAAATATTAGAGGAGACCCTGAATGCAACCCAGGCACCCTGTCTTCCAGTTCCACTCCTCCCCATCTACAGCCACTAGACCCCACTTCCCTCTAATATCTTGGACTGTAAACTGGGATCCTGCCCCTTCCCCTTGCTCGAGCACATCCCCTTCCAGAGGGGCTGGAGCTGTAACATCCATGGGAGGGTTGTCACCTGGGGCTTCGATTCTCCACCAGATTCAGCCATGGCAAGTTGGACCACAGTGGGGTGGCCTTGACTTGAAATGTGATGACCTGGCAGAACAAGCCCAGGGAGATTCCCTCTAATTTTTTCCATCCCTGGGCAGAATAAAAGTTATTACATGCACCAAAACATGTGCAGCCGTGCACCAGCAACAGAAGCACATGGGACTGGCTGGGGGCGCTCTGCTAATCAGCTGGGTGATGCTTGAATCTCTCCTGGGTGGCCACCCAAGTGCTCAGCTTACAGGGAGCATTGGGCAACACCCTTTGGTATGGCCCATGGGCCTTTGCTGGCGGAGGAGGCAAGGACGGATGGGTGCATTCCGTGTGCCTTTATTTGTCATTTCCATTTGCGGTCATCCCAAGTAGCACCAGCCAAGGGCAGGGACCCCACCGGTCTGTGCATGGATCGCCACAGACACAAACAGACGGGCTATGTCCCAAAGAGCTTACAATCCAAATTCCCCACCTCCAACTGGTGGCTGAAGGCTGATGTAGAAGAGGGTAACAGTTATATAGACTGAGCTGCCAGACCAGTGCTGATTGCCTGGCCCGGTCTGAACGGGGGCTGCTAAGTCAAAGTCCCCTTCTGTGCCCCATCTTTCCTAGGTCGCCTGTCATTGAGCAGAGCTGGGCGAGTCTTGTACTGGAATAAGAGCTGGCCAATGGGAAGGGGACAGATCTCCAGCTGGTGCAAATGGGTGTGGGCCTGTTTACACCACCTGAGGACACAGCCCTTTATCCTTGACTTGCGAGGAGCCCAGCCTCCTGATTTTCTCGCGAGTCTGATCCTGGGTGCAGATTTCGGGGGGCTCGGAGTGCAGTGGCCCCCCCATCTCTCTCTCAGGCTGGGCTCTCTTTCCCAAGCTGTCATGCACTTGCCTGGAGGTGAAGGACACGCCCAACAGAACAAGCTAAGGGATGAATCATGTCGTAAGGCTCAAGGAATCTGACCTGTGCTAGTGCGGCAGAGCCCAGCTGCGAACCACATCCCGCACGCTGCCCTCCCTCCACCCCCAGGCTGGGGCGCAGTGCCTGTGGAGAGGCGGGCCCATTCCTTAGGCCTGACAAGCCACTGGAGACAGCCCCTTGAGTACGCCACACAACCCACATCACATATTCGCCCCAAAACAAAGCCCGAGCAGAGGGCGGTTGATAAACCTGCCTACTGCATCCCACGCAAGGTGCCTGCCTGCCTGGCCTGGAACAGCCTGGATAAGTAGCAGGAGAGTGAGGAGGAGGGCACAGCTGTCGTTCTCACTACAAGCACAAATCAAGAACCTGGAGGAATGGAAAAAGTTACAATAGGCTATAGAGGGAAGGCAAATGTCCTGCTGGTCAGCCCTGGCGCCCAGGAGACTTGGCTTTTATTGCTGGCTCTGGCCCAGAATCACCGTGTCGTGGATAAGTCGCTGGCCTTCTGTGCCTCAGTTTCCCCATCAGCAAATAAGGATGGTATTCATCCTCGTTTGGCAAAGTCTTTGAGAGCAGCACCTGTGCAGTGCAACATGAACCCAACCAACAGGCTGGACCCCTCTCGTCTGGCACCGTGGGGGCCTGACCAGCGCCAAACGATAAGTTGCTAGACCAGGGAAGATCAATATTGTCTGACACATTACCAACACTCCCACTGCTGACTGGGCTCTTAGAAGACATTTAGGGGTAAATTAGAGCTCAATAACGGCACAGAACACCGAGAGCCAGGGCTGGTGGCTGGAAACAAACTTTATGGGACCGCGGGAAACTTGGCCACCGCCATGAGAAGCGGTCGCCTGGCTAACTAAAATCATGCCGGATTGCGGATGTTGCTGGACGAGAGAGGACTGGACTGGAGAGGTTCAACCTGTAGCATTCTTGGTCAGATACTCAGCCACTGGTGCGCACTGACACACAACACGCAGTTCCACGATGCACCCGCTGCTTGTAACACACCTCGCACGATGCCCAAACTCTCGCATGCGCCGGACACATGCTCAGAGCCTGTGGGGCTGCTTCTCCCTTAGTCGTAAACCTGGAGTAACTTTCTCTCGCTCCCCGCCGAGCGACCTGCAGAGCCAGACGCAAGCCTGCGGACGTGCATCTGCCTGGCCTCGCAAAGGCCTGGGACCAACCTGGGGGCTCTGCTTCTCGCCGGCGTAATGTGGGCATAACGGGGAAAGTGACAACGTTCATTTCGTGCCTGCATGTCTGAGACACACACCCCAGCTCCAGCACCTCTGCCAGCCCGGCGGCTTCCTATGCCCAGTGAATGCCCCTTACTTGCTGGGAGGTCCCTGCTCTTCCTTAAGGGGCTCCGCATTTCCTGCGGCAGCTCGCCCAGCCCTGGGAGCTCAAGACAGAGCATGCAGCGCAATGCAGCCCTGCTGAGCCGGGAGGAGGCATTTTCAGAGGGAAGCCCTCTCGGGGGTGGGACTAGGAGTTAAGGCGGATTTCCAAGATGCCCATTGGCTGCCAGCGTGCAGGGCTGCGGGAAGGACAGGCTCAGCCCAATGGCATTTTTAGGCCCCGATCCTGCAAACTTTTGAAGTCCGTACTTAACGTGACGCAGCCGAGCAGCCTCCTCAGCATTGCTCCGGGCTGATCTTGGCCGGGGTATATAACCTAGAGCATGGTGCCTGCCAGTGGGGCACGCTGCACCCCCTGCCAACCATGGGGAATGGCACAATCGCTCCTGCTCCCATAGGTCACAGGGGTCTCGAACTCACAGCTCACGGACCCGGTACAACCCAAGCAGCTTCATAATGCTGTCTGGGAGTTGCTGCCGCTTGGGGTGGGGGTCAGGGGTCTGCAGCTCTCCCCCAGGCCCCACCCATTCTGGCCCCTGCCCTCCCTTCTCCCCCATGTTATCCTCCCCCTCAAACTTTCCCCTCAGGGATGCCGGAGGGGCCTAGCATTGGGTAGCAGCAGGGATTGGGCCCCCTCCACTCACCGCTCAGGCTCCAGCTCCTGCTGCCCCTACTATAGCCCTGGGGGGCAGCTTTCACCCTGGGCCCTTGGGCGTCTATTGCCAGCCTTGCTTGGCGGACCCCCAAAACTTGCTCCCCCTGGCGGGATGGGGGGAACCCTGGGTTGAGAACGGCTGCATTAACCCTCTCTTTCCCAGGACGGATGGCCAGGGTATCTGCCTGGCCAGTCCCTCTTCCCCATCACAGCCCCCCTCGCTCCCTTCAGCAATGCCACCTGCTGCTCTTTGCAGCAGCCCGGAGGCTGCCCTCTTTTGCACACAGCCCACACTCAGGTGCTTGCAAAACAAGGAGGCACAGAAAATGAGCCTGGCAGCAGGCCAGCAGCGGCCAGCTCTGACTGCACGCCAGCCTTGGGGCGGATAAATGGTGCCCCCAGCCCCAGGCATGCGCACACAGCCCCAGGTGTCGGGGCTGGAGAGGGAACAGAAAGAAGAGTGGTATAGAGAGACAGGGAGACCCCCTGGTGCTCCCTGCAGCAGTGTAAGCTGTGCCCAGTTACAACACTAACAGCTGAGTGTGAGCACTCTTCACCCTGCTCCTGGTGCAGGCGGTGTCTGGCGCTGTACGTTGGCACAGAGAAAGCAGCAAAGCAGCGGCAGCCATGCCCTTCTGGGAGGCAAAATAGTACCCTGGAGCACGATGCGCCAAATGCCCCAAAGCCCTCCTGGGACACCCTGTTGGACACGTTCAGCAGATCAATCCCTGCCTGGGGGGACTGGTAACTGGAGAAGGTGCTGAGCCTGAGCTCAGCCCAGGTCACTAGCAGCTGGAAGTTCTCCCCAGGAAGGGACTGTTTGGCGGTGTAGATGACTCAAGCTTGGTGGGTCTCCAGCCACTAACTGGGGCACCATGAGGCTTCCTTGTCCCTCACTCCAGCCGAGAAGCCCAGGCCTGGGCGGGACCCTGCGGCAGCTCTCCCCTCTCCGTCCTCTGGATGGTCTCTCCAGGTCCAGGCGGAGCAGCTCCCGGTAGCACAATGGAGGGGAGGCGTGCTCTGCGGCTGCCTCCTGATGACTAGAGCTCTCGGGGCCCACAGCCGATCCGGCTGCACCAGATTCACAGGAATGTATTTTGTCTAGAGGCCGATTTAGGCGAAGCAGCTGGGTATGTCATCAGACTCCCAGCAGCAACTCTGAGCTATCCTTTGCCGAATCAGCTGTGGAGGACCAGGCAAAGCCACAGGCCACGCCTATCTAACATACGCCTCCCCTCCCACATCCCATTACCTCACCAGCCTTACCCCGGTGATCCCCTCTGCCACCCCAGCTGATAACAGCACTGACCCAGCCCAGCTGTACCCATGGGAAACTGAGGGTCAGTGACTTGCCCAAGATCTCACCGAAAGCTTGTGAGGGCAGAGAAAATTGAGCCCGTCACTGTGATCGTTCCTAGTCTGGGGCGTCTGGGGCTGTGCACACCGCCTGTGTCCTGAGGGCTGGGCTAAGGGGCACACTACTTCCTCGAGGCCCTGGGAGGCAGGGAACAGCTGTTTCACACTGCCCTCCGGCCATGCCCCTCCTCTGCCCCTACAGGAGGGTTTCAGGCCAGGGATGGTCTGAAAAGGCCATTTCCATCCCCTTTCAGACCTCATTTGGTTGTGATGGTGGCATCCAGGTGCCCCAAGTGCAGCTGAGAACCAGTTTCCATCTGTCTGGCTCCAGGGTCTCGCCAGATCAGCTTAACCTACCACCTCGCTCTGGCTCCTTGTACATTACATCTCCTAACATGCCAGCAGCTGGTGGAGATATTTCCTCCCGCTCTTGTCCTGGGCGGACGATGGCTCATTATGTCTCAGGGAAATTAATTAACAACCCTTTCAGTGACGGCGGATTCTCCTTGCTACAACAGGGCATTAGCATTTTCCCAGCGCGCCACATGCAGAAAAATATAATTACCCAAAGCAACACAGTGATGGCTGGACGGGGATGGGAGAGCCCTTGGGATTCAGCCATGTGGCTGGGATTATCCAGTTACCCCTTACCTGGCTGACCTCCTGGAGGGAGGCGGATGGGACAAACTCGATTTTGTGCACCTCTACCGGGCATGTGAAATCGAACTCTGGAAGATCCACCTGACTGCATAGTGCAGACGTACCCTGAGGTCAAATTTCTCTTCTAGTGCAGACCAGAGCGCAGACCTAAGCTCTGATCTGAATTGAATTTCCACCACTTGCCAGCAGAGGGCTCTCCCATCCAGGTTTCCTTCCAGGACCAGTTGAAACTGAGAGGCTCTTCTGGGGGCTGCTTGAACGGAGGAAATAACTGACCCTGTTTGCAGCTCTCTGGGTTTAACTTGCCCCTTTTTGGGCAACCCCTGGCCAGCACAGAGAGCTGACCCCTGCCTTCTCCAGCCTGCGCTGGCATCAAACTGAGAAAGAAGGGTGCCCGGTTTTCCATAGGGGACAAAGCTGATCCCGGGATGGGGCTGATGTGATCCAACTTCCTTAGGTTACGCCCATGAAACTCATTTGAGGTCACCTGTGTCAATGCTTGTGGTTTTCATTACAAAGACTTGTAGAGATCTTTGCAAACTACAGCCTAGCTATGGGCCAAAAGCCACTGGATATAACTGAGAGGGGCAAGCTGAAGATCTCTAATTCTGGAGCCAGTTTTACAGCAGTTTTGGTGGACATTAGAGCAGCCTCAGGGCTGCTGTAATCCACACCAGAGGGCTGTTGTCCTTCTGCCGGCCAATGAGAGCACAGTAATGCTTCTGCTGCACTCCCTTTGCTGGGGGATTTCTAGCTGGGATGAGCTGGCTGCTTTCTAGACTCCTTATACCACCAGGCCCAGACAAAGTGGGACAGACTGCAGCAGAGAACCCTGCCCTGGAGGTGAAGGAATCGCCTTGCAGGTGCAGCCACCTCTGGGCTGGGAACACAGATGCTCTCTATCAGCACAACAAGACAGCTTAAGAGGAACAAGAAAGCAGCATCTAGATGAAGCGCAAAGGGGCATGTACAGAAATAGGCTATAAGGATTGTTTGGAGTTGGCCAGGACAGTTGGTTCAGGCCCCAAACATCTTGTGGGAAGAAAAGTTCTGGATTTTCCAGAGACCCTGGGAAGTCCGTCCTGTGGTTTTGCGTCCCATTCAAAACCAGCCCAGCACCTGTGACTCAGTACTGACACGACAGGAGAGCGCCCCCGGCTCTGCAATCTCCAGCCCCACTGCCCATGACCCAGGGTTCCCCATCCAATCACTAACCAGGCTGGAGTCTGCGTATTCTGTGAACTCTGAAGATGCCGCCTCCCAGGGGTACTTCAGTAGGGCCAAGCTGCTCCCCTGGATCCCACGCTTGCCCCAGGCCAGCTCCCGCCACTAGCTGTTTTATTTTACCTGCTTCTTCCTATTGCTGGCAAAAGGAAGAAGCCTGAGCAGATGAGTCAAACAATGATCTAACCCAGCAGACAATGGAAGCAATCCCTGTGTTTGGTGTTAGCAGAACAAACAGGGCACCTCACGGTAACTTTTTTGCACTTCCCGTTAAATTTGGTGTGTCCAAACGATTAAGGCCTGATGCTGCCTTCCAAGCTAGTTAATTGGCCAAGCACTCCTAGCAGCACAAAAGCAAGCCAAGGACCTCAGTCTCGTAGGACAAGGCATTGTGGAGCCTGGACGTGGGAAATGAATGACCAAAAATCCCAGGGTTCTTTCAAACAGAGCCTGAACACACAGGCTGGACTATGGCCACCAAGAGGCCTGCCTGCGAAGTGTCGCGTGCCGATCTTGGCACCTGGTCTATAACTTAATCCATCATGTAGAGGTTTTGAAGACCGGCCTATACGACAGAGCGCACCATGTTTCCAGCGGCTGGCATGCCCAGGTGCCCAGACTGCAGCCACATGGCTCTCTTCTGATCAGTGGAAGCGCTGAGGAGAAGAGTCATCCAGTGTGCCTCCTGGCGCAATGGCTTTTTTCCTAGGCATGACTAGCTCTAGGCAGTCCAAACCTGTGCTTTGCTAGGGAGCCCCAAATAGCTAGTCAGGTACTGCCCTTTCCAGGGAAATCTCTTACTTCCAGAGGATTTTCTATGTAGCTACTGTCTCCAGCGGCATCACCACCTAGTTACTGCTGGGGAAGAGCAGAAGAGAGGAATTCCCACACTGGATCAGCCAGGGTCCATCCAGTGCAGTACCCTGTCGGGGTCAGCACCAACGGCTGCAGAGAAAGGTGTTGTTCTGGGCTACCCTGCCCATCAGAGATTGGTCTGACACCCCCGGGGCAGGATTTCATTGCGAATGGCTTTTCCCCCAGTGGAGAGTTTGTGTGTTTACCCTTGTTTGCAAGGGAGCTTTGCGTGGAGTCTGAGTGTGACTGTGAAAAAATCCAATTCAGATTGTGGAAAAAGACCCACGTCTGTTTTGAAAGGTGCTCTGGGCTTGAATGGTGTAAAGCTGCATCTACATGCTACCCCAGGGGAAGCGCCGTGCCGAGTCTATGGAGCTACCTGACTCCAGGGAAAGCAGCTGCAGCCACATTCTAGGGTGTCCGTGAAAGGCTCCAGTGGTGGAAGAAACGATGAAAGAAACTAGCAGAACTTTTCCCCACTCCCAGAGCCTTGCCCCAGGAACCGGACACTACACAACTAAATCCAACAGTGTAGATGCAGAGACCCTGATTGGGCTTGCAGGGAGCTATGCAGGGTGTGTACGGCTCTACAGACACATCCTTCAGGCATGAATTACTTGTATTAGTAGGAGCACTGCCAGCAGATCTAAGGAAGTGATTATTCCCCTTTACTTGACACTGGTAACACCACATCTGAAACACTATGCCCAGTTCTGGGGCCCCCATTACAGAATTCTGTGGCTGCATCAGAAAGAGTCCAGCAGCGGGCAAACAAAATGATTTGGGGGCTAGAGCACATGACTTATGAGCAGAGGCTGAAGGATCTGGGGTTATTTAGTTTGCAGAAGAGAAGAGTGAGGGGGGATTTGACAGCAGCCTTCAACTTCCTGGAGGGGGATTACAGTGGTGGAACCGAGCCATGGTGGTTTGCACTCGGAGTGACATAAATGATCATTCGGAGCACGAGGCTGAGCCGTTACCTTCCCTTGGAGACTGAGGAAGGACCTGGAAGGCTGGTTGAGTGCTTTGAGTAGTAGCTGGAGACCCAAGTTCCATGCACAGCTCTGTCCCAGGTTGCTGGTCTGACCCTGGGGACATCATTAGGCTGAAGCCACACAGCTAAAAAAACCAACCCACTGCAGCACCCTTGGCAGCGTCAGGCTCGGGCTCGTGCTGCGGTGGTCAAAACAGCCCTGTAGACTCGTGTCTGCAGCCCCTGGTTGGAAACCTAGGGAGGATCTCAGAGTCCAGACTTCTGCCCGAGTGCCGATCTCTACGTTGCTATATTCAGCCCTGCAGGAGAAGTCCTCCTTCTCTGCCGGTTTTCACTTTGCTGCGCAAACATGCTCTTAGTCCCACTGTTCAGCCACCTGGAAAGCCCAGGGGGTGACAATCCCAGACCTCATCCTGGGGGAGGCAGGGCCTGGGGGTTACTTCAGGCCTGGTCGTGTGCCTCTGCCTCTGACTGTAGTGCCGCCTCGCACGCAGGCAGCTCCCCGACTTCAACGGAATCGAGCAAGTGCCCTCTGCTGGAGAGAAACCACCATCCAGTCCGCAGAAGAGCTGGGAGTGCCTCCCACGGCCGTCGCCATGGAAATGCCAAATGAGGTTGTCGGAGAGGCTCCAGTCTCCGTGACAAGTTTTTTCAAGATGCCCGGGAACGCCTTCCGTTTTGAGGAGAGACCGCAAGGTGTTTTCCCTGCAGGCCTGTCACTGGCTTCCAACCTGCTTGAGCGGTTATTACTTCCCTGACAGAGTGCAAATGGAACCTGGCCATTTACTTCTCAGCTGGGAGAAGCTGGAAGCACTGCCAGGTCATATTTCAAGGCTTCGAAATTGCTATGCCTACGGATGCTGCTATTTTGGCTGTCCAGCGCAAACCCAGGCTGAATGCATCGCCTGTCTGTCTTCTGTATAATTGACCCAGAAGCCTTTCCACTCGGGGCTCCGACGTTCGCCCCTGCAGAGCTACGAAAGTGACCTTGACGGCTACACCATGCTCCATGTGTGGTTGCTAATTAAATGGTGGCAGCTGCAAAGTTACAGGCGTGTTGTGCTGAGCTATGCATCCAGCTGCCGTTCTTTATGAGCTGTGCCCTCTGCTAGGCAGGAGGAGGGCCAGAGCCTCAGCTGGTGTGAACTGGGGCAACTCCATCAGCTTCACAATGTGGGGATGTCTGTCAGTCTGGTCCTCCACTCCCTATGTACTCCCCCCAATGTGCCTGGAGTTGGTGGGCAGGTGGAACTAGCCCCCACAGTATTTGCAGTACAGACTCATGCAGTTCAGAGAATACTGTAGGACCAGACTGCAAGGTCTTCTCTTTTCAATAGGAGTTTGCCTAACAACTGAAACGCTGATCCAAAAAGGTCAGTGGATTGGAATTGGACCTAAAAGCCTCACTCTGCACCACTGCATTCCTTATCTGGCCCTTTCATGCCCCTGGGAGGACCCCATCACACCACCTTATCTGAACAAAAAAGCAGTCAAGTAGCACTTTAAAGACTAGCAAAAATAATGTATTAGGTGAGCTTTCGTGGGACAGACCCACTTCTTCAGACAATAGCCAGTGCGTTCTGGTATGGCTGTGGTCTGCAGAAGCGGGTCTGTCCCACATAAGCTCACTAATAAATTATTTTACTAGTCTTTAACGTGCTACTTTACTGCTTTTTTGGTTTGATAGTGTATAGACTAGCACGGCTTTCTCTCTGTTACTCATCACCTTACCTCAGTGATGTCCACGCTGCCCCTGCTGAGCGTTGTATTCACTTTCATCCAACCCTGGGTAGCTCTCACCCGTCCTCTGCAGAGAGCAGACCCCCACTGCAGTTGGGACCGTAGACACGGCTCATAGAATCCTAGAACTGGAAGAACAATGAGAAGTCATGTGCTACCTTTCAGACTAACAGATTTTTTTGGAGCATCATCTTTCATGGGCAAAGACCCGCTTCATCAGTTGCATGACTGACATCAATCATTTTACAATGTAGATACATCTCTGCGTTAATCATTTTCATATGAAAACAAAACAGCAGTCATGTAGCACTTTAAAGACTAACAATAATTTATTAGGTGATGAGCTTTAGTGGGTCTGCCCCATGAAAGCTCATCACCTAATAAATTATTCTGTTAGTCTTCAAAGTGCTACAGGACTGCTGTTTTGTTTTGATAGAATACAGACTAACACAGCTACCTCTCTCTTACTATTCAACATTTTCATATGAGTGTAGATCATCTTCCTACCACCACTGTAGTAAGTCTTTCCACAGATAACTTTCCTTTTTGGGTATCGGAGGGGTAGCCATGTTAGTCTGGATCTGTAACAGCAACGAAGGGTCCTGTGGCACCTTATAGACTAACAAAAAAGTTTTGAGCATGAGCTTTCGTGAGCACAGACTCACTTCATCAGATGCTGGTCTTGGAAATCTGCAGGGCCAGGTATAAATAAGCCAGAGCAAGGGTGGGGATAACAAGGTTAGCTCAGTCAGCAAGGGTGAGGCTTACTACCAGCAGTTGATCTGGAGGTGTGAACACCAAGGGAGGGGAAGCTGCTTCTGTATTTAGCCATGGCTAGCCGTCAGACCAGCATCTGAAGAAGTGAGTCTGTGCTCACGAAAGCTCATGCTCAAAACTCTTCTGTTAGTCTGTAAGGTGTCACAGGACCCTTCGTTGCTGTTTCCTTTTTGAATAATTTTAGAACAAATCTTTTGTTGCATATCTCTGTATTAAGTTCTTTTACATAGAAACTTTTTATAACTTTGTGTTAAGCCTTTTCTATTAAGTGAGGCAAAGAAAATGTCTTTATACCAGGCTAGATCTCTCCCCTTTTACTTAATTAATTGACTTGTTGAATGAATGAGGTGTGACTCAGCATCTCCAGCAATAGTTGTAATGGTTGGAGAGGGGATGGAAGCCAGATCCAAGGACTGTGAGACCTGTGAAGTGGGCTCATTAAAAGAAGAGTGGACACATGGATGTCCTTGGGAATCAGCAGCAAGTACCTGTTTTGGAAGCTCCCTCTTCGAAGTGTGGCAGCATTAAAAGAACACCCAGAAGAAGGCGCCACAGATTTTGCATATGCATGAACGAGTGCATGACTAATTTTGCACATGCATGAACGAGTGCATGACTAATTTTGCATATGCATGAACGAACGCATGACTAATTTTGCACATGCATGAACGAGTGCATGACTAATTTTGCATATGCATGAACGAGTGCATGACTAATTTTGCACATGCATGAACGAACGCATGACTAATTCCTATAGATCTGCATGAGAGGGAAGCTGCTATAAATCGAGGGTATCTTGCAGGGGCCCCCCGGAGTCTCATGCATATCGAAAACGAGATGTGAGACAGTTCCCAGGCATTGTAATGATTAGCAGACAAACTCTGAGCCCCTCGCATAGTTTTTATTCAGGCAAAACTCCCCCAGACGCCTGTTTGGCTATCAGAGCTGAGAACAAAAGAGAAGCTTTCAAAGTGTTTTCAAAAATACAGAAACTGAATTTTTTTGGCTGAAAACAGAGAAGATTTGGCTGGGAAAAGTCTCCAGCCAGAACGTTTTTATTTCTAAACTGAAAATTTTCCATGTGGCTGAAATTTTCAGGTTTGGAGTGTTCAGTTTTCCAACAAAAAGTCTTAAAATTTTTGGAAGAAAAAGAAATTTTCTTCTCCTATTTTCACTTAGCCAAATCCCCAATATTCCACTAAGAAAAGGTTCAACGGAAAATTTCCAACTGACCTCAAAGTCTGAGCAGGCAAAGACGACAGAGCAGCTTTCAGACAAAGGATGATTTTGTGCTTAAGGCACTGGGATGGGATTCGGCAGATTGATGTTCAATTATTGTCTCTGCCATAGACTCAGGATGAGTCCTTTAATTTCTTCATGTCTTAACTTGTCACCTGTAAAATACACAATAATATCCTCTTCCTTATTAACAGAGTTTGCCATCTCTTTGGGGAATGAACCACCTACAGCATCTAGCAGAAAGAAACCCAGTTCTCTGTTGGTGCCCCTCAATGCTACAGTAACACAAATAATTATAATTATTACTGATTTCCTAGAGACAACACAGAAGGCTTGGGGGTAATTCACTGTGGTTTCTAAAACTATGAACTCATTCCAACAGAGTGGGAATGACTTTCAGTGCATCAAAGAAGCCAACAGAAGACTGACGGGTGAAAGGGCTAGTTGCAACTTACTAACGAAGCCTTATAATTAGAATTGCCTTCGGTTCTGGTGCCAAAGGATCACAAAGGCTTTTACAGACTACACAGTCAGAGATCACTTCCCTGCTTGCTGATGTGGCATGTGGATGGCATTTAGCAGGGTACAGCAGCTAAATAACCTCTGGATGGAAAGACCTCGCTAGAATCACACAAGATGTTCTGATAGTTGTGTTTGTTATACCCTTTCTGCCCACTAATGACTACTTGCGAACATTACTGACACAATGCATTTGATGCACAATGGCCTAGATAATTTGCAATTGGAAATGGAAGGCCCTTCTTGTACATGACATGAAACTCAGCTCACCCAGTCGGGAAACAGGAATAACCTCATGTGACTCAAAGGTTGTGAAGAGTGACCAGGTGCCTAGCAACCATGGAGCAAAGAGGCCACAGGCTGAAATGGATTTGCATAAATGCGGCTCCGATGTGCGGCTGGTAAACGTCTCCTTAGGCATCGTGCAGCGGCTTAGGGCAGGCCGGGAAGGGCGCCACATCCGATCTGCAACTGGCCATGCTGCCTTGGAGCAGCTGGTGAGACTTTAGTAATGACTCTTCTTGGTGTAAGGCAGCCGCCTGCCTCAGCGTACATCAGTTGCCCCTTGGAAATCGGAGGGGTGATATCGGGGTAACAGAGGGTAGAGGCTGGCTCATAGGTTTGCACGTGCCGGGGTTTCTGTGCCAGGAAATCCAGAAGCAGAGCCTCTTTGTAGCTGTGCTAGTGCAGATCCAGAGCTGCCCCTATGATTTCACCGGAGGTCACTGTGGATTTCCACTGCAGTACACCCTCCATACAACGGACTAATGCAGGGAGGGGATGTCTGTGAATGCCAAAGGTCCATTAAATCCGAATTGTTATGGTGTATGACAATGCTCTGACCTTTCCAGCCCACCATTCAGTCCTATCCTCTGCCCCTCTTGCCTCCCCCACACCATTCTTCCTCTCGCACCTCCATCTCCGTTGCCCAATTACTGGGAGAGGAGCTGCATGCTGGCCTGGCTCCGTCCACCTCCCGCAGCTCTTGGCACGCTCGGCGCTGCTGCTCCTCCGGCCCCAGCAGCCCCAGATTCTCCTGCAGCCCCAGCTGCTCCCGCAGCTACTTCAGCCCTGGTGGCTCCGGCGCCAGCGACTCTCATTTATTTGCTGGGGATGGGGCTGGCAGACAGACCCCTCCATTACTTCTCAAGGGGGGCCGTTAAATGGAGGGTTTTCTGTATCACTATTACACACTAGCAACAGCAGCCTAAATGAGGCTAAGAGAAGCAGAGGGACCAACAGATTTGCCAGCCCCAGGCAAGAGCATGTGGCGGGTCTGCAGGCCCAGAAGGGGTGGGACCTTGGGCAGAAGGGGTGGAGCTGGGGGCTAGCCCCGCCCCGCTAGCCCTTCAGCATGGCCTGGAGTGTCTTGCGCTCGGCTCCAGCAGAGATTTGAAGGGCCCAGGGTGCTGGCTGCTGCTGCAGTAGCTGGAAAGTGGTGGCTGGGCACCCCGGGGTCTTACTGGGCTTCCTTACCCCTTCCCTCCTCCCGCTCTGCAGGCCTAAAGGGAAGGCACCAACCCCTCAGCACAAGCTAATGGGAAAACCATATGGGGTGGAGGGCAGAAAATGGGATGGGAAGGCCAGGGAGCCAGCCCTGGCAGATTCCTAATCTCTATGGATCAGGCTGTGTCCTCTGGACATCCGCAACCTGGTCAGCATCCCTGTCACTGGCATGATCTTCTGGGGGCATGTGCAGACGGACAGCAAATGCCACGGCCAGGTATGACTAAGCATCTCCTTCAGCGCTACCTTGGGGCCCCCCCTGGCTGATCCGTAAATTCTCATCCCAGCTCACAGCCAAGGGAAGCAGGAGAGGTCTAAAATGAAAGGAAGGGTGGGCTGGCGCACACATGGAAGTGCTAACGAGCGGGACAGCAATTAAACCGGCTCTGTGGCAACAGCAGGAGGAGGGGAGAGTGCTAATTAGAAAGGGACTCAGTGCTCCACCTGCTGAGAGCAGCCATGTCAGGTCCGCTGAGGATGCTGCCGAAAGCCTGACAGGTGGCGGGGAGAGAGCCTGAGCCAGTTCCAAGGCGGGTCTCTGAGAAGTTTGCAGACCTGGTAGCCACTCTGATGCATGTTACAGTAGACCCTCCAGAGGGAGCAGGGCCCCACCATGCGAGGAGCTGCGCATGTGTATAGTAAGAGACAATCCCAGCTGCAAAGCATTTGCAATCTAAACAGACAGAGGGTAGGAAGGGAAACTGAGGCACATCGTAGCACAGTGACTTGCCCAAGGCCACACTGTGAGTCAGTGGCAAAGCTAGGAATAGAACCTGGCATCTGAAGAAGGCTAATGGCACACTGGGGTGCATTAGGAGAATTATTTCTAGCAGATCTAGAGAAGTTATTATTCCCCTCTATTCGGCACTGGTGAGGCCACATCTGGAGCATTGCATCCTGTTTTGGGGCCCCCTGTACAGAAAGGATGCGGATGCATTGGAAAGGGTGCAGCAAAGGGCAACGAAAATGATTAGAGGGGCTGGAGCACATGGCCTATGAGGAGCGGCTGAGGGACTTTGGCTTGTTTAGCTTGCAGAAGAGAAGACTGAGGGGTGATTTGATAGCAGCCTTCAACTTCCTGAAAGGGGCTCTAAAGAGGATGGAGAGAGGCTGTTCTCAGTGGTGACAGATGGCAGAACAAAGAGCAATGGTCTCAAGTTGCAGTGGGGGAGGTCTAGGTTGGATATTCGGAAAACCTGAGGGAGGTGAAGCACTGGAATGTGTAACCAAGGGAGGTGGTGGAATCTCCATCCTTAGAGGTTTTTAAGTCCCAGCTTGACAAAGCTCTGGCTGGGGTGATTTTGTTGGGGCCGGTCCTGCTTTGGGCAGGGGGCTGGACTCATTGAACTCCTGTGGTCCCTTCCAGCCCTAGGATTCTATGATCTGCTGTCCTGCACCACAGTCACGAAAGAAAATCCATGCTGGTGGGACAATACAGCCTGCACCAGCCTGCTAATGGATCAAGCTGTGTGAATACCCATTGCGCTAACGCAACCTGTTCGCATCCGTGGTATGTCCTCGCCGTAGTGAAGACCATCGTTTGCAGCTGAAACACTCTGTACCAGTTTCGCCGCTTGCTCAATACGTGCTTGTCTTCAGGGACTACAGCTGAGATGAACTGTCCCTGCTACAGGCTGGTAGCGACCACCTGATATACCCAAGACCCATTAATCTGCTAACGTTTGTAATTGCAGCTGCAGGGAGCCACCTCATTTCCGTGGAGAGCATAATGAATCACAGAATCAAACCAACTCTGCGAAAGGTTTTGCTACCGAAGGAATAAATTTGCTTGGCAAGTGGCAGCCAGGTCGGAGGGTTGCTAAATCAGGGAAGCTGCTGGCTGCGTATGTGCCGAGGGACTCGTCATGCAGGAAGCACGTGGCAAAATAAAGCGATAGACCACAAAGAGAGAATGCCATGGCTGGGCTGCCCTTGGGAATGCTCCTCTGTGTTGGGGAGGCAGAGGGAGCAGGGCATGGGGGGAGTCACCTGAACTGTTTGGGCTATGTTTACACTTAACCATGGCGTGTACAGAGGAGACATGGTGTGCCCAGCTGTAATGGGTATAAATACCATTGGAGGCAGCTGGGCATGGCAAAAGGGCGTAGAAGAGAATACCCCGCAGGCTTGATCCAGCCTTGGAGAGGCTTCCTGGACAGGCTTGGTAATGCCAGAGGAAGCACCTTGTCCCAAAGGACTTGGTGCGGTCCCAACAGCAGGTGATCACAGCTGTGTTACTGTAGCCACAGCCACTGCAGACCTCAGTAACTGGTAGCTGAGCTGGGTCAGGGGGTGAAGCAGGTCTGGATGTGCAGCACTTACAAACCCAGGAGGAGATTAAAGGCTCAGAGGGCAATGAAGGCTCCCAGTTCCCCTGGAAAGTCACAGGGAGTTGGGTGCCTCACTGCCTGCAGCTCCCTTGGTAATTTGGGTCACAGTACAGTTTAGTGGAGATGGTCTGGGACTCAGGGTCTAATCTGAGCTCTGAAACATGGGCAAGGTGCTGCCCTACTCTGGGCCTCAGTTTGCCCTGCCATAAAATGGGGACAATGGTGCTGACCTACTCTGTGATCTCCTGGTAACATGCACTGTATGCGAGCAAGGCACTGCTGTTATTGCTCATGGAAGAGGCAGCTGCATTGCTGGCCTATCTACCCCCCCAGAAGGTCTGCCTTGTAGGCGGTGAGAATCAGCTGCTCAGCCCTTCCCCTCTCCATTAAGATCACTCTGAAGGGGATCAGCTGTTGCCAGGGGGAAGTTCACCCATTATTTCCACAATGGGCTGTGTCACTCAATAGCCCGCACGCACGCGACATCTCAAGCCTGCTTTGAATGGCTGACCCGCGGGTCAGAGTCTTTCTATCCCATTACCAGCCTCAGTCAGCTCAGGCCCCTGGCAAGTTATGTTATTTTGAAACAGCAGCTAAATGGGAACAAGGTCATGCTCCCAATCCACCCGCAATAGGACAGAGCAATGCATTTGTGAGTGACTCCACCTCGGGTGATGATGGAGGTATGAGATACGGGGCTGCAGGCTGAAGGACTTTAATTGCCCAGCACAGGCCCTTGTTTTCTTCCTATCTGTCCAGCCAAGGGGCTCATTTTATTGCAGGATGGAAATGACATAACATGCGATCAAGTCAAACGTGTACACTACTCCCACTGGTGCTATTGTTCATAACGATCCAGAAAGCGCCTCTAGGCTCCTAAACCCATCTTAAAATAAACCAGAACTAATGCCTTAAATAAAATACCAAGAGAGTGTCTATCCTGGGTGCTAACCAACAGGAGGAGTTGTTTGCAGAAGAGACACTAGATGGCCTCGGAAGCACATCAGTTCCAGGGGAAGGCCTAAGACTGCCCTTTCTCACCCACAACAGGCTGGGAAAGACAACCAGAAAAGTCAGGATGACAGAGCAGAAAATGCCTTTGCTGGGGGAAGGGTCAGAATGTCCATAAACAACCTTCACTCAGAAAGTGTCACCCCCGCAAGGCCAGGGCTCCCTGGACTCCAGAGGACCTAAACGTTGTCTTTTCCCAGGTCTGCACAGAGATCTGGCAGGGTAACGTCAGGTGTACACATCACCATGCAGCCATCAGATGGCTTGATTAGCAGGGAAAACAGAGGCTTGAGGTGCCGCATTTTTCAAAGGAGGCTGCACGCTGGACCCTGTAAACCCAGCAGAATGGGTCATTCTTGGTGTGCGTTAGTGCGGGGCGCACAATTCCACACGCTGCATTTTGGGAAGCTCGACAGGGACACGTGCATGGTTGTGGTGCATTCATCTGACTCCTTGGGGAATTGGTGCTGAAGGCTCCAGTCCCACAGGATAAACATCGAAAGCCTGGATCAGCTGGCTTGGCTTGGAGGGCTCGGGCTTAAAGCTGCGAACATTTGGGCTTTGGCTGGCTACGAGGCTCTGAAACCCCATGAGAAGGGTCTCCCAGCCCAGGGGCCAGCTCAAACCTGAACGTCTACTTTGCAGCATTATATCCCCACGGCTGGAGCCTGGCCAGCCTGAGTTAGCTGATCCGGGCTCTGACCCTTAGTGAGCTGGGTTTTTTATTGCAGTGTGGATGTACCCGTGAAGGCACCAAGGAAGCTTAGATACACCATATAATGAGGGGAGGTTTCCCTTTACTTGACAGCCACGGGCACTGGGGGAGATATTCTCACGTACAACGATTCCCCAGTATTCATGATTCCTTCCTCGGTGAGTCATCCAAGGAGTTAATGCTTCCCAACCAGTCCGTGCAACCACTGCCTTTTCTACCTCGGGCTCTGCAATGACTTAGTTCCCTTTATACGGCATCTGCATGCATACCACTGCATGAAACAATGCTACTTTCTTCCTTTGCGTTTCCCCCACCCCCATGACCGCAGCATGGATCCCATACTCAGTAGGGCCAAGCCCTGTCTCCAAAGAACCGCACCAGCCTGTGGCAATTATCTGTGTTATAGTGGTGCCTTGAGGCCCTAATCGAGATTGGGTCACCAAAGTGCTAGGTGCTGTACAAACACTGATGCCATATTGCCTTTATACCAACTGAGGATTCTCTGATGCAGTGGGAATTCTGCCAGGCTAAGGGTACGGCTAGTGGGCCAATGTCCATCTCTGTCAAGCACCAGTCATGGTAGGACAGTGGTTCCCAACCTTTTCACCCCAACCTTTCCCCAACCCCAATCACCCCCCACAACTGTTCACAGACCCCCATCAAAGCCAATTCTAGCCAGTACGCCCACTTCATTCAGTGAAAAAGGAAACCACAACATAGATTTTCAGACTGCAATTCATAACATTCTGGGAAGAGATTTCATTTAAAAATAATGGTTTGTAACTTTGTGATGTATTTAAAGCTTATTTTCAATGATCATTTTCATTTATCTTTTCTTTTATTCACAGACCCCCTGCAATACTCTTGTGGACCTCCAAGGCTGGGAACCTCGGCTGTAGAATCTAGATCTACAAACATGTGGCTGAGGGCTGCTTGCAAGTCATTTTGTTTGCTGTTGCCCACGTTCAGGGTTACCAGATTCTGTGGGTTTCTATCCATGTGGTTTTCTCCTACTGGTATTACCAGAGTGACACACATGTAAAGTCAGGACACATGAAGCGAGGGGTGTGCTGGTTACACACAACACAGGTGGCGAGAGCTGTGTGCTCCCTCTGCAGCCAATCAAAATGCTGCTACGGTTCCATCCACACACCCCGCAAATTCCAAGGATGCAAGTGAGTTAGCAAAACCACCCTCTCTTGGGAGACTGTCTTGGTAGAGACAATCTTACAGCCCCTGAGATGAAGGAGGGCCACCCACTTAGCCTGCTCACTAGCCTAGGTTGCCCATCGCCGATCTAGATGCTGTAAGCGCCTGTGGGCCTGAAGAGGGCTTGACCACTCCTCAGATGTTAAGAGACAGAGCAACTCACTGAATTTTTCTCTGCTGCAAAGGCAAACAGCGTTGGCCTCCGGGCAGAAAGTGCATCAGACTCTACATTGATTCTGCACTTGAGTCTGGACCTTGTCAGCCTTCTGTGCAATTCCTGCTGAAGTAAAAGGGGCCCATGAGCCCAAAGGACAAGAAATGGACAAGCCTCTTTGCATTCACCAAGACGCTAGATGCTATTGTTGAACACAGACTGGCTGCTGCATTTGCCTGTCTTGAGTTTGCACCGCTTTGTACAATGCGTTGATTGAGATACCTTACTTACGAAATACACTGCATAAAAGGCAGTCCCATTGTGTTCACTCTGGGTTTCCTAGAGATGTTAGCTGATGTTTGCTATGCTAATTAATGGGGATAATCAGAATTCTTTTCAGCAGCAATGACTCTCCCAGCTTTGACTCATTTCTAGTAAAAATCTACAGTGTGCAGCTAGCAGTGGTTACTAAGACCATATCTTTTAGGTGGAGTTCAAAGCTCATGCCTCCATTTGAGCCATTACCTCCCTTACTGCCACCAGAAGAATTCAAACTTCAAACCAGGTTTCCCCGCTCCTAAATCACATCATTTCTGAACTGTTAGCAAAGGGAGGTGTTGGCTGGATGCCGGGGAAGCTATCCAAACGGGGAGCACTGTTAGATCAAGGAAACTTGGGGAAGTGCTGTCATCTGAGTCATTAAAAGCTGGCTTGCACAAAGTCCGTGAGACTATGCCAAAGGTTGAGGCTGAATTGTCAAAGGAAGAAAGAATTAAACACCTTCCAAGAAAGCTTTGTTATCTTTCATTTCCTTTAAAACTCTTTTCGAATGACGTTAATGGATTCAACCATCTCTGCGAGACACTGGGAATGGGAAATAATCACACTCACATCTGAGTTGCAAAAATGAAAGCAGTGTGGCCCTAGTGGCTAGCGCAGCCAATGGGGCCTCCAGGGACCTGGCTTTTATTTTTGGCTTGGCCACTGGCCTGATGGGTGACTTTAAGCAAGTCACTTCCCCTGGCTTATGCCTCAGTTTCCCCCCCTGTAAAATGGGCACAGTGGCATCTGAACTCCTTTGTACAGTGCTGCTGTGTATCATTACTAGAGATACAGATCTGAAGCTGAGCAGTTGAAGTGTGTTTTCTGAGCTTTGGTATGTCTAAATCCATGAACACTAGGGGCCCCATTTCAGTAAAGCATGGGTTTAACATTAAAACATTTGCTTTTGTCCATCTCATTCCTCAAAGCACTGCAACATGTGCTGGACGTTAAGCATGTACTTGAGCGTTTTGCTGAACTGGGCCCTGAGTTTTTAATGGAAAAGTGAACAAACCTATAGGTACACTATAGTTGCTAGATGCCCTTGTAAAATGTGCTGAGATACCACTATTATTATTTCAAAATATGGAGGGTTCATTATTTAGTATTTCTCAACAACTATAACCATTATTATTTTCTGTAGTGACATCACTCAGGGCGTGTTTCTCAAGCTTTTTTTTTTTTAAAGTACCCCTTTTTTAAAAAGATAAGTACCCCCAGACTTGTATGTGTGCTATCGGTTGAGAAATACAGTCCTGAAGTAATGTGAGGTCTTGAAACAAGTGCCATTCAACTTTTTCAGATGACTGTACCCTTTTCAGGGGTCAGATTTGTTTTGCAAACCACTAAGTTACACCTCACTTAAAAACTACTTACAAAGACATACAAAATATCACAGCAGATTACTCCCGAAAACATGCTGACTTTCTACCATCTTATCATCAAATAAATGAATTGGATAGAAATAGTGTGCTTACATTTCAGTGTCAGGCACATGAAAGAGGGGGGACAAATCATTGTCTGAATGACCTTTTAGACTGTACTGACTTTAGTAGTGTTTTTATGTAGCCTGTTGTAAAACTAGGCAAATATCTAGATGAGTTGATGTACCTCCGGATGACCTCTGTGTACCCCAAGGGTACTCCTACTCCTGGTTAAGACACAGTGACCTCCGGGGCTTCACCCTGGACTGGGATTCCACTGCGCCAGGCACTGTACAAACAGAGAAACACCCTGGAAGATCCCAGAAACCTGGTCTTCATAAATCTTTTTTGGGGCATCTCACGACTGCACTACTCTTAGGTGCATATGAGAGATCTGAAATCCTCCCTGCTCTGAATGGCACATTCCACTCCCCCATCCCTCCCCCTGCACAACTCCATTCCCATCTCAGTGGGCTTGTTTAATTCTCCTGTCCTGAGTGCTTTGCTAATGGGATTTCACCGCTTTATTCCTGAACAAAATAGAGAACAGCGGCTTCTTTTTAAGGAGCAAATTGGAGCTTTCATAAAGCAAATGAGTTTGCTAGCAAAGGTTTCAGAGTGCACTGCATTAAAGCCGCTTCGTCTGGGAACACAGGCTGTGGTGTTCGCCCTTTAAACGAGTGCCCACTGTGAACGAAGGGAAAGGATAGCTATTAAAGGCCACTGAATTCTGGCCTGACAGGTTCACACAGGTATGGTGTACAGACGCGCACACTTATGTTTGTATAACACACTCTCCTTCTCCTCACAGCGAGGCGTGAAGGATGGGGGCCCTGCAGCCCTCCAAGCAGAAGTGGGGATTGATGTACCATAAGTCAAGTTTCCAGCACAACCTTGCTGCGGTAGGTCGATGGGAGAAACTCTTCCCTTGGCTTCCCTTACTCCTCGTGAAGGGCAGGAGTACTGGCACCAACGGGGGCCCCCTCTGAGTTTGATTTAGCACGTTCCTAGCCGATGGGCTCACTGGAAGACCGACCATGACAGCATCAATCTGCTGTTCAGTGAGGATGTTCGAACTGGCGAGCAGGTCTGGCCCAAGGAGCGGTCGGCTTGGGGTGTACTTTTCAGGGATGGTGAACGCGCTGCAAGAGAAGAATTGTTTCCCAAAAGGAGGAGCGTGCAGGTCACCTTCCCATACCCTGCTGCCTTGTCGTTATGTCTTGCATGAGCCAAGCTTGGTTATTTGAGCTCTGGGACATTTTAAATATTGAACCCCAGTGCAGTCGATCAAATGGGCAGGAAGATGGCTGGAGCACACGGTTTGGTTTAAAACAAAGACGCTCGCTCTGTATCTCAAGAGCACCAGGGGGCTCTGTGTTTCTTCCTCTGCCTGCCTTGCATTGGGCACTGGTCCCCAAAGCTTAACTGTGCTCTGATGGGTCGGGTCAGATGGGCTGGTGGTCTGATCATACCACTGAGCTCATCTACCTGTCCGCTTGGGCACACCACCACCCTGTCCTCCTGGGCCAGAATCTCTCGTCTCCCCCAGCAAAGGTGCAGAGCTGAGAGAAAAGCTCCCCGGCAGAGTAACACAGACACTGCAAAGGCGGATAACAGACCCTCCTGGCCTGGGAACGCATCTTCGCTGGATCCTTTACTCAGGAGACGCGTGCCAGGGATGAGCTCTGCATCCTAAATTGAGCCAGCAGCAGTGCTTGTAGCAACAGACTCCAAATAGCTCTGTGCTGGGAGAATAACACAGCCTCCCCTTGGAGTCCAGCGCAGCAGGTGGGGTAGATGGATGGGCCTGTCAAACCCAGCTAGCCAGGAGGGAACGCTACAGACCAATGGGCCCTTTGGCCTGTAAACGCTGTTGATTTTCAATCGCATGCCCCCCCACCCCATGGGTCCAATGCAAACAAACCCGGAGGCTGCCCCTGCGATCCCTCACAGCCCGGTTTCAGCTCAGGGTCTCTGCCTTCCCCGGGCCGCCCCTGGCTGAGTCCTGGATGCTGGATCTAATAACGGCGCACGGCGGGGGATCCTGCAAAACCCGGCCATGCATGTGCATGTCTTGTGCCATCTACAGGGAACACATTATGCCTGTCCCCACTTCCAGCTCTGCCTGTGCCCCTCACGCCCGTTTCACCCCCTTGTGCCATGGGAGAGAAGTCTTGCGAAGGGGCCTTCCAAGAGCTATGGTTCAGGCTCTATCCACCCCTTCCTCAGGATTGCTCTCGTTCATACCCACACACACATCCTTCTGTCTCTCAATTTCATGTCCCCCGGATGTATCTACCCACCCAGCCATGCCACCCACCTCCTCTGTCTATCCCAAGCACCCACCCAGCTGCCAAACATCCTATCTACCCATCCCACCATCCCCACCCACTCCTTCAATCTATCCCCAAGCATCCGCTCTTTCTACCTATCTCAGTCTATCAAGATCCATTTGTCCATCCTTCGGTCTACATCACAGCCTCATTGGTGGGGCGTTGACACTGCACTCATTAATTACCTGCCTGGCTATAGCAGGCAAAGCACTGAAGGAGGCCCATTGTGCTAGGAGCTGGACAAATGCACAGGAAGACCCAGTCCGAGTCCACAAAAGCTTACTGCCTGAATGAGGTGAAAAAACACATCCAAAGTGGCAGGGTGCAGGCTGCAGGGTACAAGCAAAGGGACCAGCGTGAGAAGCGGCACATTGCGGTTCACTCTCTCCTTCCCCACTTGATTGCTGGAATTATTACAGTGATTTCACAGCTGCCGTCAAGTCTGGCTGGCCAGTTGTTCTTATGGAGGCACACGCAGAGATGCCTTTTCCCCCGTTCAGTGGCACTGAAACACACACAGAACACAACTGTTCTTTTAGCGGCACCAACGTGCCTCTTCCCTGGTGATGGGCAAAGAGAGACATCAAGACGCACTTCCATCTGTGTGCACGCTCTCTCTCGGTGCCTTTCTGCAGCAGGGCTCAGACCTGAACTGAGGGTGCAAGGGTATTTTTAAAATTAAACCTTTTCCAAGAATGTTGTGAATTGCTGCCCAAAAATCTATGGGGTGGTTTCCTTCTTCATTGAATGAAGCGTACATAGCAGCTAGCATTGGCTTTGATGGGGCCTGCAAATGGTTTGGGTGGTGACTGAGGGTTCGTGAATGGCTGAGGGGCTGACGGGGGGTCTGCGCTTGTGAAAAGGTTGGGAACCACTGATTTATAAGGTTTAGCAAGAGCACCATTAGCTGGATGACGTGCATAGCAGCCATTTTAGCTCTGGGGAACCCTTCATCTGCTACAGCCATGGGTCCTAAGGACAGTCATGGTAGCTACTGAATGCAAAGCAGCTACAGGAGCAGGGAGTAGCTGGAGGGCAACTTATCAAGGCAGATGTGCGGTCTGACCAGCTCACCCTGGTCTGTGTACTCTGTGGTGCAAGTCCGGATTGGCAAACCAAGGAATGAGAAGCTGCTTGAAGCTGGTGACCCTGTTTCTACAGGAAACAGAGAGCATGTTTAAAACAAACCCAAGGCAGTACTTCTTCACATAACGCACAGTCACGCTGTGGAATTCCTGGCCCGAGGAGGTTGTGAAGGCCAGGACTATAAACAGGGTTCAAAAAAGAGCTAGATACATTCATGGAGGTTAAGTCCATCAATGGCTGATAGCCAGGATGGGTATGGACAGTGTCCTAGCCTCTGTTTGGCAGAACGTGGGAATGGGTGACAGCGGCGGGATCGCTTGATGATCTTCTGTTTTATTCATTCCCTCTGGGGCACCTGACACTGGCCCCTGTCAGCAGACAGGACACTGGGCTAGGTGGACTTTTGTTCTGACCCAGTTTGGCTGCTCTGATGTAGAAAGATGCTCTGGGTTGAATCTGTCCTACTGACTGCAGCTTTGCACTTGGCATTCGGTTTGATGCAAGTCATCCCTCCACCTGTCTTTTCTGCCCCCGCCTCCTCATCTATTTGCTGCACACTAGGAGCCGCATACTAGAAGGAGGAGACACACTCAAAGATGCAGAAACCAGCGGTCTGAAGGGGTTTCCATTTTACACAGGGCTTCTCGTTTGGCTCCCAGCAGCCACTCTATAAACATTCTTCCAATGCCCCGAATGCACTGTAATACCACAAGACCCTGATGGACCACAATTAGTCCAGACCCAAATTCTCGCTGTGTCCAAATCTGCACTTCCTTTCTCAGGACTCTTGTGTTCGGCTTCTTCTCCCCCACCTTCCTCCTCTGCTGGAAAACACACAGAGGTGCTTGAACAGGGACCTGAGGTCACCATGGGTGATTTACTGCCTCACTCAATGGCCAGTGGCACTCGGCAACGAGGCTGCAGAGTCAATGAAATAGTTATGAAGCGTTCTGGGCATTTCATAAAGGTCAAGTTGTCACACTGCCTGGCTGCCTAACACATGGCCTGGGAAGGCAGCTACTCACACCCCTGTTCCAGCCAGCGAGAGCGCTCATTCCACAGCCTGTATTTATTAGGACATTTATTCACCAGAAAATGACATTTGGAGGAGATTCGAGTCTGTCTCTCTCTCTCCCCTCTCCCCATCGCTCAGAGCTTTTCATCGCTCTTTCAAGAACTAAAGTAAAGAGGAGCAACAGGCATATCGGATTTCCTCCCTGACCTTTGCAGAGGATGGAAGAGGTCCCCCTGTGATTCTGTAGAAGTGGGGGAGTGGGTGTTTTAGGAACACAGAGGGGAAAAGTCCTGTTGAAAAACCAGCCGGACTTTCTCGCAGCCCCACTTTGCTTTCTTCTCCAGCTCTATCTCCTCCCTCTGGTGCCTACGCAGGTGTCCATTCCCCTCTTGTCTGTTTGTCTTCCTGCCCCCACTCTGCAAATCCCACCACAGCTCCTCCTGCTCCTTTCCCACCAGCTTTATGCCCATGTCCTGTACCACTTCCCCTTCACAGAGTCATAGACTCACAGAATCTTAGGGCTGGGAGGGACCTCAGGAGGTCATCAGATCCAGCTCCCTGCCCAAAGCAGGACCAACCCCAACAGAATCATCACAGCCAGGGCTTTGTCAAGCCGGGACTTAACCTCTAGGGATGGAGATTCCACCACCTCTCTTGGTAACACATTCCAGTGCTTCACCGCCCTCCGGTGAAATAGTTTTTCCTAATATCCAACCTACACCTCTCCCTCTTCAACTTCAGACCATTGCTCTTTGTTCTGCCATCTGGCACCACTGAGAACAGCCTGTCTCCAGCCTCTTTAGAATGTCCCTTCAGGAAGCTGAAGCCTGCTATCAAATCACCCCTCACTCTTCTTTTCTGCAAACTAAATAAGCCCAAATCCCTCAGCCTCTCCTCGTAAGCCCCCTAATAATTTCTGCTGCCCTCCACTGGGCCTTCTCGAAAGCATCCACATCCTTTCTGTCCAGCCCGATGGGAATTTTCCCTTGACAGGGGACTCATCAAAAAAGGTGCTCCTCAGATCAGGCTCCTTTCTGACGAGGGCAGCTTCGGTTCTCCAGAATGCTATTGCCTCTCAGGCCACCGAAAAAAAGACTCTTCCCAGCAATATTGTCTCCTTAAAAGGAAACAAGCAAACAACCTGATGTGCCAATGGTTCAGGGAGTGGCTAACAGCAACGCAGCAACCAGAAGCAGCTAAGCACAACGATAGACTGAACCACTGAACCTAGCCACGTGTCAGAGCCCAAAGCAGGAGCAGAGAGGCAGTGACCACCCCAAACTTCCTTTGGAGCTTCAAATCCGAGAGGTATTGGCCAGATCCTTCTCTCTCTCCCGCCCTCCTACACCTTCTCCTACAAATCACCAGGGACCTTTGGGCAGGAGCAACAAGTGAGACTCAGACCCGACATTCTTCTGCACCAGCAATCTAAACTGGTGGGAGCATGCAGCAAGCTCTCCGTTTCACCCAGACCCAGCTGCCCTTGGGGGTGAACGAAGTTGATCCCCGATGTTGGTATTTATAAACTAGCCTGGAAAGTACTTTGGGAGCCTTCAAAGTGAACACAGGCACAAAACTACCCTAAGGATGCCTCAGTCCTGTACCCAGCTCAGATGGAAATGTAGCCCCAAGCTCCACAGCCAGACATGGTGCATAGCTGCCTATGCTGGAGTGTAAATCTACTCAGATTGCCACAAATTAAGTGTCCACGTGGACCTTGCTGCCGAGCATTACAAGTTCCCTAAGTGTTTCCGAAGACAAGCTCCGAGGGTATTTTTCCTTTCTAGGGGTAGGTCAAATTAAGGCACACAAAATTCTAGCTGTGTTAATTATGCAGCCAGAGTCCACATATCTGAATTCAGGCTTCCGCGCTGTCTCACCTAAAGGAGGTCAACGGGAGTGTGCACGCCCATTGACCTGCCTTACTCCTAACAGGGGCAGGAGTTCCAGCACTGATGCAGGCAGTCAGTGAGTTTAATTTAGTGTGTCCCTTCTAGGTGCACTAAATTGAAATCCAGAAGATCAACCACAGCAGGGTCGATCCTTCCCTGTAGCAAAGACGTACCCCAGCATCTCTGTGCCAACACAGATGACTTCAATGTCTCTGATTTTTTCCATCTAGTCCTATAACCTGTTAAAACAAAAAAACAGTAAAGTAGCACTTTAAAGACTAGCAAAATAATTTATTAGGAGATGAGCTTTTGTGGGACAGACCCACTTCTTCAGACCATAGCCACACCAGAACAGACTCAATATTTAAGGCATAGAGAATACTGAGTCTGTTCTGGTGTGGCTCTGGTCTGAAGACGTGGGTCTGTCCCACGAAAGCTCATCACCTAATAAATTATTTTGCTAGTCTTTAAAGTGCTATTTGACTGCTTTTTTGTTTTGACAGCATATAGACTGGCAAGGCTCTCTCTTTGTTACTATAAACAGCTAGTGTGTTTTGTTTTCATTTCTCCTATTGCCCTCCTGTCAACTCACGTTCACCTGAAAACAAAAACCTGGGTTATTGTTACCTTGGAACTGGATGTCTCCCACACGAGGGTTTTTACAACATTAATTAAGTCTCCCATCTCATCCTTTTTATTTTATTTTTTCATCCCTCTGGCTCAGAGCCTTAAAGTTCTGGGATAATCTCTCTGTGCCTTTCAGGTGATGCAGCCAATTTCTTTATGATCTGCAGACTTGAAGTGAACGCTGCACCAAATAAGTCGTTCTGAAGGACTGGATAATTCCTGGCATACAACTGAGGGAGACGGGTGTTAATTTAGTGAAAACAAACCTTGAGGAACCATTACATTCTTGTTGAAGAGTCTGTAGTTATTTTGGAAGCCTCAGTGTTTGGGTGCTCCTATTGAGACATGTCCAAAGGGGCTGTATTTTCAGAAAGTGCCAAGTACCTCCTCTGAAAATAATTGTGTGTGTGAAAAGGGACCATAATGAGAATTTCGTCTGACTTCACACTTTAAAAGGCACAGTAGTTTTCATGTCCAAAACAAGACATACGAAGCCAGCAACTCTGGCATCCTAGTGCGAGAATAAACACCTTCATGAGAACCTGCTGCAGCCCTTTCTCATGTGATGCCCCCAGTTTGCAATGCCTCAGCTCTCTCCAGCTGCTCTGGAAGAAGCTTGGTAGATCTCTGATGTTAGAACACCGTTAACCACCAGAATTCTGGTCCCTTGGGATAGTCACTTTCCTATGAAGCTTAAATGTCTACTAATGAGGCCAAAAGTTTATAGAAGGCCAATGTTCCATTTGCATCTCTAGGATCCTGGATAAAAGCCCTGACTCAGGTCCTGAGTGAGAATCAATCTGGTTGTCTCACCCGAGGATGTATTTGGGTCTTTCAGAGATGGCCACGCAGTTGGACAGAACTGCTCTTGAGACCTGGGAGTTGCTGCTGGTCAGCCCATGGCCTGAGCTGGGAGTCAGGAACCCAGGAGTAAAAAGCAGAGGATGCCTCCAATTAGGCAGAGATGCAGCTGCAGAGCTGGGTGGGGGGAAATTCCAGGCCCTCATCTTGCATTGCTCCAGGTTCTAGCAAGGTGGGCTTGAGAGCCTCACTTTCGTGAGCACTAAGCCCAGCAGCTGAAAGGAAGAAAATTTAAAATACGCCGCCCAGCCCCCAACAAGTTCCCCATGAGATCCCTTGTGACGACAGACTGTACTCTTTGTAGACACCAGCCACTTGGATTCGCACGTCAGCCCAGCCTTGGGCAGGAGACACTGTACATCAGTGGCTGGATCTTCAAGTGTCTAGCCAGCCTCAAAGGAAGAGCAAATCTGTGGATCTGGTTACACGCTGCATCTTGGGGCAGTGCAAGGTGTTGGCCTCCGTGTCCTCGTGAAACGGTGCAGCTGCTCTTGGTCTCTTTTGCTAAGAGAGGGACAGCTCAAGCTGGAGAAATACATGCAACAGAGGCTAGTTAGTTATCCCTCCCGCACGCGGGAAGAAGAAGAGTGGGATCAAAAGCACCCTCCCTGCCCTCGAACTCACTGACGTAGCACATGGAGCCTTGGCCGCCGAATGCTCCCAGCTTTGGTGAAGTGCTACAGTCATCTGCGGCGTGGGGTGCCAATTACGGCTTGTGGGAAAAAAGAGGAGGGAGGAAGAAGCAGGAGTGCCATGTGCGGAGAAAGAATTAGAGCCAGCCGCCTTTCATCCAGACCCCGCAGTTCGCCGCCTGCCGCTCTCTATTCTTAACCCTTCTGACAAAGGCTAAACGCTTCCCTCGCCTATAATTGAGATCTAGAGTTCTGGGAACCCTGCACGTCCATGTCCCAATGAGTGACTCCAAGAGAACAGCCAGCTGGGGACAAATGGAGGGGGAGGAGTTACCCGCCCAGCTCCTTGACCTGCGCTGGAAGGAAGGACCTTTCATGCTCAGAGAACACATACGTTATATACAGCTCAGCCGCCATGGACTGTACACAAGCTTGTTCAGCTTATATGTGGATGGGGGAACCACCAGAACGGAGATGCTGTTGCTGGAGGTACTATGGGGAGCTTGCTCCTGAGCCAGTACTCCAGCCAAGTGCCAGGTAGGTAGAGTGAAGTGGGTGGGGGGAAATAGGAGATTCTAAGGGTGAAGTCCTGGTGACTTACGAAGAAAATCCTATTGTATTTTCACAAGGGGAGAGCACTAACGGCAGGTGTCCTGGCTGAATCGTCCTTGGAAAGTTACTTCTTGTCCTGACCTCCAGTCCTGTTCCATGAACAAGGAGATTCCACGGCTGTATTGGCAGGTGGACACCTGGTAATTCATTCCCCTTTGTGGCACTGGGTCTGCCTCCATTGTCTTCCCAAGGCTCTCAGGTATTTGGCCACATGCAGCAAGGGAGTCGAAGCCCCTTCCTAAGCCAAGGCAGAAGTCTTGCTGGTGAGGGAAGAGCAGGGGGACAAATCGTCGAGACAAAACCTCTGCTTCTGTCTTTGTGAGAGAAGGTGAAACCTGGCCCAGAAAGGGAACAAGCAGCGGGACATTGGATCATCTCTGTCCGTGCAAAACTGAGCCCGTTGGTAGCCTGGGATTGTGGACCAGGGATGCAGCCATCAAGGATTCAGCAAACTCTGCACCTCCTGCTAAATGTGGGTTCCCAAACAGGGGAATCCCCCTCTGAGAAGAGTCTACCTCCCACATGTGCCAATTTTAAAAGGGACGTTCCCCAGATCAGACATTTGTACGTGTTTTTAGTTTCCTTCACCATTCTAACTTGGCCCCAGCTGTTGATTGCCACAGGAAGACACTGGTAGGCATGGATGGGCACAGTACACTTTCCCTGCCCTGGGGAGAGAATAGACTGGAGACAAGGATCGGGTGCTTACAGTGTCTCTCTGGTAGCCAAGGATTCAGGTTAGGAAAGAGGAATTCTTAGGGAGTTTCTTGTGCCAGTTCCCCACTGGCTTTTCCATTGCAGGAGTGGGGCAGACCTTGGCCCACAGACAATCTACTCCTTTCTTGTCTGCAGTGGGCCAGGTCCAGAGCAGATGTGTCTGTCCTCCACTTAATCGTCTGCTTTATGATTCTTGGTGTTCACACCTCCACATTAACGGCTGATACTGGGCCATGTCCTCCGTGACTGAACAGACCTCGTCAACTCTGGCCCTCCCCTTGCCTGTGACTCCCTCTTTAAACCCTCCTCTGAAAGCCCCCCCACTCATGCCTCTGATGAAGCGGGTAGTTGCCCACAAAAGCTTATGCTCCAAAATACCGGTTAGGCTATAAGGTACTACAGGACTTCTTGTTGCTTTATGGTGCTTTGCCCAAGCCCAGCGAGGGGCAATGAAATGAGGCCCATTTCACATTCTGTTCTTTGTCAGCGCTTCCTGTTTCACCCGACTTTCTGGTTGTGCCCATCGATGTGAATCACAAGGTTTCTCAGTGGCTTCAGCAGCACAAGAGCCAGGCCCTACTCTGCTTGGTAGAGCCCCTTTAAGGCAGACAGTACGGCCCTCAACGAATTCAAGCTGGGACGGAAAACAGAAGGCTGAGTTGTATGCACCGATTAGGAGGGGTGTCTTTGCTCCCAAGTTTCTTCTTGGAAACATTCTTCATGGTGGTTTGATAAGAATGGCAATACTGGGTCACACCAAAGGTCCATCTAGCCCAGTGTCCTCTCTGCTGATCTCGACCAATGCCAGATTCCCCAGAAGGAGCGAACAGAACAGATAAAGTGATCCCTCCACCGTTACCCATTCCCAGCTTCTAACAAACAGAGGCTAAGGTCAACATTCTACCATCCTGGCTATTAGGCGTTGATGGACTAAACCTCCATGAATTTATCTAGCTCTTTTTGAACCCCGTTAAAGTCCTGGGTCTTCACAACCTCCTCTGGCAAAGAGTTCCACGGGCCTAGGATGCAACGTGTGAAGAAAAACTTCCTTCTATTAGTTTTAAACCCGATACCCATTAATTTCATTTGGTGACCCCTTGTTCTTATGTTATGGGAACAAGTAAATAACTTTTCCCACACCTGTCACGATTTTATAGACCTCTATCCTCTCACCTCTTAATCTCCTCTTTTCTAAGCTGGAAAGCCCCGGCCTTTTTAATCTTTCTTCATGTAGCACCCGTTCCAAACCCCGTATAATTTTTGTTGCCCTTTTCTGAACCACGCTGAATACAGCATGAGTGTGTTATGCTGAAGGCCACAGACAGCCAAGGTGCATTCCAGAAGAAAGACTCAGCTGCAGCCTTGCAGGGCATCTGAATAAATAAGAATCCAGCAGGAGTTCATTCATGACTTTCCTTCCAGTGGAATTTTGAACGCTTTGGAGCTGGCTTGCCAGTCCCACGTTCACAGGGAAGTTCTGCCTTCTAGGAAAGGAGGCTCCCAGCTCCAAAAGGCAGTGGACTCATGCACTCTCACCCCTTCTGTTAAAGGTAAGAATTTACCAGCCTGCAGGTGCACAGCTCCACAGTGCTCAAGAATCGGTTCTGCTGGGGATGCTTCGGTGCACGGAGGAGATGCTCAAGTGAAATGGCTTATATAGAGAGGAAAACAGCTGGGTCTCTCATCTGCACAGCTCCGAGTGGATAATTACATAACGCTCCTTGCTTGAGGTTCCTGCTTGACTGCAATCAATGGAACCTTTTAAAATTAATATAGTTTCTTCCCACCCATGCACACAGACAGTGGCTGCTGGAATTCCTTCACAGCCCCTGCCCTGGGAGGGTGTGGCACATGGAGAAAGCCTGCTTTGTATGATGGGGCTCATGATTTTACCAGATATTTAAAGAAAGGAGATTTCTGGGTGTTTCATTTCCACTTTTTTGTGCAGGAGCAAGTGTGTTCTAGGAGCGCTGAAGAGTCAGGGATGCCTGGGGTCTGCTCCCAGTTCTACTATACTGTTAGAGCCTGAAAAACAGCCCCTGCAGCATCATGACCTTAAACCTCTCTAGTCTGGCACCCTCAGGACCTGTCCAATGCTGAACCAGAGAATTTGCTGAACCATGGGAGTTCAATGCAGTCTAGCAGCGTTACTAACACTTCCACTGCTCACTTGCCTCTTAGAAGACATTTAGAGGCAAATTACAGCTAACAAAGCACAGAACACTGAGAGCCAGGCCTGGTGACTCTAAACAGCTTTGTGGGACCACAGGAAACTTGGCCTCCCCCATGAGAAGTGGGCATCCAGCTAACTAAAATCATGCTGCATCTCGGCTGTTGCCAGACCAGCGTGTGCTGGACTAGAGAGAGATGAGAAGTGTGGCCCAATGTAAAAGGTTTGCTCACCCCTGGACTAGATAACACTCCCCCTCCAAACATCACTTTCCTTAGTGGCTGGGGAACACTGCCTGTGACTTTAATGAGGCTGCTTGGCCAGCAAGCCGAGTGTCAAAGGCAATGGCAGGATTTGCCTGTCCATCAGGTGGCACGCCCCACACAGGGACTGTCCAGGCTGCATTATGCGTTTGGGTCTGGGGGAAACAGGGCTTGTGGAGTCAAATGTGTTCCCCAATGTTTGATGGAGCATCCCCACTGCATTGTAAACCTGGGTTTCCAGTTACTGGACTGGGTCTCACAGCTGTGCTAATGTGCATATGCTGCACTGCACAGACTCTCTGATTCTGGTCTGCAACGTGACCCCCATCCCCACTGCACTGTAAACCTGGGTTGCTGGCACCTCTGGCTGTTACAAAGAGCAAACAGCAGCGATTAGTGGGAGGCTGGGTTTTAAATTCATTATTACTGTTGAACCCCAGACATTCGTTTTTCTCCTCATTTCTGCTCAAAGGACACCTGTGACATGGACACATGGAGATGCTGCTTGAGCAGCTTAGGCTGGTCACGTCTATTCTACCCTACGCACTGCTGCAGAAGACCACCAGATAGGAGCTGCGACTGGGGCATATTCCCTTGCCAAGTGCCGAAAGAGAATCTACTGCGGAAGGTCATGCAACGCCAGTTACAGGTATTCGGGCGTACCTGCAGAGCGAACGACGAGCGATAAGTCAAGACCCTGATATTCGGCATAATGGACCATCGGAATAGGAGAGGCAGACCCCAGGGAGAATGGGGTGAAATAGTGTGTAGCTAGTCTACAGAAACTAAGCCACGCTGCACTGGACAGGGAAAGATAGAAGGAAATAGCGAGGGAGGCATTGGATACGAACTGGCGCTTAGCCCATGGTTATTGGTGATGATGATGAAGATGAGGTGCGTGGCTGGGATGTCGACTGAGCTCCCAGAAGTCTTTAGTGCTCAAATGGCAGGGGATCATGATGGCAAGCAGGGAGTGCTCTGGAATTAACCTGCACAGCTGGGCTTTGGGACAGGGCAGGGAGTAAAGAGGACTCGGACAGGGAAGCCTGATTTCAGCAGGAGGAACATCATGGCCGCGTTGCTGCGAACGAAGGCAGCAAGGCACTCACCAGCAGGGTTGTCGGGAAGTGCAGGCACCCCGAGAGTGGAACAGCTGCTTGGACTGTAAACTCTCCATTCATTCCTAACAGGTCATCTGCCCCTGATGAGCCCACATCTGTCAGGTCTGCTCATTGGGCTGTCACTAGGGCTAGTTAAGTGGCAGCTTATTAAATCCATGAAGCTACAAACCACAGAAGGCACAATCTGCTTGCACACAAGGTGAAAGATGGACCCTCCAGAAGATGCTGGCTTGGACTGGGTTCCTTCCAATTTTTTCTAGCTATGGGTGGAATACATTTTGTTAAATGCACTGAGGCATACGCAAATGTGCACCACCCATAGAAACATACGCTGCTGGCTGGGGAGCTCTCTGCTAATCAACTGGCTGGCACCTGGATCTCTCCCAGGCGGCCGCCCAAGTGCTCAGCTTACAGAGAACGCTGGCAAGGACCCAAGACTTATTTGGATGCATGAGGTGGGGGAAAGAAACTTACGGACGGGATTGTAGGCAAAGAAGCCTCTTGGGTAACCAAGAGTCCAAGGGCCAAAAAAGGGCTTGCAGGCAATGAAGCTAACGAACAAGACAGTACAAGGAGCTGAGCCGACTGCTCAAGGCAGGGTGGGGACCCTGGGTGCATGTCACAGCTGTAGGGCATTCAGGTCTAGGTTAGACATCGAGTTCCAGTATATGCTGATGTCTAAGCCGGATTTTGACAGCGGCCGCTGGCAGTTTCACAAGAACAGCAGTGTGAGGGGGTTTGGCTATGCCAGGCCACAGCTGAAGCCTGGTAGGAGAAATAGCGGTGGTTGGAGCTCCCCAGGGCAGAGTTTGAACCCCGTCCGCCTGCACAGCGGGCAGCTGCTGTACACGTCACTGGTGGCGCAGTGAAGAGGGTTGACAGGAGGCATGCCTGGGCTTCTCAGCATTTGGGGCAGTTTCATGCAGCATCTTACAAGCTCCTGCACAAAAGCACTTAGCTCTGCAAATCTGGGCTGGGCCCCCATTGTCAACCAAGCTGGCTGGGGGCCTTCCAGAGACTCCACAGGAGGGTGCTCACAATGAGTGAGGAAGTGGAGCGACGACTTGGGCCAAATGCCACTTGGGGTCAGGACAGCAGAGCTGCACGAGGCTCCTGGTCTTTTTCAGAGCCCCATTCTGATGTCAGGGGGGTGTAAATCTAGAGTAACTACAGTGACATCCAAAGCAGGCAGCCCTGTTTGGAGACCTGTTCTCCCTCTACTCCAGTTGATACTGCTTGGCAGAGTGTCTGCCTTGTACCTCACCAGCAGCACACAGGGGCAACTAATGATCACCACAGCTCTGCAGCAGGAGGAGTCCTAGACAAGCCCAGAGACATTCAGAGGTGGAAAAAGTACCCCAAAAGTTACCTGAGTAAAAACGCACTGGCTGTCACTTTTGGGTACAATAAAGATGTGTGTGTGTGTGGGGGGGGTGTACTTTTACTCAAGTAGTTTTCTAGAGGGACAGCTGTGACTTGTACATAAGTACACGCCCCATGCAGCTGTACTTTTACTCCACTAACTTTGAGTACTTTTTCTACCTCTGGAGACATTAAATGACTTTCCCCAGAGTCACACCTGCAGTCTGGGGTACAGCTGGCAATTGGATTCAGACACTCCAAATCTGAGCCTATTGCTGTAACTGCTGGCCACACTCCCCTCTACAGTGCACCATGTCTGGCTTTGTCCTCTGCTCGTGGGGACACACCAGCCAAGTGAGGGCATCGGACTGAAGATGGAGCTAATTTCAGAGGGACCAGCAGGAGGCGCTGCAGCAGTGAGTCACAGCCCGTTAGAGAGAACTAGGCATCAATATCCATCCCAGGCCTGCGATGGAGATACCACTTTTGCCCCAGACCACAACCCCTGCCAGTCCTCATTCATCCCTCCGCTCTCCAGCCCTGGCACACGTGACTGAAGCGCTAGAAAGAAAACTGGCCCCGTGTTCCTTTTCTTTGCGATTCTATTTTTATCCCCCTTCCCAATGACAGATTGAGGGCTTCAAAAAATCAGCCCTGTGCACTCGCTCCTGCTTCCCTGGCATGAAATTACCAAAACAGCCGCTCAAAACAGGAGAGCAATTTGCAAAACAAATAAGTTTCTGATTAGCTCACAAGCGGCAGGCTGACCTTACAGGGACCCTTTCATGAGGAGACGCCTTTGTCCTCCTCCTTTTCTGTACAGCACAGATGAACTGCCTTGGGCTGACAGGAGCTGCTTCATACTGTTAAAGAATTAAAAAAAAAAAAAAAATCCCTATCTTATACCTTTAAGAGCCAAATACATTAATCCAGTAATCGTCACACTCCCACAGTTGGAATGGCTCTGCCTAAGCGTTCGTTTCTTTGTCTCCCTCACCCTTCTCCTATCCCCGAAAGAAAAATCCGCTACTAAAAACAAAACCACACAAACTTTGGATGCAACAATATTTGGAATTAATATGGCAAAGCAACTTAAACATAGCTTCCTAGGCTGATGGGCAGGGGGTCACAGGACCAGAATGAACAGGAAAGTTCTGTTGAGCGTAATCCTTGCAGCTCCCGTCTCTTGCATTGCATTGGAATGATGGGCTCTCTAGGGCAGGGGACTCTGTTGTGTTAAAATATTCGTTTTTTAAAATGTTTGCACAGTATCTAGCACAAGGGGTAGGGCCTGTAAGGGCATCACAAAATAACCATGCTCGTGGAAGGATTCCAGGACAAGCTGACTTGAGCAGTCACATTTGGATCCTACAGACAAACTGTTTGCAGCTGGAGTTTTGGTTGGACTGGTTTTAAAAAGACCATTTGCAAAATCCCACGCTGAGTGCTGCTGTAACTTTTTCCAAGACCAGACGACTCTGAACCAAGACTAGGGTGACCTGGATTCCTTCTCTACCTCTTCCACTATCTTACTATGTGCATCCCCTGTGCCTCAGTTTCTCCATCTATAAAATGGGAAAAAAGGTACCTACTTTTTTTTTTTTTTTTTTTTTTTTTTAAAAAGGAAGTGTTTTCAACCAAGCATCTTCCAACCACCACTATTTCTAATACTCCCCAAGCTTAGCCCTGCCTGCATCTGGAACTTTCTATGTGTGAGAGAACATGGGGCTCTCACAGGGTTGACCGAACTTGGGTTGGATTTGGCGGTTGCCCTCAACCTGTGGTATCAGGTTAGCTGGACCCCTAAGTACCAGAAGGGAAGCTGTTGGCCATGGCCCCTCCCCATCCAGACAAAATTTTACACAGATTAAGGCACACAGGTCCAGGCTACTCAGTACTGAACATTTTCACAGATGGCTGCTATGGAGAAGACAGTCTCAACCTTGAGAGCTGCTTCTAGAAGCTCATTTACATCTTCATTCCCTGTACTTTCTTGAAGATAGCAGCATGCGCCCATTCAGCGTCCTTCAGCTTCCCGCACCCCACCCTGGAGCCCTCTTCTTAGACAAGCGTTTTTGCAACCCTGTGCACATTTACAGTACAACAACAAAAGTATCGACAACGATGACAGATGACCTAGGTCTACTGGTACATATCAGGATGTGACAGACAGTATTTGCCCTTGAAGGGGACGTGTGGAATGAGAGGTTTTATTTTCGATTGCAAGGCACATTTTCACCACATTTTGTAATCCATCGGTTTGAGAAGCATTAGTGGGCAGGATTTAGCCCCAGGAGTCAAGGAAGCCAGCTCTGCCCTGTGACGCTGGGCAAATCACACTGTGCCTTCGGCTTTTGTGAAAATAACTGGCTCCAGCCCAGCCAGATGTCAAGTGGGTCATTTCACCTGTTTCATTACCCAAACCACCTCATTACACAGATGCCCCTCTGGGCTGGCTTGTCAGATGTGGGTTCAGATGTAGAGGTTCTAAGGATGAGCCCCAAGCCTCAGGGTAGATCTATACCTACTGGATGGTCAACCACACCCCAGTCGATCCTCTGGGGTTCGATTTTGCCATGTGTGTTAAGACTGAGGGAGGTTACGCCTCACAAAATTGAACCCTGCAAGATCGACCCTGATTGGGCTAATGTCCTGGGGAGCACAGATGTACCCTCAGTCCTCTTCTACAGCCTCAGCTGACAGCCAGCTGGCTTTTACCGCAAACTGTAGAGGCTCATAAACTAACCTCCAGAGGTCACAGGTTCAGTCCTGCCTGTTGGCATTACAAGGGCACCATTACTACCTTTGCCTAACACCAGGCATTAGACAAAGAGGTGGGGAGCTTCACCTGGATTCGTGTCTTCCTTCTCTAAGGAATGTGAAGCTTGCCCTGCAAGTTGGCAGAGATCAGCATTTCTTCCGAGCCCCCCCGCTGCATGCGGCACGGTCCCCGCTGGGATCCATTTAACCTTCACGTGATTAAGCCTTTCACTCTGCCAGCCCAAGACAATGCATCTCGCAGCAAGCAGCACCGGCCGAGCCCATCACGTGGCTCCGCCAGGATTTATGAATAGACTTAATGTTTCATAAAATTCTCATTTGCAATGATTATCTTTAATTCCCAGGAGACTGCCATTTCTTTTTCATAATGGAGGAAGGTGGGAAGCAGGGGGTGCTGGTCATGGCAGCATAGAGATACCAATTTCTCTGCAGTTGCACAGCTAAGAGTGGGCTAGAAAGGATGAGTCCCCCATGCAGAATGGCCTAAACGAGGAGGTGTCTGCCCTCAACTATTTCTGTTCCACTGGATTTTTAAATCCAGGTCATTGATTCATGGAGAGTGAATTTAACCAGCTCCCCTTTGGGGCTGTATTGCAGTAGTAGGCAGAGGCTCTACTCCAACTGTGCTAGGTGCTGTACAGACACAGGACACGTGGTCTCTGTCACAGGGAGCTAACTGTCCACACTGAGAGGTGACAGGCAGATGCAAGAGACAAGAGGAAGGTGAAAAGTTACAGGGAGGTGCTATTGATCCACAGCTCCCAGCAAGGTTCTGCCTGATGTTATTCAGAGTCCTGTCCCCAGCTATCAGCTGGAGCAACTCATTAGTCTTTCTCCCCATCAACACTCCCTGTTGTTCTCTCTTCTCAAAGGCTTTCCCCTCTTGGCTCTCCCTTCTCTCCCCAGCTCTGGGATCTGCGGGGGGTTTGTCAGACATGGATGGAGCACAGCCAGCAGGAGGCCACAGAAATCCACTGGACAGATGCAAAGTGAGACCAGATGGAACACTAGCCTGCCGCGTCTCAGGTGGCCTCCGAGGTACCAAACGTCACGGTGGGAGTGACTCCTGCAAGAGAGGAGCCACCGTGTGCATACGGGACTTTGGAATTCAGAACAAGCCAGCCTGGTGTTGTTGAAAAGGTATCAGTTCCCCAGAGCTCGGGACGGATGTCACGCCCATGACATGAGCATCAGGCAGACCTTATCTACACTGTGCCCAGCCAGGAGGTTGGCAGGGTGAGAGTGAACAGACTGCATCACAGCAATGGGCCACCTTGCCCTGTATCCTGTCTTCTGCCAGCAATCAGCAGCAGGTGCTTTCGAGGGAACAAACAGAACTGGGGGGCGGGGGGTGGTCATCATGTGATCCAGCCCCTGTTGGACAGTCCCAACATCTGAGCCAGACTGACTCCTCAGCAGCAGAGCAGGGAACTGAACCCGATTCCCACAGCATGCAGCCGACCATCCTGGGCACTGGTGTAATGCCAGGCAATATTAAGAGCGTGCGGCTTATTGAATCCTCTGCCTCTCTGCTGTGACTGGCAACATGACAGACGCCAACAGGTAACTGCCTGATGCTAGGCCCATTGAGTTCAGGGAAAGATTCCCACTGACTTTGGGTTAGGTCTTAGTTTCTGTTCCAGTTAGCTGCCATTAACAATACCTAGGCTGGCTGGTACAGCAACCCCAGCCAGACACCTGCAAGCTCTGTCCACAAGGAAACCTCCTTGGTGAAACTGGGCACGGCCATTCCTCTTCCAAGGCTGCAAGGTTGCAGAGTCAGTGCCAAAGGAGGATCACCACTAAGCTCTTCCCACCACCCAGCCCAGTGCATTAGCCACTAACCCTCTCGTCCAGCTCCTTAGGTGCAGGGAAAGCGAACCGCCTGCATTGAGTTAATGTGGCTGTGACGGACTGGCATGTAATTTAATTACTGGGCGCTTAAAAGATTAAATCTGCGATTAGCAGAGTTTACATGGATTAGCCCAGGAGGATTTGAAATTGCTGCCAAGGCTGCTTTGCGAGGTGGTTCGATCTGCAGCCTGCTGCAAAAGGGGTCTTGGCTCTAGAGTCCCTGCACATCCCTTGGACAGAGCTGTTCCCTCTGGGGTTGCTACAGCACGCCCAAGAAGCGAGTGCTTGAGCAAGCAAACGACTTATCAGAAGTTCAGTTGGCTTCAAGGAGATGGCTTTAGCTTTGGCAGGAGAGGGGACCCTGTGTTTCTTGTCAGGCACTGGAGCCATGGCTGGGAGGGTGAAGACAGGAAAGCAATTAGGAGAAACACCTGCTGCCATTCTGCTGCTCAAGATGCACAGGCTAGGAGGGAAGCTCCAGGAAGCCCATCCCACGCCAGCCTTCCCATGACAGCTGTGAGCTGAGCTATTAGCAGTACGGACAGGTGTGAGCCCTTGTAGCAGACAGGTGTTCTAGATATGGGTGACTCACAACTCCCTCTCTTCCCTTCCTGCCAAAAAGCCTTTGGAAAAGAAAGAACAGAGCACTTTCGAGACAGACGCCCAACTCCCTGGTTTGCCGTAGGCTGTGTGACCTCAGGCAAGTCCCTTTGACCTGCGATGCAGATTCTGCCCAGGTATATCTACCTCAGCAGGGGGAGGTGGAGAGGTGTATTACTGAAGTAGCTACACTGGGTCTCCACAGCAGGAAGTTATGTCACACCAGCAGGCCAGAGCCATACAACTTATCCACTTTCCCCACTGTAGGTGTGAAGGGCCGGTAAGGAGCCCGAGAGTTCAGCAAGTCCCACCCTGTGCCTGGACTGAATCAACCCAGCCCATCCCGGACAAAAATCTTCCAACCCACAGGAGACTTTGTTCCTCCTTCCTTTATTGTTGGCAAAGAGCCAGTGAAGACTCTGTTTTATCAACAGAAGGGGCTTCTGCCAGTATCCCACAATGCCCTGCCCCGATGGCTTTGCTCAGTGCTTGGAACGCTGCAGGCATGTGCTGCCCCTCCTTGCAAAGCTGTGGGAAGGATATGACAGCTGAGTGAGCTGCTCCGTTTGGGAAACGAACTAAAATCGCTAGCCTGCTCCTCTTCCGCCCTGCGCCACAGCACGGCAGCAGGCAGATGGCTGCTGCAGGGGGAGCCGGACAGGCTGCTGTGATGTTACCCAGCAGAGAGCTTATAGAGCTGCTCATGATGCCATTCCCAGCAGCTGAGGACACTGGGGGGAGAACGCTGAGGGAATCCCAAGATGCACAGGGATTCGGGCTGCCTGCCCACCACCCTGCCCTGTAGGTTACCTGCCTCTAAGGCATCGTCTCACTGCCAGCAATGATAACCCAGACGTGGGCATGATTGGGTGGACAGAGGGGGATGCCCTCGGGTGCTTTTTTGTTTTTCCAACTTTTGGGTGTTGACGTAAGTTTTGTGAACAAAACTTGGTAGTGTAGACACATTCTTATGGTCCCTTGAGGCAGATTAAGCCTATTTTAGTTTCTTACCTCTAGTGGCTGTGGAAAGAAAGCTACGTTGTTATAATTGCGTCCACACTGACACCAGCTGAAGGGGTCTGGAAAGGAACTGGGAATGGCTCTCATAGTGATTGATTTCCCCTTTAGGTATTCTCATCTTCTTATCCACATCCACCCTTACGGGATCAGCTCAGACGTGACACGCCCATCTCTGTATCCCTACCCTCTGCTTTCACTTGGTGCATCTGATGAAGCAAGATGCACCTCACGGAAGCTTATGCCAAAGTACAATGGTTACTTCAAGTTGCCCCTGGACTCATTTATATTGGGCTAGTAGAGGCAGTACATATAAAGATGGTTCATTAGGTCTGTAGTAGGGAGGGGACAGCATTTCCTTTCCTGCGGGGGGGGGGCTGCAAGTGTACAGAGAATGCATAAAGTCCCACAATACAGCAGCTTTGCCTTTTGCTAAACTGCAAAGCTAATTGCTCATTCCCCAACAAGGTTCACCACTACTGTGGCCACATTGCTTTATATGCAGGACATTACCTAGGACAATAGATGCCCATGAGAGAGGGAAAACTATTGCCTGGCATAGATGCTTGGGGTGATGCTGCTGGTGCTTGGTCCTGGCGTGATGGCAGGGGACTAGACTCAGTGACCTTTCAAGGTCCCTTCCAGTTCTATGATTCTATGTCCATGACACACAACCAGCTCACACCAACTGGATGAATGATCTATGCCAGACCCCTGTACAGGCCACACACTTTACATGGGCTCTGCAGTTCTCCCGAGATGACACCAGGCTGCTGCTAGGCTTTGGGATGGTGTAGCTGCTGCCAGCTGGTGGGCACGATAGGGTGAAGAGAGGAGACATTCCAAGGAGAGAAATATTTGAGAGAGGAAGAGGACAGGAAGTTGGTGCGGGCTGGGGAGAGACTGCTGCCTTGCCACAAAAGTTGGTCTCTATCCAAGAGCTCAGACGAAAAGAGAACGATGTGGAGCCAAGGCAGACTTTGTCTCAGTGCTGAATGACAGGCGTATTTCCCCAGGGAAATGGTGAGCCTCCCCACCTTTCCCTCTCCCAGTCAGAGACCAAACCTTTCACTGACCTCTTCCTCCCAGCACACTGGGCTGGTGCTCAGTGTGCATGATAGGAGGACACAATTGTTCTGGTTGCCACCAGTAGAGCCTGTCCTCTCCCCACCCCTTTCCTGTGAGCAGTGAAGGCAGTAGATGAAATTACAAATCAAGTCATCAAGTCTCTGCCTTGGGGGAGGGGGAGGGGGAGGGGAGGGAGAAGGGATTGTGGGGAAGAGGATGAGACATCAGAAATCAATTCTGGTACACCAGCTGTAGCTTTTCCAGCTGATTGTTGTGCATCATCTGCTGTTCAATGCAACCTCCTGCTGCCTGAGCACAGCTGGTAATTTTATTACTCCACCCACACACTGTGATACCTGTGAGACAGCAACACGGAACAGAGGACATGGTCAAAATAGAGATGAGATTCAGATCGTTTAAGTAGATTAGGACAAAGTTATTTACAATATGTCCTTACCTGTATCATGGACATGTTATTTGAGTAGAAAAACTAGATCTTTTCTACTAAAGTTGGATATAAAACATCTTTCCACCCTTTATGCAATATGCAGCAGCCTAGAGGCTGCTCCACGTTATGTCTGCCTGAGGAACCAATCCCACCAGTGGGAATTTATCACGGCGAGGTGCTCTACCCATGCCCACTCCTGCTCATAGTTCACCATGAGGCTCTCTACTCTTAAAAACCCACCTGGGGGAAATCTGCTACATCCTGGGATTTTCCAAGCTTCACTGTACCCTGCTGCCTGAAAGACAAAGCAGTCACTGCTGTGTGATCTAGTCTATGAACACTAGTCTATTTAGTCAACTGTCTCTCTGGCTCCATTTAAATCAATGGCAAAGCACTATATCCACTTCAATGAAGCCAGGCCTGCTAGTCAGTTTCACTTTGTCCCAGTGCATGCAGATGCCAAAGCAATTGTGTTTGCAACATCACAAGGGGATGCTGAAGATAAATAACAGATTTCTTTCAATTTCATCATAATAAATCTGTCTTATCTGAGGCATTTGTCTACCCTCTTCACAGTGCATAACAGCATTTACAAGCATTTATCACTGGAATATCCATATGTCATTAGTTTTGCTTTGTTTAAGTCAGATTGATTTAAGCTCCAAAAGCAAGAGATGGCACTTCAGGTAGTTGCCAGCAGCCCCTTTTCCCTGCCACTGTGCTGGCTGGAGGGAAAGGCAGTTTAATATTTTCAAAATAAGGCATATAAAGACCTCATGAGTGGCTCCCACACCCCTCAAAGAGGGAGTTTGTGGTTGTGGAAAGTATTTGGCTCCAGCCCATAAAGTAGGATACCCAAGGGACATTTGTTTCCCCCTCCATCCGGCAGTTTATAGGGAGTTAGTTTCTTTCTAAAGTTTTCAAATAAAAATCTTTTGAAACTTTTGACCAGCTCTGAGTGATGGCAGCTGTTCTGCCACCCACTTGAGATTCTGGAGAGGTAGTGGTTCCCCCACCCCCGGGGCCAGACCCCTGGGGGTTCATGAGGTTATTGCAGGGGGTCTGTGAACAAGAGAAATAAGGACCATAGAAAATAAGTTTGATAACTTGCAAAATTCAAAATCCATAATTGATCGTAAAATTAAATATCTTCCAAGAATGTTGCTATTAATTGCTCTCTGCAAACCTATGTTGTGGTTTCCTTTTTCCATCTAAGGAAGTGTACACAGCAGCTAGAATTTACTTTGATGAGGGGTCTGCAAATGGTTTTTCTGAAGGGGGGAAAAAGGGGGTCCACACTAGGGAAAAGGTTGTGAACTACTGGACTAGAGGATTGAGAAAACACAGTAGCTGGCAGCAATAGTCATTAACAGATTCAACCCCCCCACCCCCCCACTATTTCCTAAGCCTGGGAGAGGGGTTTTAAAAAAGTTGGCATTGGGACCCCTTCACAGTACTATCAAATTGATGCCTTTCAGTTCAATGGCAACCTAGGGGGAAGAGAGGGATGATGATTTTTGGCAATTATAAACTCAATCTTCAGCAACATCCCAATGAAAGCAAAGTTTAAACCAGCATTTTGTTTAAGAACTTTGACGCTCAGTCACAACAGCCCTTTAAACAGCAAGTATGGCCACAGCAGGAGCATGGGGAGAAAGTTCTCCTGGCGCTCTAAGTAAGCCACTTCCAAGAGGGGAGTAGCCAACAACACGGTAGCTTGGTTCACACTAGCTGTTTACTGCACTGTGACTTGTGCTTGGGGCGTGTGTGCCCCAAGCCAGAAAGTGACAGCATGGTTAAGCAACAGTGCAACCTGACTTGGCAATGTAGAGTTACCCTTAGTCTGCAGGACCTGTGCTAACATGTCAGCTCAGAACGCGACAGTAAGTACCTGCGTTAGCAAATGCCTGTTTAATGGTTTTATTACTGATTTCCCCATCCCCTCTATAAAGTCACTAGAATTTCCCCTGAGATTAAATGAACAACATGTGAATCTCTTTAATCCAACAACCTTGGGGAAAATGGCTATGCTGGATTATGGACTTTCCAGACCATGGGCATTCCCCATAATGAGATCTACTACTAAAGCTATTGCATATCCAAACCATTATGGAATACTGCACCTATGTGACAGAGAAACCCTTAGTGCACTGTATTTAAATCATTACTTGGGGTACCAGATCTGGTAGGAAGCAAGAGTGTGCTGGAGGGCAGTCAGTGTTTCCTCTACATTTTTCCATCTGGGCATGGAATAAATTTTGTGTGCACTGAGATGTGTGGATGTGCACTACCAGCAGAAACACATGCTCTGTTAATCAGCTGGCCAGCACCTGACTCTCTCCTAGGTGGCCACCCAGAAAACACTGGTGGAGTGCAGTGTCTGGGGAGGCCCCTCACTGCAGGTGTTCCCAGATGAAACACCTGGTTTACAAGGTACAAATGTAATACAATACAAACGATTGATTGCAAATGTATAACTTTGTTTTTATCCGCAACCATGTGATTTTGTAGCTGGCTGGAACATGCTGCATGAAGGACAACTACATAATGGGTAACAACAACAGGTAAGAAAGAAAAAATCTCCTGTGAAAGGCAAATCCTCTCTTCAGGCTTTGCCTTTATCCAGAGAGGATGGTGGCCTAAAACCTCTTTGTCGAGCAGATAATGCCACAATCAGCCTCACTGAAGAATGAAGAAAGAGAAGAAGGGATTTCTTAAAAAAGGGTTGGTTTAAGTCTGTCATTCTGAGTCTGCACCAACAGTGAACAGATTCCAACGAGATTTCCTGTCGGCACTAAACCTAAGAGTCTGGAGCTTTCAGCAAAGATGTTCCAGCATTCAGTTCTGTGAGATGATAGGTACCCTGGCTACAAACCAGGGCCAGACTTAAGCACAGCTTGTTGAGCTGTCTCATTGCAGTCAATGGAACAGCATGCTCCAATGGATGGGTGTCATGGTGCATGCAATTACACAGAGTGGGGCTCTGCTCCCTGGGAAAGGGGCTCAGAGCAGGACATCGGACACTGTGTTTGAACATCGGGTGCAAGTTGGTGCAGAAAGGTGCCCTTTTTGAAACTGATCCCCACCCCCATGAGAGAGAGTAGAAATTCTGCGGAAAGGTTTTTGTTAGCCCCGTAAGAAGAGTCTACACAGCTACATGTGGTTTGTGTCAAAGCAGCATTTTAGTTATTGACCCTTTAGTTATGACCCTTTGGTGTTGCTTTCAAACTACAGTGTTGTTGGTTCTGGTCTGAACCTAAGTGTTTTAAGTTTCCAGCAAAAACAGAACCAGATCAAGGTTTCAGAAGGAATTGAGGCAAGGCCCCTTCCAACATACAGCCAGGAGGACAGAGGCCCCATAACGCAATATTAAACTCTTGAGCAACCACAGTCCCCTAGGTTTGAAAGTCTTCATTACATTTCACTACTACTGAACAGCTGTCCTGTAAAGAGCTAGCCAATTCATTATGCTCATTCCCCCTTCCAATGAATACTAATTAAGTCATAACCAGAGGACACTTAAGACCAAGTGTTTGCAGATTAGGAATCCCAGTTCCTCTGAAGTAGATTGGAAGTTGTGCAACTGAATGCACCATCCAGCCATCAGAAATATTTGCCGGCCAACCAGATGGCCATCTTGGGCCAGAATGGCACATTGCGGCTTTGAGCATTAGCACAGGACACTGGTGCTCTTGGGAGCCTTCTACAGAAGCCAGGGAACTTAAACAACCTGCCTAGTTGCAGTGCTTAGGGAATGCACAAGGTGGGGAATGCAGGTCATTGTCAATTGAAAAGCAAACACACATCTGACATGATTTGTTCCAGCAACCAGTTCACCACCAGTGTTTTAATTAAGCCAAGCTCCAGCTTCAGACTCCAGAGTCAGCCAACTGCTCCTTTTTATACCCTTTCCATCTTCTGTTTTCCCTCACTGGTGAGGAGACAGAACCAAACAAAAAAAATCACTACTCGCCATTACTTTTCCAATGGCTGCTACTTTTTCCATTTTTGGAAAAACATTGCTGCTTTGCACCTGGAGCACCTCCACAGGTTGCAGATATGGGATATTAGTGGTAATGAACCATTGGAACAACCTACTAGGGACCTGGTGGGGTTGTCCTCACCTGGGGCCTTCAGATAACGGCTGGCCCTCATTCTGAAGAGCTTTGCTGTAGTTCAAATAAGCGGTGGGCTTGATGCAGAAGGTACAGGACATAGAATCTCAGTGTTACGCAGGTCAGGTCAGGTAATGATTCCACCTGCCTTTGGAGGATTCCCAGGCTTCATAGGACTTTACTAAGGGCCAGGGAAGGGGAAAAAAAAAAAAAGTTCAGTCCAAGAACTGGTGGAGGGTGAGGTGCAACTCCTCAGAGAAAGGCAGTAGACTGGGACCCAGCAGATCCCGATTCCATTCCTGGCTGTGCCACCCCCTCCTTTAGTCTTTGTGCTTCTGTCCCCCATGTCTGTCCAATGGGATACCAGCGCTGCCTTTACCTACGCTTTGTCGAGTTAGGTTGTAAGCAGGACCCTTGTTTCACTCAGGATGTGTGGCACAAGGGGCCCACAAATGGGCTGGGTCTGGCAGGTGGTGTTATAAGAGAAGTGATAGTAAGAGGCTGCCATTGAAGGAACCAGGACATGGGAAAAATTTACAGGCGTGCTCCAAGGACAGCAAGCCCATTGGGCAGCTTGGGGTGGTGAAAACTTGAGGAAGGGCTGAGACGAGGGGAGATGTTAATCAGACAGAGTGCTAGGGCATGGTCAGCAACCATGAACCCCATAAGCTGAGCACTTGGGCAGCCACACAGGAGAGTTTCCAATTCTGCCCAGCTGGTCAGCAAAGCACCCACAGCTGGCAGCATGGATTTCTACAGGTGGTGCAGATCTGCACATTCTGCATTATTCTGCACATGGATGAAAAAAGTTAGAGGGAACCTTGGTCAGCACCAGCAGGACCTGTGGTAGCAGCTAGGAATCTTCACCTTGAGCATCCCCAGAAGTGCCCCTTCCCCTTAACACCTCATGTGCCTGGAAGCAGTGGCCCAGGCTCGAGGTTTAGCAGTGCTGAATATTGCGGGAAGGGGATTTTTAAAAAACCAAACTGAAAACACAATCCTTCAAAGCCAGATTAGATGCTTTACACAGGGAACCTGCAAGATCAGGGAAACGCATTTTTTTGTGCTAGAACCTGAGTTTCTTTACAAGGCAAATGCTCTTCCCATGGAGATTTCAGATGATTAGTACGTTGTACTACCCTTTGAAGCCCTCTCCACTTCTATGGCGTCCATAGCCCTGGAGTGCAGGGCACAGGGGGAAGGAAGCAAATTATCCCCCACTTGAATGTTGGGGCTGGGGTGGGAAGGCTGAGATGGGATTTTAAGCCCTTTTACAATGGTATAAACACAGGATCTCATTCCAGGAATAGGGGGAAAGTACTTCAAGACTCCTCAGGGGTTTCAAGCCAGGTGCTCAGCTGGAGCAAATCAATGCTGATTTGCACCACGCCCAGTTGGGTGCTTGTGGGGTGTTCTTTAAGAAAGCATCTGTCAACTACCCACTTTTCACAGAGGAACCCAAAACTACAGGCAGAACCTCTCTAGGCCAGCACCCTCAGGGCCTGGTGGTGCCTATTCACACATGCATCAGAGCACAAAATTTATTGCACACAGGGATGGAAAAGCTTAGATGGAACATTGCCAGATGCCCCGCCCCTCCCGCCTGCTGGCGGCCCCCTTTCCACCTCCACCCAGCACTTCTGGAGTGCAGCAAACAGCTGATGTGGCATTCGGGAAGCTCTGGGAGGGAGATGGAATACGCTTGGGGGAGGAGGTGGGAAGGAGGCAGGGCAGGGGCCTGAAGGGGAGGCGGAATGAGGGCAAAGAACCCCTCACCTAGAGGGGAAGTCAGCACTTGTCTTCCATAGACATGGTCTGTCCAGAAAGCCACAAAGCAGGTGCTGGAAGTCCTGTGATTCCAAGAAGCCATGTTACACAGCTAGAAAGTTGGGGACAATGTCTTAAAGGAGCTGAAAATGGACATACACCTGTTCTGTAAAAGAAAGTGAGACCCCTTTAAAATACCAAGCTGGGCTCCCCCAAGACCACTAGCCATCAAGAACCCCCATAAACAGGTCTCACTGAACAGTGCCTCTCGCCCTGGGTCTGCTCCTGCCCTCCCTGTACTTCGTCCCTATCTGTTAGTTCAGTGAATGTGACTTCTCTTTTAATGGCCAGGTTTCTGTTCTCTGAAGGCCAGCTCTAAATCCAATTCCCCATGGCTTCCTCTATGGACCAGGCCCTGACATAATTAGCAAAAGCCAATATCCCTAATTACTTCCAATGGGAGAATTAGCTTATTGACTTATGGCCTAATTGTTAGCACAGCAGCCGCTAATGACAGCTGTAAGCCCAGCAGTGCTGTGGGAGAGGTGTACTGAGAAGGCCATTGAAACGAACAGTCGGGCGACGGGTACCGTGCAGCAGAGTCTTTCGATGCTTTACCCAAGTGGATGCCCTGCTCCTTCCAGGCTGGGAACAGTTAGGCAGAAGTTAATTAAGTTACACTTGAACAACAAGGCTGGAGCCTGTGAATGCATATTGAAATCAGCCCTTTAGAGAGCATCAGTGTGCCAGGACGGCATGCTTGACAATGCATTCGTCAGCCAGCTCCGTGAACTAGTGTGATCTTGCCATCATACTTTCCCTCCCCTACTCCTTTGTCTGAGGAGGGAGATTTGCACAGCCCCCAGCAGAGCCATAAAACCACCGTTCAGGGAAGTTGAGTGACCTCGTGACTGAGTTGAGGCAGTTTTCATGCTCTGGCACCATTGGAGCTGTGAAGCTGGCTGGGAACAGGGCCCTGCCCTTTCTCCCCTGCCTCAGTTACTCACATTGGCAAATGCTGTAGGGTGCGGACAGCAGCTGTCACTAGGTGGCAACTCCCTTTTCCACAGATGGGCAGGGACATGGGCGGTGGGTATCAGCAACAGGGGAAGACTGCCTCTCTCGGCCCCTGCTCTGGCCTCACCCACACGCTGCCCCTGGTCCCTTCAATCAGCACAGCTCCCCCACTCTCCTGGGGCCACCTGAACTTCAGGCCTCCTGGCATTGGAAAGGCTGGGCGCTGCCCAAGCTTCAGGGCCAAGAGGGCTGTGCCCCTAACCATGGGTGGGGTTGTATGCCCCCCCAGAGAGGGGACTTGGCTCCCAGGAAGGCCCTGTGTAGCAGGGATGCGGCCTCAGGCAGAAGGGGCAGGGCTGGTGGTTCCCCCTGCAGCCCAGCCACCAGCCTAGCCTCCCCTTGGCAGGGAACAGGCATGCAAGGAAAAAGAGGGTTGGTTCTCCTACCTGGTATGGAACCCTGTGCAGCTGAGCAAGTACCCTGCACCAGGAAAAGGGCAGGTCCAGCTTCCTTTGGGGGTGGAGGATGGGGAAAAGCAAGAGGGAAACCAGATCCAAGGGGGAACCCTGAGTCACAGGGCAGGGCTGGGCCCATCCATGCAGCCCCTTCCAAGGAGCAGGTGGCAAGATGCAAATACAGGCCCTAGAACAGAGGTGGGGAACGAACCCATGACTCATGGGCTGGATCCAGCTCTTGGCTTAATTTGATCCAGTTCACAGGCAGGCAGACCCCAAGCCAAGTTATGGGTCACTGAGGGGTGGTGTTATGCCTCCCCACTTTGGGAGCAGGTGAGCAGTGAGTTTTTTTTTTTGCAGCGGGAGGGGTGGTGAGGCTGGCTTCTCTCTTGGGACCAGGTGAGTAGCTAGTGACTTTTGTGGGGCTTGTGTCACCCCAGATCCACCCCTGTCCCGGAATTGTCTCAGGAAGTGCTGGTCTAAAAACAGCCCTCAGAACTCAGCCTGTGTCCAGATTGGACTTTGGCAGATGGTCCTTCACTTTCGATTCAGCCAAACTCAGCCACCCCGAACCTCCCTCTCAGACTGGCCCTGCCCTGTCTGACATCCTGCAGGCGAGATGCCAGCATGCTACCCCTGGCTTCCCATAGAGATGGTCCTACGGAGAGCTTTGCTGCAGAGGGAGGCAGAAGCTCTCCCGGCTTAACTGACTTAGTTCTTCCCACTGTGTCCTTTCAGGTCTGAGGTAGTTAGTACTTGGGGTTAACTCCTCAGCCAGATCTGAAGTGGGTCTGCCCCACGAAAGTTCATAGCCTAATAAATTTTGAGTCTTTAAAGTGCTACAGGACAGCTTTGTTTTGCAAGGGTGCAGACTAATACAGCCACCTCTCTGTGACTGTTCCTCAGCCAGTGTGAGCTGGCCTAGCTCCAAGAGATACAATACAGCTAAGGTGATTTAGGGAAGTGGTATGCAATGCTAACAGCCACAACTTCCTACTCAGGACTGGTCTTGAAATACTGATCCAGCACCACATTTACCCAGCAGAACTAAGGGAAGAAAACAGATCAACTCTGCTTCAAGAATCTGGACGATGTTCCAACACTTACAAGCCAGAGAAAAACAGATTGGCAAGAGGAAACAGAAGATGCAACAAGTTGCCTAGAAACCAGATTTTCTAAGGGTCTACACGTCGCTATAGGAGCAAGAAATCTGTTAAGCAGGTGGCAGGGAAATTGGAAATCCATTTGCAAGATGCCACCTGCTTTTTCAAAGAGTTTACGATTCATCCTCTTAGCAGCCTCAGTGCTCTCCCCTGACCCTGACTGGCTGTGGGGTAAGGGGCTGGAAAACAGCAGTTACATTCACTCAACAAACTGGGTGTTCTTCATCTGCAATCACAGAGCTGCAGCCTTAAGATGCAGCCCCCACCTCCACACACACCCTGACCACCCCACACTCATGCAGCAAAGTTTGCCAGGAGAGCCTCATGAGCAGCTTAGCTCCCCCATGTAGGGGTATTTGGGAAATAGAAATATTTCCAGGGGCACTTTGTTCCATACTGAGAGTGCTTGACTTGTTTCAGGCTCCCATGCTGGCCTTAGTTAATAAACCGAATCCTGACCCTTCTCAATTGGTCTTGAGGGTCAGGATTCTGTCTACTAACTAAGGCCAGCATGGGAGCCTGAGACAAGTCAAGCACTCTCAGCATGGAACAGTTACAAGCCCAGTCCAGATTGGTCAGCCACTGCCATAAAAAACAAAGTCGATCTTCCAAGTCAGCCATGACCCATTATTGAATTCTCTGCCCCAGCTGGCAACGTGTGCGCACATGTGGGGTAGGGGATAAGCTTTGCTCCCTCTAGTGGCCCATGCAGGAGGTTTGTGGGTATGTTACCCTCTTCGGCAAGCAAGTTTAATTGTTTCTTACAGGTATCGACATATGGCAACTGCTCCACCCTCTGCTCTGAGTCCTGGTAAGTTAATTTCACCCTGGCTATGCTCCAGTTACAGGTTTAGCAACGAGGAGGTCACTGATCCCTTTGCTCACAAGCTAAAGCTAGCCCGCTCATTCCTCTCTGCACTGCAGCCAGCTGCACCCTCCAGCGGTCAGCAAGCCGTCATTGCCAACAGTGAGTGTGGTGTTGTCATCATGGAGGCAGACAAGGTGGCTGTAGACTGTCCTTGAGTAAGACAGTCCTAAGTATCTCTTGGAAGGGGAGAAAAAACACACCAACCAGACACCTCTTAAGATGTCTGTGCCATTGAGCCTGTGTGGCCCACAGACTAAAGCTCCTTGAACAGGTCTGGATGGGCTGACCCAGAAACAAGGGCTCCTTCCATGAAAGATCTGAGACAGGCCAGAACCTCGGAGGGCAGCACGTGAGGCTGTCTGGGCCGAGCACAAAGGAGGAGATGCAGGCGTTTGGCGATGTCCAGCACACACATTTAGTATGAAATTGGGCTGGGCAGGGCAGAAGCAGTGTAAGTCTGAGCGCATTAGCAGAGTTGCGTGTAGGGAGCCCGGGACTAGAACCGAGTGGGAAGACTGCAGGTTAGGTTGATGGGCATTGGGAGAACCGTGGAGGAGAAGGGTTTCCAGATTCACCTGGGATTGTGGCGCTGTGACTGAGCAGCAGGAAACGGCCCCATGGAACGGGAGGTGAGCTGTGGTCAGGATTGAGGTACGTTGGGAGCACCGCCCAGGAAAGGGCACCATTGTTAAAATCCAGGAAAGATCAGAGAAACAAGTGCCATAAGCAGTGACTTCCAACTAGAACAGGAAATATTTAAGACCAGTGAAAAGCCAGGCGTTTGTTTCCTGGATTAGGTTCTGGAGTCAGATTTCTAGAGACCCTTTAATGGACACCCACTGCACTTATCCATGCACCAGACCCAGAGGTTACTTACAGAATGGAGGCAGTTGCTGACATGCTCATAGCTCTGCGCAGAGCAGCCAGGTCAGATCAAGGTTTTCAGGCCTTTGTAAGCACTTTGAAGACCTCAGACCACAGTGGTCAGATATAGTGGAGCAAATCAAGTTACTCAGTTTTCTCTTCATCTGCTCCTAGTTCATGTGTTCCAGCTCCAGCCCAATGGTTGAGCGTTAGCAAGGGGTATGAAAGCAGGGATGAGGGGTGCATGCCCCTCAAGCCAGCAGAGGCAAGGAAGCTCTGCTCCTCCAGGGCTGGGGCCACAGAGGGACATCCAGCTTTCCTGGTTGCTTGGGAGGCATGAACTCGAGAACCAAGTCTTTCAGCCATGGAGGGGTTAGAGAGAGCACAGAAAAAGTGTCCCTCCAAAAGCAGCTATTTATTCCTGTGTGCACCCCTACTTCCTTTCACGTGAAAGGAGAGTCCTGTGGCACCTTAAAGGCTACAAAAATGTAGTAGGGCATAAGCTTGCATGAGCTGCAGCTCTCTTCAGATGAATGCATCCCAAGAATTAGGTTCCTGACCACAAAAGTTCACACCCCCAATACATTTGTTAGTCTTTAAGGTGCCACAGGGTGCATTGATTCCCCCCACCCCCTGAAACAGATGAACAGGGTTACCCCTTTGAAACTTTTCACACCGGTATTTCAACGAACTTGGTAGCCGTAGACCCCAAACTTGCAGGCACATCACTGCATGTTTAACTGGTGTCCATGTTGCACACACAGCTAGTGTATTCTCAGACTGGAGCCGGAGAGAGAGAGAGAGAGAGAGAGAGAGAGAGAAATAATCAGATTAAAAACAGCTTTTAAAAGCCAGTTCTTTCCTTGCTTACTAATATCACACTGGAGATTATTAAAATGGAAAAAAAAGTTTTGCAAGTGCAATTTACTTCCTACCACTTATTTTTACTGTTTATTGTTGAAAGTGAAATGAGAAAAGTTAACTAGGCAATTTCACATTGGTTTCCAGCAGTTCTCTCATCAATTTCAATTTTCTGTTCCTCTGCAAGGAGATGCTACAGGGGAACATTTAGTGCCAAACAAAGCAGCGGGCTCACAGCATGTGCCTAAACCACTTCCTTTAGCACAGATCAGTTTGCGGAAGTAGATCAAGTCCTCACTAACTGGTGAAATATTGCTTGCTCCATGTGGTAGTGGGTGACAGACAACAGATGTCGTTAACTCCATTCAGGTGCCATTTCCATCACTAACCTTGCTCTGAGCCCTGATTATAAATAACAGTTTAAGACATTCCAAAGTCACATGTGACTTTTAGAGCAGCTCTTTTGGGGAGGTGGGGGGAATTAAACCCCAACCTAAAGTCCAGTTCAGAACATCTACACTGTTCACCTGAACACCCCTTTTGTGAATAAGTGCATATTCCTCTAAGATCATGCAGCATTTTCTGTCAAACCCAGCAGAAGTATCCAAGCCACTACTAAAAATGCAGCCACCGCGGGTGTAGAAGACAGCAGCTGTTAAATAGGGCACAGCAACACTACATATTAGACACAATCAGAGCCAGATGAGAGGGGCAGGCACTAAAGCCCCTGTGTGCTGGAGCTCTGCGTAGCAGAGGAGATGGGGGAAAGAGGCTCTGTGGGCTGCTATTCCCCCTCCACCCTACCTCAAGCTAGAGCCTTGGGCATCACTGCTATGCTCACCTGCGGGCTCCAATCCGGCCACTCATGTTGGCTGGGAATCAGTCAACGTGGGTGGGCAGGAATGCCTAGAGCCACCTGCTCCTCCCAGAGCTGTGCCAGGTAACAGCCCCAATTTCCAGCCTGCACCCCTGCAGCTGTGCCCTATCTCCTGCTGTCCAGACCCCACCACACCTTACCCTGCTCCCTGGTACACACTGAACCCCTCTTTTTTGAGCCATCTGAGAGCCTACGGACCCCTTACAGAATCTACTAATGCCAGGCCCCCAGAAGAATTAACCCAGCCCTGGGCACAATTTCCCTACATTTCTTTCACTGTATCCATCAGTGTAAATGTACTGGGCTGTTGTGGATTTACACCAGCTGACAGCCAAATAAGGCCCACCGTATTCAAATGCTCCAGCACAGGTAGTGGCTGTAGACAGCTAATTTGGGGCGGGGGGGGGGGCATGCGGGGGACCACACACAGCACCCAAGCTCCTGCCCCTATTACCCAGCCCATCAGCTAATGGAGGGCTGAAACCTGCACTCTTTCCACGCAGCTGAGATCCCGGAGAGGGGACATTTGTGCTTCTAGTTGTTATGATTTTGATTGGGAGAGGACAGGTGAGGATAGAAGCAAATGAGCCTCAAATGGAAGGGAAAAAAGCCAGTTTAATTGAGACAGTAGCTCCAAAGCATTAGTAACCTATAAAGTGAACTCCAGGAGAGCACTGCTCAGGGCTGGGCAAACTGAAACAAGGGCTTGGTTTTTTCCTACCCTGTCGATAGGTTTATTATGCAACCAACTTACACTTCAGTGGTTAGAGAGAGATTTAAAACAGCAAGGCAGAGAAGAGGATTAGCAGCGGCACTAACAGTAAGCTTTCTACAGGATATGTACACACAGGGGCAGCACCCAGGGCCAGGAAAAGAAAAAGAGGGGTGAAAGGGAGAGAGACTGGGATGCGCAGGGGCTCTGAAGAGCAGCGAGAAGCTGTCCAACACCCAGGCAGGATGAGGTGCCTGGCTGTGGTCACTGCTGCCAGGGCTGTTGTGTTTTGGGCAGGGGACTCATGGGGGAGCAATAAAAGAGAATTACTGAGTTTACCATAAGAGATAACACAGCTGCATTGAGCTGCAGGAAGTAATTCCAGGCCATTCCCCTAACCAGCCAGTTACAGACTCTGCATCACCCAGTAGGCAGAACACTGCAGCTAACAGCAAGTGCCTTCTCGGGCACCCTGCAGTGCTAGAGATTCCCCTGGGGCTGCTACAGAGTCAGGGTGAACCCACACCTGGGCTCAGAACTCAAAATGAATCTTTGGGGAGTTAACTCCCACCCCCCCACTGTGCTGGTTTCATGTCTAGCCACCTTTCCTGCCACTGGCTGGGAGCAGGGGCACCAAAAATACAGCAAGATCTTACAAGATCAGCAGCCCCAGGAGACAGTATAGCCAGGAGATCCACTGCTAATGGAAAGGCTCAACGGTCTGTGCCTCACCATCCCAGGACTACACAGGTTGAGCTCAAGGTCCACCACAGTCTGCCCTTTTCTCCCTCCTCCCCATCAGGCACCCCTAAGTAAGGGTGGGGGGCACACACCTGGCCTCAGGCCAGTGCTTCTTTCAGCCCTGTGTCCTACCTCCAGCACAGGCCTAAGGAGTCACCCCTTTCTGTTGCACCCTGCAAAGCAGCCTGACTCTACTGAACCATCTACTTTGCCCAAGTTTCTTCATCCCCCACCCCCCTTCCACCAACCTTCTGTTCTGGAATTGACAGCCAGCTTTATGCAGACACTGGGAGCACGCACCATTTCTTCTTCCAACTTCAACAGCCATTAGACGCTGGTCCAGCCTGCTCCTTATATACCTGGCATGCCTTCCCAGCATGCCTTGCTGCAGCCCAGAATCCCTCTGAAACTACAGCTCCCACTGTTCCTTTGTGCCAGGATGACCAGGGCTGTACACAGCTGATGGCTTCCCTTAAAGGGCCAGTGCCCTCTTAGAAGGACATTACTCAACCTCTTGTACTCCGAGTGGAGCCAGGTCATCCCCAAGTCTCCTCCACTTCACTCTGTTTTAGGACAAAACTTCTAGCTGACTCCAGAAGTATCCCAGTTGTTGTCCTTCAATCTCAGTAGATCTTCACCACGTTGTCCAAGGTCTTCCTCTTTTGCGTTTTCCTTCCAGGTTCCACATGAGAGCTTGATGGACTCTGCTGGATGATGGTTTTCTCAAAGTGTGGCACAGCCATCCCCCCTTTCTGTGCTTGATTTGAATGTCAGTGAACACACACAAAATGATTCATTCGGGAAACATCAGACGCTAACAGATTCCTTTCTTTAGCAGAAATAGCTCTTTCTAGAGCTTCAATATCATGATTCTGAGGTTCCGATGAAAATAAATTTTGATGGTAAAAGTGAGGGGGAACTTTCGGGCCAGAATGTTTGTGGGTGTAAATTGGTGTAACTCCATTGAAACAGATAGGGCTTCACTGATTTACCCCAGCAAAGGATCAGCATGCATTTTAGCCCAGATCCTCAAAGATATTTGAATTCTAGGGGAGTCAGGTGTGTGAACTTCTTGCCATCCCTTAGAACTAAAATACGTGTTATCCCCCTGACATAAATGGATGGGATGGAAGTGATATAACAAATGTTGTGTCACTTCCACCACAAACACACCAATTCCTGCAAAATTCCCTCACTCTCTACTCCAGCTTACCCCAGAGACCTCTTTGTCTTTTGAAGGAAGCTGCTGGGTCCAGTGTAATGAATTGCCCAACATTTATCACAGCTTGCCTGGGATGTATTTAAAACACAAAGGAAAATTTCTCTCCCCTCCCACTTACTCCCAGCTGCAGAAACAAAAGTCCTTTGAGTGATGCAGCAGAATCGGAACAAGCATTTAGTGCCCTTTAAGGCCCCATAAAACACTCCAGTAGTGTGCTGTTTTATATCTATCTTCTACATTAGCCATTTAGATTAAAACATTTACAATTAATTGAACAAATCATTTCCTTGCACCCCTTTGGGGACTGGTACACTGAAGCCTTCAGTAAATTTTTCTCTCTTAAGCAATGGGATACACATTTCTTTTACAGAGATTTTCCTGCAGGGGATAGATCAAGGACAGGCAGAGAACAGCTTTAACGGGAAAATCAATTGATAGGAAAGACAAATTAATGTGTAGTTTTCAAAAGGTGAAATGAAAAGGAGGACTTGCCTTAGGGACTCACCGAACAGGCAGAACAATCCCCAGTGGAGAGCAACATTCCCTTTAGTTTTTTTCCATCCATGTGCAGAATAAATTTTTATGTGCACCAAGGCATGTGGGGATGTGCACCACCAATAGACTCACATGCTGCCAGCTGTGGGTGCTCTGCTAATCAGCTGGGCAGCATTCGAATCTCTCCTGGACAGCCGCTCAAGTGCTCGTCTTGCAGGGAACATTGATGGAGAGCTGCAGATGGATGGGATACGGGGGAACTGGCTTCATAAAACTGCTGAACCCTTTGCAATGGGCAGTACCACACAATGCCACCACACGGCTCCTGGATGCTCCCCTGGCAGCCAACAGGGATCTATGTTGCTGAGTCCCAGAGTTGCAGGGCTGAGAAGACAGATGGGCTCGTGACTGAAGTGGCTGGACTTGGATACAAGAGATGTGGGTTCAGTCACCTGAGAAGAGGCTGAGCGTTCAAGGACAGCACAAGGGACTGTGAATCTGCTCTCACCTGTACCACTGGCCTCAGTGCAAGTTGCTTCTTGTATCTGTGCCTCAGTTTCCCAACCTATAAAATGGGGAGAATGATGCTGGCCTCCTTTGTAAAGCACTTTGGTGTCTAGGGACCAAAAGGATTAGGCAAGAGCAGCATGGCTCCCTTTGGAAGCTTGAGCAGGTCGCTCAATTCCTTTTGGGCCTTAGTTGCACACATGAAATATGGGGAAAATCCCACAAGCTAAGAACTATTGGTATTGTGGTAATGTCTAGTCCAGCGGTTCCCAACCTTTTCACTAGTGTGGACCCCAATCGCTCCTGCAAACCATTTGCGGACCCCCAATCGTCCTCCCCAAACCATTCGTGGACCCCCATCAAAGCCCATTCTAGCTGCTACATACACTTCATTACATGAAAAAGGAAACCACACCACAGATTTTTGGACAGCGATTCATAACATTCTTGAAGATAAAAATAATAATGGATTGTACCTTTGCAATTTATTTAACAGTTAATTTCTGTGATCCTTTTTATTGATCTTTTATTTTTCTCACGGACCCCCAGCAATACCCTTGCAGACTCCCAGGGCTCTGCAGACCTCAGATGGGGAACCATTTGTCTCGGAGCCAAAGTCCTCATTGTGTTAGGCACTGCACAAATGCAAACCAAACTCCAAAGAATTTATTGCTTAGATTGCGAGCCTTCCCAAGCAGGGTCTGTCTCTCACTTTGTATTGGTATGGGTGGGTGCGCGTGCTTGTTCAGAAGCGTGTGCATGTGTGTACAGCACCTAGCACAGAGAAGTCCTGATCTCAGCTCGGGACCTTACAGGCTAGTGAAATAGTAAGAAATAATAACCACAAACACCAGGATTAGGCCTGGGAGTCGCGTTTGCCTTCTGGGCACTGTGAGGCCTGAGGCTGCAAAACCACACACGTGAATTGAGTTCAAAGTTCTCAGCTGTACAAGCCAGTGCAGGATCAGAGCCACCAGCTGCAGAGCCCTTCATGTTGACTATCCCCTGTAGCGCTTTGTGCTGTGTAATAATTGTGACAAAGCAGTGAGGTGTTAGCCAAAGGCAGGACAAGCTGTACCTTTGAGCAACACCTGGTTCTAGAAGAGAGAGGAATAGAGAGCAGTTACTGGTGCTTTTTGTTTGACTTGGTGGCGCATCTCTCTACTCCACTCTAGGTTCGATGCACTGTAAGTCCCAATGCTCCTTGCAGTCTTTACCTGTTCACTGAACTCAGGTCCAATACCTTCAGCAGCCTGCAGGAGGTGGGAGTGATTTTCTTGCCTTTGGGTGCTGCTATGCCTGGCCCACATTTTAGCCAGTCCAGGGTGACAGAGGGGGCTAGGTTAGCCAGTGGGACAGCATAAAAGAGCTGCAGAGCAAGAGGAGAACCAACAGGCACCAGCCAAGGAGCTGTGAAGGAGAAGGCTCTTGTGCCAGCAATGCTCCGCCAAGCAAAGGGAGAGACGTACTCAGGGGGAGCTGAGCAAGACAAGGTTCCTGGGCACGTCCACAGAGGAGCTAAGAGACGGGCAGGGATCCTGAAACAGACCAAGAGTCAATGGAATCACCTGCAGCTGGGGCTGCTGCTGCTGCTGCTGCCACTTTGCATTGCGTATGTGTCAAGAGACAGGCCTTAACCGCCCACTGGGACATGGGGAAGCTACGGAGGAGGGACCATGCTCAGCTATCCAGAGTGTCACTGAGTCCCAGCCCAAAGGGAAGCCAGACTGAGCCCTCCTGTCATATCCACAGAGCAGGTCTCAGATAAGAAGCTTAAAGACAGGATTATCTTGGCTGCATGATCCAGTCCAAGCTGCAAACCCTGCTCAGGCTGGATCAGCGAGGCTCAGCAATGCTGGGGCTAGTGGTACCGTCCGTTGGGGGCAAGGCATGGCCAAAGCAGCTGGCCCGATGCGTCCTGACAATGGGTGCTAACTAGCAAAGGAGGCGGACGGGATGCTTCACCTCTGTGGGTTTGGTTCAGAGGAGCAATGGGGTGAAAGGGGTTAACAGCTGCCAAGCGGTAGGCTGGAGCTCATGCAGCACTGGCAGAGGCCTAATAGGAAAGTAGATTGGAGCAGGCAATAATTTCTGATGGGGCCATTGGTAAACGGCCCAGGGCTGCACTTATAGAGTGGTTACAGGATCTGGGAGGGAGGTTGGGTCAGAAGGGAGCTTGCGGTAGGGGACTTGGGGGGCTGGAGAGAGTGGGGGGGTCTGAGAGGGAGTTGGGGTGAAGGAAGGGAGTTGTGACCGGAGGTGGCGTATTGGGGTGCAGGAGAGGATTCCGATGTGGGGGGATGGTTGTCAGAGGGGGTACAGAGTCAGGGAGGGAGGTGGGGTGCGGTGCCAGAAGCAGGCTCTGGCTAGGAGGCACTTACCGAAGCAGTTGCTGGCCAGCAGCACCCCTAGGCAGGCTTTGCTGCCTGCCAGCCGCCCCAGTCCAAAGGCTGTTCCATGTGGCTCTTTGAGCTGGGGAGGGAAAGTGGGCTTCCTGATCCTGCCCCCAGCAAAATCTCTCAGCTCCTATTGGTCAGTTTTGTGTCTTCCCCACCGCACATTTTTGTCCACATTTCCAGGGGAAAAAAATCCCCAAACCAACCAACCAATCACTTTCCAATCAGCTCTATGTTCTAGTTTGGTGTTGTCCTTTCTTCCCTTCTGAAGGATCACACCACCTTCTCCTCTTTCCTTCAGCCCTAGCCCTGTAGCAGAGACTTGCTTCGGAGATCTTGGCTATAGCGCAAAACAGAATTAATTTTGGTGTGCCGCAAACCCCTTTGTCAGCAGATCTGCCCTGGCCTTAGGGAGTCTGATTACATTTTGCTTTCCACTTCTGTGGGAATTCATTCCTCCATCAGATCTTTGTTGCAAAAGTGTTTCTGTGGGCAAGATTGATATGGTGCACATGAAAAACCATCTCTGACTTTTTGAAGTCAACCATAGCTGAAAGGGAGGAAGAAGGCTCCTAAAAGGAAGACACTCAGAGGGGAGTTCAGTTCCTAGTTCTGCTGCTGTCTCTTGGGCTAACCACTCCAGGCTCTGTACTGAAGGCAGCACAACAACCTTCAGCATGAGTATTCCACTGACTCCGATGAGACTACACATGTGCTTAAAATTAAGTATGTGCAAAAGTACCTTGCTCAGCAAGAATGCTCCTCAGCATGGTGTGCTCACATCCTTCGCTAAACTGAGCTATTGGGTATACATGGGACCCTGAATCTATTACTACTCTGCCCTTGTGATGCCCTGTGGTTTCACTCCCCACCAGACAAAGCAAGTGCCTTCCGTCGCCGGGAGCTTTCGGGTTCAGCCAGCTGGTGGTGAGCAGCTGGAACCATTTGGTGGGAATTTAGCCCCGTTAGCCATTTCTGTGCATTTGCTGCATGGTTCAGATGACTATTTCAAGGCTCCAGGGTGATCGCACTCTCTGTGTGGGGAGTATTCACTGCAGGTGCAATGCAATCCTGGGCAAATGGCCCACACACCCAGCAAGTCCCATTTGGGGAGCTTGACCTGCACTTAAACTCGCTGCTGGCTTCTTGCACCAAGCTGAATCTCAGCCAGTGTTACTTAGTACCTGCAAGCTCTCACAGAGTTCAGGGCCCTGTGGCAGTGGGCCCCACCTATACCTAACAGGCAGCATCTGGTGTAAAAGCTCACAACAATCCAAACAGAGAGAGGCCGGGGGGAAACTGAGGCATGAAGCAACATGCCCCAATGTCATACAGATCAGTGGCAGAACCTGGCACAGGACCCAGACCATCCCCCTCCTGTTCAGCGCCCCAAGCCCTGCCTCTCCGCGATGACACCCATAGCCTAACACAACACCTCACCACCAGTAACAAACTGAGCCTGTGCTTTCATTCCCCACCCTTTTTTTCCCATTTTGCCCATTCATCCAGCTCTCGCCTGAGGAAATGAAATGGGATGAGTTTGCCTGAAACTCTGCCAGCTGCGTCTGGGGAGCCCAGGGGCTCTTTCATTGGCACGTTCCAATCCAAGAGGCTCCTGGTCCCTCCCTTCCTATCTGCCAGACTCAGCTCCCCAAAGAGAACTACCCTGCCAGGTTGGATCCTCCAGGGGAAATCCGTACTCCAGCAGCTTGTCCTCTGTCCCTGAACACTTGCAGCTGGGTTATACTTTTGTGTTAGAAATGTGCTTGATTTCCGGGGCCAAGTCTCCTGAGAGCCAAGGAAGTTTTGCCAGAGTAAAGATTGCAGGCTTGGGACTGACGTTCGTGGTCACACATTTCTACGGAATTGCGCAGCATTTCTGCAACCCCCCAGCTCAGTGTGTGTTACAGGTCCCTTTGTTGCCTGAACAGTGAATCTTTTACCCTTGCGCAGGCCTGGTGTCTTGCTGAAAATGGTTGTTGCCATGTTTCTCTCACATGACCTAATCAATTCAAACATGGCTGGAACTGCTGCCCATTCCCAGTGGGGAAAAGGAGGGTAACTAAAGAAACTGAGTTCGTGCTCAGCTTTTCTGGGCTACAGCAAACTCTTTTGTATCTGCCATTCTATCATCCAGAACTCTCAAGTAACTGGCATTTTAACCATAAATAAATTTTAGTTGCATTTTCATAAGTACAGGATAGTGAAAGTAAATACAGATAAATACAGCAAATACAGTGTAAGTTCACAGTGTGCGATATGACGGTTGTTGGTAAATAAGGGCACTCTGAATACATTTTTGTTTGTTTCTTAACATCTAATCTTGTTTCTCTTTAGCGTTATGCATTGCTAGGCTGACCTCTCTATTATCCAGAATATTTGAATATCTGGCCAATATCCTGGTCCCAGGGCTGCTGTATATGAAAGAATTTGCTGTTATTTTCCCCCTTCAAATGACTGTTGATGAATTTACATTTCTACAGACTTCCACAAACAGTTGCCTGAGGTGCATCCTTCACATCAAATGGCAAGACTTTGTCACAAATGAGAAGCTTTGGAACAGAGCAGGAGAAAAGCCATTTGATGTTCAAATCAAGAGAACAAAGTGGGGATGGTGAGGCCATACTCTCAGAAAACCATCGTCCAGCCTAGTCTGTCAAGCTCTTCAAGGGAACCTGCAAGGGACAGGCAAAGGAGGAAGACCTCGGACAACGCAGAGAAGATCTACTGAGGCTGAAGGACAACCATTGGGGCACTCCTGGGGTCAGCTAGTAGTTTCGTCCCGAGCCAGAATGAAATGGAGGAGGCCTATAGATGACCTACCTTCCACCTGGAGTACAAAGGTCTGAGTCAAGTAAGTCAGTGTGCTTCCTCTGAAGAACCCCCACTGCCTATGCAGTCCACATATCTACACAAGTGCCACCATCACAGGAGCTAACCGCATCAGCCACACCATCAGAGGCTCACGCACCTGCACATCCCCTACATGGGCGATGCGCCATCACGCGCCCGCAACACCTCTCTGCCACGCTCACTGGCCAAAATGGACAGACAGACTCTGAACCAATGGATAAATGGACACAAATCAGACACCAGGAATGGGAACGCACATAAACCTGCAGGGCGGTGTTTCCCAAACTTAAAACGTTCATGTACCCCTCTTGGGACTTGTGCCTTATTGGCGTACCCCTTCTCCCAGTGCCATCCCAGGGCTCATCTCCTGATCTTTCATAATTTATTTTCTGCCGTGTACCCCTTGAAATCCTTTCATGTACCACAGGTGGTACGTGCACCACGCTTTGGGAAACACTGCTGTAGGGGAACACTTTAACCTCCTTGGGCATTCAATAATGGATTTAAAAGTAGCTGCTCTTCTGCAAAAGAATTTTACCACCTGTTACAGAGGGAGACACCTGAACTGGAATTCATTTACAAATTGAACACCATTAGCTTAGGTCTGAATAAAGATCTTCACTGGCTATCGCATTGCAATTTCCCCACCTTTCATATTCGCACTTCCACACCACATGCTATGAAAGAGACGCATCCAGCTTCATTTGTTTCATTAATTGCTCCTATTAATGCCAGGTAACTTCTCCCTTTTTTCGGGCTGATATATATATCTCCTGGATTCTATAATTTCTACCCATGTGATGAAGTGGGTTTTGCTCACAAAAGCTTATGACCTAATAAATGTGCTAGTCTCTAAGATTCCACAGGACTGCTTGTTGTTTCCGAAGTTACAGATTAGCACCGCTACCATTCTGTGACCCAAAGCATATTGTCAGCTTTAACATCACAAAATCAACATTCCCATGCAGCTGGCTCTGGGGTGGGGCTTGGCAGCTTTCGTTTAGCCTCTTGGTAACAGTTGACGAGAGGAAGTGAAAAAGAACACTGTATCCCACTGCAGTGGGGACTGAAGGCAGGTGAGGGAATCATAGAACTGGAAGGGACCTCAAGAGGTCATCAAGTCCAGTTCCCTGCCCTCATGGCAGCACCAAGCACCATTTAGATCATCCCTGTTAGATATGTATCCAACCTGTCATTCAATAGCTCCAGTGATGGAGATTTCACAACCACCCCAGGCAATTTATTCCAGCACTTAACCACCCGGACAGCTAGAAATCTTTGTTATGGGACCACCTTTTGCTGGTGAAAGGTACAGGTTTTTGAGCTACACAGAGCTCCTCTTCAGATCCAAGGAAGGAAACAGGATGTCTGAACTTCTAGGACCTCTTCTCACTCTTGCATGGGATGATTTCAATCAGCTAAGTGATCAGAACTTGGATTAGGACTCATTGGTAGCAGCTGCTAAAACACACACATCCCACTGTGGGTTCTGCAAGGCCCCCTCTGCACGTGGGCCAGGGGCACTATCAGTAAATGTTGGAGGCCATTGGTCCTGCTGATAAGACAGCACTCAGCCGTAGAGCAGCAGAAAGCTCCGACCTACCTCTAAGCTTTGCAAGCATTAGGCTGCCTGTGACTGGTGCTATGTAAATTAGTACACAATAGTAACAGGAGGAGCATGCTTGACTAACCTTGCACGTCGCCTTTGTTGATAGATTTAGCAGCAAGATGCTGACAGAGACAAAGCAGTTAGCAGCTTGCATTGAAATGAACATTTTCAGGGGCTTGGAGTCTCTAGTGAAAGAGAGAAACACACTTTTATTGTTATCAGTACAATCCTGTTACACCCTGAGCCAATAGCATTTCTGTGTATAACACGCTGGTGAAGCATATACCATGTATTCTAGAGAGTAACAGGTTACTTACTGCTTCTGCCAACTGAAGGGCTTATGACTTTTGATGATTATTATTAGATTATAACAGAACTCAAAAGATCAAGATGACATCAGGACCTTATTGTGAAATTGCCATAGCGGGGGATAGTCTCTGTCAGTGCTGAAAGTTTAAATAGAAAAAGATTATCCTCATTTTACAGATGGGAAATAGAGGTACAAAGAGATTCTGTGACTTGTCCAGGGTCACACCAGGGCCTGTCACACAGCTGGGAATTTTGTACCCTATTCTCACAAGTCCCAAGGAGTGTGTTAGCTGCTCCAGGTCATGTCCTCTTTGACTGGTAGCTGCTGAAGGTGCAGGGTTCAGGTCCCTGTGGGATATCATTCCGTGGAATCTCCCAAAATGTTCTGCCTTGAGATTCTCAGGTGCTAATTCCTACTTCCCTGGGAACTATCCCTGGGCTCCCAGCAGCCACCACAACACTTATTCCTCCAGCAGGGAAAAGTTTTGCAATTGCTTCCTAGTCATTAATTAACAATTTTTGGAAAGGTTCAGAGTAAAGGAAAAGGGGAGGGGGATAGAATGATGCGTAGTACAGAGCATATAAAAGGCAGAGCCTCTGGCGCTTTCACTCAAGTGTTAAATGGAAAATGCTGTAATGGAAGGACGGTTGAAAAAAAATAAAACTCTCAGCAGCAAATGCCTGGGGTCGGAGCTTTTTTTTCACACTGGAATTTAACCAAACTGAGACTGATGCAAGGTTTGGTTCTAATTTTTAATAAATACTAAGCCTCTATCGGTACTACTACCTGTCTAACTGCATCTCTAATGCTTTTGTTGGAAAAAAAATAAGCTGGTCTGGCTCTTCACCTTCCTCTCCTGCCCCCACCCACCAGGTTCCCACAGCTGGGGCTGCTGGGAGGGTAGTGGGGGCTTCAGCTCCTGACTCCGTGCTGCTGCAGGGCTGGCAGGGGCTCCAGCAGCCCCACAGCTGGGAGCAGGCTGGGGCGCTGAGCCCCAGCTGTGGGAACCCCTGTGAGCAGGTGCTAATATGCACGTACTGCCAGAAAAAAAGCCCTCCGTACATCTACAACCACTGTCCTTTTGCAAACCTCCACTTCTGATCCCTCCTGTGGATTGATAGCTCAGATATGGGCCTTCCTGCTCATGGATTATCTGTGATGAGACTGGACAGCACGTCTTGCCATCAATGCACTGAATTGGGACTTGGGAAAGCACGCCGTGGCTCTGCCACAGATTGTGTGTGTGACCTTGGGTGAGTTTCTTAGACCCTGCTGCAGGCCAGAGCAGTGTTCCCTCTAATTCTTTCATGGGTGGAATAAATAAATCCACGAGTGGAATAAATTTTGTTACATGCACTGAGGCATGTGTGGATATGTACCACGAGGACAAATACATGCTGCCAGCTGCAGGCACTCTGCTAATCAGCTGAGTGGCACACAAATCTCTCTTGTCTAATGCTGGCCTTGTTTGGCACATTCCCCACCCAAAAAAACTTGCTTGTGGCTCCAGGCCCAGGATTGAGAACCTCTGCTTTATGACCCACTGACTTCAATGGAGCCTAAGGATGTATGTAAACTGAAGCTCAGGCTTCTGGGCCTCCATGAGTAGGGATGTTTCAGGACCTTCACCACTTCGGCTGAGAATTTAGGGCTAGTGCTATTAGGTGCCCTGCTTGGGCTCTCAAATGCAGCTGCTTTTCAGAGGGTGGGGCTCCCATCCCTCCTCAAGGCCCCCTGAATGCAGCTGAAGCTGGACATCCCAAGTCACTTGGCCACCGGGTCTATGCGCAAAACAGGGGACTAACATTTCCCCAGCTCGCAGCAGGTGTGAGGGAGACATGCCTTTACACCACACTGGTGCTCACGCACCACCAACCATACGGCCACGCTGCTTGCGGGTGTCTTCCTGGGACAGATGTGAATGGTTTTTAGGTGGCCCTGGTTGAAACCCCTGACCACAGCTGTGTCCATCCCCCGCCTTCCGCCCCAATCTCCTCTGTGTGCCAAATCCAGCCTCCTTTGGATGGCGGGGAGGCAAAAGCAAAGACGACCTGAAGGCAAATTGTGGTCGTGAGCATAAGTGCCTTCCCAAGGCCTGGGGCACTGATTTCGTGCACCGGAGCAGGGGCACATTAAGAACAGGTGGGGCCCTGGGACAAGACAGGCACACGGCACCCCCGCCCCCATATTTAAAATGAGAACGTAACATCATTGTTTATGCTTTAAAATCTATTCCTGCTTGTCATTACTCGTGACGCATAACACAGTCGCACTTGAGTTGAAAATAAGACTGAAAATGGGCTTAGAAATTTAAGGTGCGGTGCCCAAAAAAAAACAACCCAAAGGCACAATGATATATGGGCAGATCATGCGGGGCTGCTGAAGGACTTGTGTGAGAACAATAGCTGGCAGGACTGGTGGTAAGTCAAAGGCAAATACAAATGGGAGGCGAGAGGGATATTGCCGTGATGCATGGGTTAGAAATATCTAAAACAAAGTGGAGTGGGTAGGAGTGGGGCAGGGTTCCCTCTACGATGAGCACTCGGGCGGCCGCCCAGGAGAGATTCAGGTGCTGCCCAGCTGATTAGCAAAGCACTCACAGACAGCAGCCTGTGTTTCTATTAGTGGTGCACATCTGGACATGCTTCAGTGCACAGAACAAAATTTATTCGGCATATGGACAGAAAAAAAAATAGAGGGAAAACTGACTGGAGCCTCTGCTAACATGGGGTGGTTCTCAGCCCCCCACAAGTGGAGAGAGAATGTATGTTAAGGTGTATGAGCACTATTGCCATCTCTCTTCAGCTCCAACAGGAGTGGGTTAGGATTTTAGATCAAGACAGCCCAAATTCGGTCCCTTTAGACAACTCAATACAGACAGCCTTTTTCTGCTCCCGATAACTCACTGCTCTGAAACTGGAACTGTGCTCCTCCTCCACCCAGGGCTGCCCCTCATCCTGACAAATGCAAGTGAATTACGGCTGCAGTTGTGGGGAGAAAACCAATAGAGTGAGAATGTTTCTTGGCAGGTGGACAGAGTATTTCTGGGGATGAGACGGACCGTAAAATGGTGTGTTGCAACAGATGCTGCAGGGCCACAGGCAGCTGTCGGTGCCTCTCTGTTAATTTAATCAAGCTCCTGTAGATCGCTTTCATATGGTTTCCATAGAGCCCGTCTCCTTAGGAGGGGCTGGATAGTGAAATAAGAAGCCTTAGAAGAGACTAGAATCATAGCACTGGAAGGAACCTCAACAGGTCGTCAAGTTCTTGCAGGACCAAGCGACATCTAGAGCTGGGTTTCTTAAAGGATGTTCCACAGAACATCTCACAGGAGTGCCGTAAGCATCTGACACCTTTTTAATGTCCTACACTGACAGTACATACTTTCCATTATTAAAACCAGATACAATCATATCATTGTTATGGTACCTGATCAAATTACTTCACTTTGGTTTTGCTGTATATGTTGCTGTTTGTTTTTCGAGTTTTTTGTTTTGGTTTGACCGCTATTTCTTAGGTGTTTCACATGAAAATGTTATGGTTTGGTGTTCCCTGGTCTCAGAAAGTTTAAGAAACACTGATCTGGACCATCCCCAATGGGTGTTTATCTAACCTATTCTTACACATCTCCAATCATGCAATTTACTCCAGTATTTAAGCACCCTGATAGTTAGGAAGTTTTTCCCAATGTCCAACTTAAACCTCCCTTGATGCAATTTAAGTCCGTCGCTTTTTGTTATCTCATAACAGGTTAAGGAGAATACTTTTTCCCCCTCCTCCTTGTAACACCCTTTTAGGTACCTAAAAGCTGCTGTCAAGTCCCTTCACAGGTGTCTCTTTTCCAAACTATACAAGCCCAGTTCTTTCAGTCTCCCCTCATAGCTCATGTTCTCTAGACCTTTCATCAGGTTTGTTGCTCTTCTCTGGACCTTTTTCAATTTCTCCACATCTTTCCCAAAATGTGGTGCCCAGAACTGGACACAATGCTCCCACTGAGGCCTAATCAGCTCAGAGTGAAGCTTAAAATTATTTTTTTTGTGTTGCTTACAACATTCCTGCTCATGACGCCCCCTCGCACAGTCAGTATCAAATGCTGCTGTGCAGCTTGGCATCCATCCCCCACACTGCAGCGGCAGAACCGACTGAGCAAGCCACCTGGCAACTGGGAACCAGGCCCTCATCGGGACAGGGGGACGTCAGCTGTTCTGTCCCCTTTCTTGCCTCTTCTCCCAAGCAGGCCTGTTCCTGGAGCACATTTGCAAGTAGGCAGGGCACTCCACAAGGCAAAGTGCCAATCAACAGGTCTCTCACTATTTTTTGGGGAGATTATTCCCCAAGCAAAATAGTTTCCTCCTATGCTGCATACTTTCCCCTGCTTAATTAATCCACCCCCTCCCTCTCGACTGCTCCCCTCCCCTATCATCCACAACAATGGCTGCCTGCCCTTGGCAATTGCACATTCCATTCCCCAGCTCTTCTTTTCCTCCCAGGAAGTTCATCACCCTTCTCATTTGTTAATGGACCTGCATTCTCCCTAGTGCAGCTTGAGCCCTGGATATAACTGCAAAAGCCCTGGCTTATTCTCCTGAATCAAAACCCAATGCCAATGGGAATTCTTTAATAAGGACAAGCACAAAGTACTCCGCTTGGGAAGGAACAATCAATTTCACACATACAAAACGGGAAGTGACTGTTTAGAAAGGAGCACTGCGGGAAGCGATCTAGGGGTCAGAGTGGACCACCAGCTAAATATGAGTCAACAGTGTGATGCTGTTGCAAAAAAAGCGAACTTGATTCTGGGCTGCATTAACAGGAGTGCTGTGAGCAAGACACAAAAAGTCATTCTTCTGCTTCACTTGGTGCTCATTAGGTTTCAACTGGAGTACTGTGTTCAGTTCTGGGTACCACATTTCAAGAAAGATGTGGAGAAATTGGAGAAGGTCCAGAGAGGAGCAACAAGAATGATTAAAGGCCTAGAGAACATGAGCTATGAGGGCAGATTGAAAGAACTGGGCTTGTTTAGTTTAGAAAGAGAAGACATCGAGGGGACATGGTAGCGGTTTCCAAGTACCTAAAAAAGTCTTTCAAGGAGGAGGCAGAAAAATTGTTCTCCTTGGCCTCTGAGTATAGGACGAGAAGCAATGGACTTCTGCTGCAGCAAGGCCCGTGGCCACACATTGAAAAAGTAGCCTCCCTAGCTGCGGCTCCGGGAAGATGCTCAAGAGTGACTAGATGGCTACAGATGGGTGGTCTGTGAGGGGCACTTGCTCTGCTGATCATTGCAAAGAAAGCCGCACTCCCTCCATAGTTCAGTGACTGTCCCCTGGCAGCAGAAGAGGAAAAATCCCAAGCTGATACTGAGACATGTGGACAAACAGGGCCTGATGCCACTGGTCATAATGAAATGCCTGTAAAGGGTTAAATCCAGAGAGAGCAGGTTCCCCACTGGCAAGCAGCCAGGTGAGCCAATGGAAAGAGAGCGGGGTCTTTTGAACTGAAGCAGTTACCTGCTGTGGGGGGTCTTCTTTTGTCTGGCCAGAGGAGAAAAACAGGGTCATTTAAGCCTGTGGAGGCTTAATGAATCCAGTTAATATTCAGGCTAGAACATGACCTGGGCATACAGATATGTAAGTAGAAAGGAAACGTTTAGTCAGACGCAATCCAGTTTTTTTTATTTTGGGTTTGTGCAGGACTTCTCAGGCTGGCTGACGTAGTCCCCCTTCCCTGTATACTGTAACCTCTAAACTAAATCCCAGGGAAGCCATTCTCTGTGCTTTAACCTTTTTTTTAAAGTAGCTCTGTAATACCTAGCAACCAAGTATGCTTTAATCACTTTCTTGGTATACTTTACCTTTTGTTTTATTAATAAATCACATCTTTAAGGCAATGATTTACCTCCTGTGTCCTAGAGAAGGGTCTGTGTATATAAATGCCTAAGACTGAAAGGTCAGGTATCAGACTGAAGCTCAAGGAGACAACCCAAGTGTGCCTTCCTGGGTTTTAAAGCGGGGTTTTCTCACTTGGGTGGAGGCAGTTACCTCCCAGGGTCAGGGGATCTATGCCTGTAGGAAGCTTTTAAGCAGAAACCTGTGGAGACAAGGGATTCTTAAGGTCTCTTATGAGCCCCACCTTTGGCACTCAGAGTGTCAGACTGAGAGAGAGCCTTGACACCACCCAAGAAGGAGGCTGCTGCCAAGAGGCAGACATGAACATGGCCGGTGGAGATGGGTAAGCATGACAGGGATGGAAACAGGCCTTGACACATCAGGTCAGGTTCATGTGTGTTGCCTTTTCCTGCATATTTATGGCAGGGTTGATAAAACAGGAAGGGAGGTGGGTCATTTTTGGACAGCCAACACCCAACTCCGGGCTGTTCGGAGGAGCGCGGCCTGATACAGGAAAGTGACATTTCTTGGCAGCGAGATTTTTAAGGCAGAGCGGCAGAATAAATTAGCACTAGCGAAGAGCCAGCGCATTTCTTTTAATTACCAGGAAAGGTTCTGAGGCATCAGAGTCCGCTGACTCTGGTTGATAGAAAGGCATTTGTCACTGCGCCTGTCTCAAACACTGTTTACTCAGAGCCAGCCAGAAAACACACATATGGGGGGATGCAAACAACTGCACCCCACCTCCTGAACTTGTCAGGCTCAGGGCAATGCCACTGTGACAGCGACAAAGTCATCAGTGGGCTCTAGAGGAACAGGCCCGTCTGCAAAAAGCAATGGAACATTTCAGCATGCAGCAGTGTCAGCGGGTGAGTCTCAGACGGTCACACGACAGCAGAGAGGCAGAGCAGGAACACAGGCATTTCTACACAGACTCAGACCCCAGGTCCATTGAATATCCTGGCTCTAAAAGTGTCCAGTATGACTGACCCCCGGGCAAGCCTCAGGAAATCATGCTGTTACGGGATAGCCTGCCACTAAGAGACATTGCTTCCTGACCGTCCTTATTGATTTATGCCATGAAGCACAGGGATTTTTATCCAAGCCAAAACTCTGAGTCAGATCCCATCTGGTGTAAGGCAGCGTGACTCCATTATCCAATAGATCTGTGCCCGTTTTGACCATCCTTTGGGTTTTATTTTTAAATGCACACCACTGTAACTTGGGCTGTTCCGGAGAAAAGGCCTAATTCTTGCCGTGTGTCTGGCTGGAATAAAGTTTTGTGGCAATGGACACCACAGGTGCCTCAGGTGTTAGGTGAAAGTGTAGCCAGCAGGAAGGATGACACTCCGGAAAATAACATCCTAGAAATGAACCAGGGCCTAAGACTAACATGTTGCTAGGCTCAGGTTGCTCGAAAAGCGCTTGCACCATGCAAACCAGGCCAGTGACGTTACCTAGCTTGATGATCCCTCAACAGCGAGTAGGATGTCTGGCTGTCACCCTCTTATCTGTGAGTCCATTGACGGCCGATCAGCCCGATTCTGGAGCCACAGATCTCATCACAGAAGGGACAGGTGCTGGTAGCTGTTGGAGGGGTGCGGGGCAGTTTTTGCTGCTCTTTTCTCCTTCTCCACTTCTCCTTATCTGCACTGTGGTAGGATCTCCCAAATGTGCCACCCCCTCATGGATTTCTGCTCTCCATTGGGGACACTCCTGGGCAAGGTTCTCCCAAGGGTTGATGCCAATGCTGCACTTTTTCATGTGTGCCTTCAGCACATCCTTATATCGCTTCCACTGCCCCCCACCCCACGCTCCTCTGTCCTTCCTCTAATTCGGAAACCAGAATCCGTGTTGGGAGGTGCTGCTCAGACATCCGGACTGTGGGACCAAGTTGCTGGTGAACGATAACGGCTTCAAAGCTGGTCGTGTTCGACTCCTCCAGGACACTAGCGTTCGTACCAGCGCTGTGCTCCCTGTGCTACAGAACATGCTGGCGTATAGGATCCATGCTGCTACTGTCAGCAAAGTTACAGCAGCAATAAACTTGGCCCCGTTTGTTTTCCGATGGTCTCTTCTTCATGCTCTGCCGTCAACACAGCGGAGCCCAAGCTGCCAGCTGCCACACAAGCTGGTCATCCGTCTCTGCTGGATGTGCGCAGGATTGAAATGGGCCCGGTGCTTCTGCGTGTCCCCCGTACTGTGTACAGGTGACGTCAGCCATTGGCGTGCCCGCGAGTGCAATCTCAGAGGATGTAGAAGGCTGTCTGATGGAAGCAAATTTGCAGATCTGGGTGGAGGCCAGGAGTGGAATGGCAAAGAGGGATTAAATTCAGAGCTGCTCGGAGCCCATCTCTGGTGGAGCAGGGGGTGATGCAGATGTGGGCTGAGGCCCCGTGGAACGCTGGGGAAAGGGGCTGCACCTCTGGACTGAGCAGCTGTAGGTGCTGGGGGATGGAGCCCCGAACGAGGAGAGCAGGGGAGGGAGGCGGCTCTGCACTCAGCTGCTTGGCAAAGCTGTCGGGAAGGCAAGGCTGGAGCAGCCAGACTGCTGCAGGGCAGGCCCTGGGGGCAGTCGGGGCTGGGTTCCCAGGAACTGGAGCAACAGCACCAGGAGCTGAAGCTCTTTGCAGAGCTGTGAGGGATGCCTGCAGAGCTCCCTCCCAGGAATCACCTGTGCTCAAGCCAGTGGAGTTTGCCTCTCATACCCACAGCAGAGCCATCCCCTCCACAGGATGAGGTAGGTGGCCACCCCAGGCCCTATGCTTCTGGTGGCCCCGTGATGGCTGTCCCGGCCATTTTGTGGACAGGGGGGTTATCCGGGCCTGGGCCAGACTGGGCTATGACCTGGGGCTGGGTGTTGTGCCCCACCATAGCAGCAGCGGGTCACTTCCCCACACTCACCACGCAGGCAGCAGAAGCCAGAGCCTGCTCCACTCCCCCCTGCCACGCTCCCAGCCTGCTGCCCCGAGCTCCTCCACAGCAGCAGGAAGCAGGGTGGAGTGGACAGCTGCTGAGCTCCCAGCCCCTGCACAGTGAGTGTGTGTATGTGGGGGGGGTGGAGAGGGACGGCAACCCCCAGGCCCAGGTCACCCCCAGCCCCATTGCTGGGGAAGGAGGTAAAGAGCGGGGTGGGGGTGAGGCGGAGGAAGTTAGGGGCCTGGAGTATGTGGGGGGGAGCTGCCTCAGGCCCTGTGCTTTGGGCACAGGTGGGGGCGGGATTGTCCCAGGCCCCACCCTCCCTCAGGATGGCTCTGTCCTCAGGTGTTAAAATATCTCCAGCTCACCCCCAAGAACTCCCCCTCCTCCCCAGCGTCACACACAGTGGGTGCCCAGTACCATCCCACACCCCTTCTGTGGGAGCAGATCTCACTGCAAAACAGGGGCAGGCAGCGACTTGGACAGCCGCTGCCCAGAGGTGACTCGCTCCGGCTTGCTGGCCATCCTGATTAACAGCCACCAACCCTGCTTGCCCGGCGGGGGCCTGTGACCTTCTGCTGACGGTGCCTGCGGGGCTGAGGAAGGGGCAGTGCCCTCTCTGCAGAGGCAGTGAGAGAAATCGCTCCGTAGCCCTTTGGCGGGGAGAAGAATGGCAGCTACAGCTGAGGGAGCCAAGCGGCTGTCACACGTCTTCCGCTGTCGTCCTGATTTCACATCAGTCAGCAGACACTGGGGACAGATTTCCCAACTCGTCACCCACACACAACAGCTCCTGGGACGGGGGAGCCTCCAGTCTGAACACCTCAGGACTCCTGGGTTCCAAGGGCCCAGACTTGCTCTTCGGGCTCAAGCAGGCCTGTCACCTAGCTCATGCCAACATGAGGTGGGGAGGAACAGGAGTCACCAACTCCCCCTTGGAGCTGGTAGGCTTAATTGACTGATTAATGATCATTTGCACAAGTATTTAGATCTTGTCCTTAGTGAGGCAGTGACTAACTGGATGAAGGGAGAACCAGGGTGGGGTAGGGAGGAGTTAACAGCTCAGAGAGCTATATGTAATTCTTATCCATGCCACAGATGGGGTTTGTGACCTTGGGCAAATCACTTGATCTCTCTATGTCTTGATTGGTCATGTATAATACAACTAATGCTAATGAATTACCCTTTGGGCATGCAGTCTATTAAGCCTATAGGCTCACCAGGGACTCTGTCTCACTAGAGATGTACAGCGCCATACACAAGGGGACCCTGAGGACGCTTGGGCTCACTAACAAAACTGGGAAGCAGATAAGATAGCTCATGCTGCCGCCCCAGCTCTCAACATCCCGGGAATGCTTTAAAACCACTCACGATAAAACAAAAAGACTCTCAAATGTTTCCCTGCAACATGGCGCACTAGGGAGGTGGGTCCCAGAGGCTTGTAAGATGCTGCAGGTGCTCTCAGTTTAATCATCAAAATGCCTTGCAGGGGATTGACTGCCAGTTTCCTGCTAATTGTTACTGATAACACACAAGGAAGACTGTCAGGTTTGCGGGGGTGGAAAGAGGGGTGGGGTGGAGGGGCAGGGTGCGAGTTCACAGGCAGTCTGTGCAATCCATGCTTGGCAGAGGCTTAGGAGGCCATCTGAGGGGTATGCGGTATGGACTCACGAGGGAAGTGACACAGGGGAATGTTTGCAAGTGAGCATTGTCACTTCCCCGTGGGGAAAAACAACAAAAATCAGCAAAACTAGAAGGCTGAGCTCTCACTTGGATTCTCTGGCCAGACGCCTAGGAAGGGCTGTAAGGGCGGCACTCATCCAGGCAAGTTGGTGCCCTGATGCGTGAGAGGCATGGGAGGAAGGGACACACAGCAGTGGTGAATCTGCAGGTAGAATCCCAGTTGGCCACAGGCTGCTGCATCCCAATGCGTTGAAGTGGGGCCACTCACACAGCCCACCCACTATTCCTGGCTGCTCATTCCTGGGCAAGTGGGATACAGGCCTGCAAGCGGAGTGGAAAAATCTTCTTGCCCTGTGCTGAAAAATGAACCATAGTTGTAAGAGACCATTTGTGTTCAGCCAGGGATTGCCCCTCCAGGTTCTCCCCCCGAGCCTGATTCCTAGAGAATAGACACCCAGGACATTAGGATTGTAGGCCTGACTATAAATCATATTTTGCCTAGGGTTAGGGGAGAAGAGAGAGATTACAAGAAATAGATCAGAAGTGGCAGGGTTCATTATTATGAGACAAATCAGACTTGGGGATCACAAGGGCAAATTTAATAGAAAAGGTATCCAATCCACAGTGGTAATACTAATTGCTGCTATTAATGAAGCCTATTTAGGATGTATTATGTATCTGACACTTTAGATGCAGCCCTCAATTTATCTTCGGTGTCAGATGTCTGCTTGCATCAGATCCAGCGGCCAATGGAGGCTTCTTCCACCGTCCTCAGGAACAACTGAGGTCAAAAAACAAACTTGTTTAATCAGTCTAATGCGAGCAGCCCAGCAATCTGCTGTAAGTCCTGAGCATTGTGTGAACATGGGCTACTTTCTTGACCAGGGACAGGATTGAGGAAACATGGACAGAGAGGGACGCCTGGAAGAAATCCCTTGCAACTTTAGGTAGCTTCTTCTTCACCAGACCATTTGGGTTGTACGGATACTGTGCTTTTTCTCCTGTATGGGTGAGGCACTGTCACGGGTGAAGAAACTGTGGTGGGAAGTGAGGCAGTAATCCATACAAAGTCACAGAGCCTGGTATGGAACCCAGGACTCTCACATCCTACACCCTGGGGTGTGCTGCCTAGATTCAATGTTGCACAGCTACAAAGATGTGGATTCCCTGTTGTCCTGCAGCATGTGAGGGTAGAACAAGCGGGTCATGGGAACGTCAGATTCCAACTAGCCAGCCACGAGAAGAACTAGATAAGTTCATGGAGGATTGGGTCCATCCGTTAGCCAGGATGGGTAGGAGTGGTGTCTGTAGAGTCCATTTGTCAAAGGCTGGAAATGGGTGACGGGAGGGATCTCTCAACAATTAAATGTTGTGTTCACTCGCTCTGGGGCAGCTGTCATTGGCCAGTCAGAAGACAGGACACTGGGCTTGATGGACCTTTGGTCTCACCCAGTCTGGCCACTCTTCTGAGAAATGAGCAGAAAGAACACTGGCTTACGGCCTCTTTGATGGGACAGTAGCATAACAATGACACCATCTCACCACCTGCTTTCTACAACTGTGCATCAGCGCAAGGAAATGCTCCGTGCTAGACCTGGGCACGCACTCAGTCCAGAAGCCAGAACTGACGGCTACCTCTACCCACCAGACCAGGGTATGATTCCCCTGCTCTTGTACAGAGGCATGTTAGCTTGTGTTTGTATTCCGCCAAGCTCAGCCAAGCCTCTCCCAGTGCCACTACAACTACATCTGTATCTATTTCCCCGGTAGCTCAGTGGGAGCTAGTTTCTGTGTACGGTTATGCAAGCAGGGAATGACACCTCATGAGAGAACGCGGATGTAGCATGGAAACATCGACACTAGGGAGGGACCCACTCTTTTGGCCTTTGCCCGGCCAATGTAGGAATGAACCTTTCCTATAACCCCATGAGCAATGCTGCTGTGTTTGAGCCTAGCCTGGGTTTCCACAGAAGCTGCGCACCCATCACTACAGCGGTGGGAAGAAGGGGTTGATAAGTTCACTAACAATTTCAGATAAAACCTAAAAAAAAAAAAAAGAAGATAATCATTTTGGGCTGAGCCAAACACTTGGCTCTGACAAAACTGAAACATTAAAAAAGGGTTCCGATTGGCGTGGCTTTGATTTTTCAGTTAAGGGAACTTTGACATATAGAGACTTTTAACTCATCAAAATATTAAATGTTGGGGTCAAAGCTGCATTTTAGACCCCCTCCTCCAAAAAGTTTTGGCTGAAAAATTTCACCCAATTCTTCTCGTTGTACCAAGCCCTGCTTCACTGCCTTCCCTTCAGATTACTATCTCCACAGTCTGCCAGACAGCCCACCCTCTTGCTGAGTGTGAATGGGAATAAAACCATACATGTTGGTTCCTCTGACTCAAAACTAGGCTTCAGAGACACCTGGCTGAGAGAATGCTAGCAAAATGATCTCAAAATAAAGTGTTACACTAATCAGCGGAACCATGCTACCTGGGGGGAACTGGTATCAACAGTTGCTAAAAGGATGCACCTGCTGCTCAGGAAACAGGGAACTTTGAGGATGAATTCACAGCCCAAAGATATGCATTCTTGTAAGAGAATAGAATCATAGGCTTATAGGGCTGGAGGAGACCTCAAGAGGTGATCCTGTCCAACCCTCTGCTGAAAGCAGGACCAGTCCCTACTAAATTACCTCAGCCAGGGCTTTGTCAAACCAGGATTTAAAGACCTCTTGGGGAAGAAGATTCTACCACCTCCCTTTGTAACCCATTCCACAGCTTCACCCCTCTCCTAGTGAAATCGTTTTCCCCAGTATCCAACCTAGACCTCCCACCTGGCAACTTGAGACCTCTGATCCTTGTTTTCTTATCTGTCAAGGGCATGTACCCATTTCTACAGCTGTCCCACCCACGCATGTCAAATCTCAATGCCTCTCTTTGCACGTTTAGCTTATTGGGAGAGCCCTGCTTCCTCGCCCCAGAACCCTGCTCGAGTTCTTTTCTGTCCTCATCAGTGCTGTACAAAAACTGAGGGTGAATGGCGTAGCTTGGAGCTGGTGGGGGATGCTCCAGGAGTGTGGAGCATGAATTGCCTTCGACAGGTTCAGATATGAAAGTAGAGTGGAAATGAACGCTCAGGAAAAGTCTGGTGACCTGGAAAAGCTCAAATGGGAATAGAAAAGATCTCTTGAGATGGAAGTAAGTGTCTTGATGGCTCAGGTGCTGGTATGAGGGTCAACAGAGTAGGTCCAGAAAACAGGCTCCCCCCATTCCCATATGTTTTCTAGGCAACACGGAGAATTAAGTGGAAATTGTAATTACTTGGTTTCATAACAAAGGCTCGTGTGGAAAAACCCCATGATACATTCCAGATTTTATCGGTGCTGAAAAGGAGCATTACCTGGGCTGCATTGGATGTGGCAGTTCGCCAAACAATGAGGTCCACTGTGACCAGTCCTTGGGGATGCACGGACACAGGGATCCATTCTTTGTAAACCTGGAAATTAAGTACATGGGTGGGGGGGGGGGGGGCTGTTCCACTTCACTCTTGCAGGGGAACAGACAGGGCCTGGCATGATGCTCCCTCTAATTTTTAATATCCAGGTGTGGAATACATTTTGTTATGTGCACTAAGGCATGTGCAGTTGTGCACCACCCAAAACCACACACTGCACTGTGCTTGCTCTGCTAATTAGCTGGGCAGCATTTGCATGTGTCCTGGGTGGCTGGCCAAGCGCTCAACTCACAGGGAACATTATCCCAAACCCAACCCCCCTGTCTCTTGCATTCTTGGCAATCCCTGCCACGCTTGGGTCTCCAGCCGTTCGACTTGTGGGGCCAAGACAGACAAACCACTGGCTGTGACCCGCGAGGCTGTCACTGAAGTGTGGTATCAGGAAGGCGGCTTGGCTGCACAGGCTCCCCATGCTCTGTGCCCACGTGGGCTATTAAAAACATCCCAAAGTGAAGATCATGCCTAAATTCTCCTATCCCCATAGAACTGTCCCCCTTGGGCTCATTCTCCCTCTGGATTCTCTGTCCCATCACCCTTTCTCTCCCCATGCCTGCTCCAGGGTGCTCCTCCTGTTCTCAGATACCTCCTTCTCCTCCCCACCAGAACTGAGCTCCCCTCCCCATCTGCTGGAGGCAGGAAAAGGCCTCACCTGGTGGCTGTAGGGCTGTTGAGCCTCCTATCTAGGGCCCAGTCAATTCCTAGCGCAAATGCAGTTTCTAGCCTCACATCAGAATAGGCTGTTCCCTCTCTTCCTCTACTTGCCCAGCTGCAGTCCATCACAGCCAGCACTTAACTGCTGAGCGTTCTGTCTTCTCTTGCACATGTCTTGCAAGGTGCGGCTAAATGTACAGGGCCAACTGGCCCAATGCCTCACCACCTTTGAAACAAACCCAAATCACCACCCAGCCCCAGTCAGTGTCTGGTTTCTCCCTTTAGGCGCTTGTATCTCTGCTGTTCGGAACATTCCTTCTACTGGTAGAAAGTCCCTGCTGGGTCACTCACAGCTTCACTTCTCTCTGCCGGGTATTTTTCACATACTCCCCTTAAAATCACCTGTGGCTTGTGTTTCTTGTTTCCCTGGCATGCCGGCGAGTACACAAGCTGCCCTTGGCTATGGGTGCTGCATGTGGCACTTTACTTGTTGAAACACAGCTGAAGTTGGTCCCATGCTAGCAGGCATGACAAGGGCTGTCTCTTCCCTTCACTGCTCTTTGTGTTAAAAGGGCAGACAAGGGGTCGGAAGAGGCTTTGTTTTCAAGTGACCTTTCCGAAAGAGCACAGGTTTGACAACTTATCCAACACCAGTCATCTCTGACAAGGCTTGGGTAGGACTCGAACATCAGCCAATGAGAAGAAGATGCCCTGTCAGTGCTGTGAAGGAAGCAGAGCCAGGGATTTGCAGTCAACCCTGTCCTCAGCAGATGGAAACTTTTTCTGCTTGTGGGACATTTGCCAGCAGAGCTCAACGGACATGAGGGCAGACATACTGGCTCAGATCCATTGTCCATTTAGCCCATATCCTGATCTCCGGGGGCTTGTGTCTCAGCTTGACAGAGAGTGCACAGAATAGGGCAATTTTGGAGAGAGCCACCCATCTTACCCTCCTTCAGAGGTGAAGGGTCCCCTCTCACCCCATGGGGTTGCATTCCTGATTTTGACTAATAACCATGGCTGGACCGATCCTACACAAACTTTTCTAGTCATTTTTTGAACCCATTATATTCTTGGCCATCACAACATCCCCTGACAAAGAGTTCATCCATGTGGGGTGTAAATTCATTTGTCTTAAACCCACTATTAATTTCACCAGGTTGGCCCTGGTTTTTGTATGGTGGGAAAGGATCAAAACTCCATCTCTGTTCATTCCCCACATCCCCACACCATGCATGATTTTATAGCCCTCTAGCACATCCCCTCAATCTCTCTTCCGAGATGAGCAGCTCTCCTCTTTTAGGTCTCTGCTGATGCAGAAGCCATTACGTGGCCTCAGACATCTGACACCTTTCTCGGCACCTTTTCCATTTCCTCCGTCTTTTCTAGATGGGGCAGCCAGAACGGGGCACTGTGCTCAAGGGGTGGGTGCACCAGGGACTTCTCTCCTATTTGCAGTGATTGTTCCTTGAATTTCTGTTAGGGCCAGGCTGGTCGATGGGATGGCGAGCAAAGGGGGAACTGCCCTGGACCCCAGTGATCCCAGCTGCCACTACTGGAGTGGTGACCGGAACTCCAAACCCTTTGAATCACTGCTGCAGCCCCGGCCATGCACCCCAGCTGGCTGCGGGAAGGGTGCCACCACACAGCCCATGCTGCTCAGCCCCACCCCTTTCATGAGCATGGAGCTGAGCCCTCCCCCACACACCTTGCCAAGAGGCCCAGTGAGTTTGTCAGCTCCCTCGTTCAGACTCTGGACTGGTCACCCTTTTCTCTAAGTGCAATTCACCCACGTGCTGAGGTACAGCCCAGAATTCTTTGCACCACCTTATCTTCACTGAATGCTTCAAAATATGGCTGGAACTGGGTGTAAGAGATTACACAACATTTCAATCAGGTTCAATTCTGTGTTGTACAGTGTGGTGCTTCTAGCAATTTAACTCACACCGTATAATTGAGAGCAGCTCAAATGGAGAGCTGTCAGAGAAGAGAAACGGGCATTTCACAGGGACTATTGAAACAGGCGTTGATATTTTTGAATAGCAACAGAGTGAAAGCTGTGCTAGTCTATATACTAGCAAAGCAAAAAAGCAGTCCTGTAGCACTTTAAAGGCTAACAAAATAATTTATTGGGTGATGAGCTTTTTTATTATAGAAGCACCTGGAGATGTCTCAGTGTGCCATGGGCTGTACATACAGAGCTTGAAAATACCTTGGCTTGTCTCATGCAAATGAAGCAGGTGTACACTATTATCCCCATTTTACTGCTGAGAACTGAGGCACAGAGAGAGAACATGACTCAAGCAATGTCACAGGGTCTCTGTAATTAAGCTCCTCACTTGGCACAAGGAGATAAGAACTTTGCCTGGTCTCAATGGGGTGTTATAAAGAGAAACTAGCCAAGACTGAGATGCTCAGCTACAATAATAACAGGGACCATACAAGCCCCTTAGCTCTGCCCTAGCCACAATATTCTCATCTTCCATCAGCCTTGTCTGTATTCCTTTCAAGCACCTTGTTTAGTTTTCACTGGGAAAACAGGTTAAAGAGAAAAGCAATGGTGGTAGGGGGATAAGTATGTTCCAGAAAATTAAAGAAAAGAAAAATGGTGTAAAGAAATTAATTCTTGCACAAAAGGGTATTTTATAATGGCCTTGGAAGGCATTCCATCAAGCAAAACTAACATGTATTTGAAGTGTTCAAAGAGGAACCTTCAATCAAAGAGCTTCATTTTACACTGTAATGAATTCATTTGACCTTTGTGCAGCAAGAGAATAGTGCTGGGGAAGTGGGAGGGAAGATGCACTGTTGGAAACACCATTTTATCATTAGGGGCATCTGCCTGCTAGCTGTTGCCTAATTTCTTGGGGGGCAATTAGGTCAGGTCTCCCAAGGCAGGGTGGAAAAGGGATGCCCCTTCTGCACTCAGAATCCACTAGCAATGGATTCCTTAGAGTCCTAGGTTTGGAAGAGACCTCAGGAGGCCATCAAGTCCAATTCCCTGCTCAAAGCAGGACCAACCCCTACTAAACCATCCCAGCCAGGGCTTTGTCAAGCTGGGATTTAAAAACCTCTCAGGATGGAGATTCCACCATAGATTCTAGGTAATGCATTCCAGTGCTTCACCCTACTCCTGGTGAAATAGTTTTTCCTAATGTCCAACCTAGACCTCCCCCACTGCAACTTGAGACCATTGCTTGTTGATCTGCCATCCATCACTACTGAGAACAGCCTCTCTCCATCCTCTTTAGAGCCCCCTTGAGGCAGTTGAAGGCTGCTATCAAATACCCCCTCACTCTTCTCTTCTGTTGACCAAAGAAGTCTAAGTTCCTCAGCTTCTCCTCAGAAGTCATGTGCTCCAGCCCCCTAATCCTTTTTGTTGCCCTCCACTGGACTCCCCCTTGTGTCCACATCCTTTTTGTAATGGATGTAATTTGCTGGATGGAACGGACTTTCTAGGCCTGAGGAATTAGCTGAAGGAATGAGGGTTCTGTGGGAAAAGAAAGAGGGGAATTCTTACTTCTCTCATGAAGGAAATGCAGATACTGAATCTAACCATTGATGAACCGGATCTGATAAATTTCCCCTATCCCCAGTATGGTACATAACTACATGCCATGCTAGCTTGCTTTCCCCTGCCCTGAAGCTGAGCTCACCACATGTAGGATGTGTCCACACCTAGCCAAGACAGGAACAACACATTCGAAGACATCTCAAGAACCTTCTGCCTTCCCCAGCCAGCGTAAACTCTCCTGGATATTCACTTCTAGGGAAACAAGAAGAAGTCCTGTGGCACCTTATAGACTAACAGATATTTTGGAGCATAAGCTTTTGTTGGCAAAGACCCCTTCTTCAGATGCCCATGAAAGCTTATGCTCCAAAATATCTGTTAGTTTATAAGGTGCCACAGGACTTCTTGTCGTTTTTGAAGATACAGACTAACATGGCTACCTCTCTGATACTTCTAGGGAAGCAACCTAAAGAAACAACAACAAATACTGCTGAGGGTGAAAACAAAAAGCAGTCAAGTAGCACTTTAAAGACTAGCAAAATAGTTTATTAGGGGAGCTTTCGTGGGACAGACCCACTTCTTCAGACCATAGCCAGACCAGAACAGCTGGATATGGTCTGAAGAAGTGGGTCTGTCCCATGAAAGCTCACCTAACAAACTATTTTGCTAGTCTTTAAAGTGCTACTTGACTGCTTTTTGTTTTGATACTGTATAGACTAGCACGGCTCCCTCTCTGTTACTATTCAACATGTAAAAAACTAGTTATTGATTGGTATAGAAATACACCTAAGTCTCAGACTCAGCAGCCAATCGTCCTCTGCCCCCCCGCCCCAGGGGGCCCACCCCCACTTTGCGCATCCCTACTTTAGGGCATCACAAAGCAAAAAAATCCATTTGGAATTCATTTGCCTCATTCTTTTACAGTCCTGAGCTGATGCATAGTGGCTTTGCTTGGCAAATTTGCCTTACAGTGTTCTTGCAAGCACCAGGTGACCTTCTGCTAAGATGCTGAAGCTGCATGAATAACTCAGCAGCTATTTTCCTGGACAGGCAAAACCCAGGTAAAGCAGGTGTCTTCAGAAGTGGGTCTGTCCCACGAAAGCTCACCTAATAAACTATTTTGCTAGTCTTTAAAGTGCCACTTGACTGCTTTTCGATAGTTTTTACACGCTACAGACTTATTTTCTTACACATGCTGAGAGGTTTCTTATATGAATATAACGAAAATTTCCATCGGTTTGGATTACATTAGAAAGGTCGGGGGGCCCTGCTAATTGCAGGGAGGAAAAGTGGAGCCTGACTTAAAAAGTGCTCACCCCTGCCCTACGGAATCCCTGCCCTTTAAAAGCACAGCTCCAGACAACTGCCAGCCATCTCTGGACAAAGCTGTAGGAGTTCCCCATTCCAATGCACTGTCTGTCCTCCAGCCCCTTAGAAGTCCTCTGGCTGCCTCAATATAACATCGGGCACCAGTGTACAGCAAGCAAGTCCCCAGTCACCTCTCAGAAGTTTATATGGAAGTCAGTTGTTCGGAACTCAGAACACAATTCCCCATAGAAACAATGCTATAAACGGTGGCTCGGTTCCCAGCTGAGCCCACAAAAGCCTCTTTATTTGTGGCACAGATTTAGCCAACATGGCTCTTTACCCAATTGTAGTCCTGTGGTTTCTTCATACTATTTCTGTTGCATAAAGAGCGGAAGAGGCAGTCACCTTAGAGCACTGTGGCTAGGAAAGAGACACTTGACTGAGACAGTGTTACAAAAGCAAGGTCTTGATGCAGCTACCGATAACTTAGCACAAAGGCCTATTGTTCATGGCATCGCTAATAGATGCTCAAGAGGGAATGCCACGACAAGCTGTTGCAAAATATATTGTAAAGGGCAGATATTGTGCCGGCATTAAAAGATGAATGAGGCTTCCTAAGCTATTATCAGACAGTAGCTATGAACAGCCATTTCACTTAATAGGAGGTTCACGATTTATAAGTTATTCCTTCTCCTCTTGCCCAAGCCATCCCCCCTTTCCAGAGGTGTTTAGAAGTCAACCCTTCAGGGCATGTTTTTGCAAGTGAGTACATTGTTGAGGCTCTACGCAATGTTCATGAAGCTGCAACAAATCTTCTAAGTTAATGATCCTTCTCCTTGTTAAAGCAGAGACTGAAATGCCCTGAGAAGGGCAGCCAAGAGAAGTTTGTCTGTCGTGGCTCTTTCAAATACAAGCTGTTTCAGGGAGTGACTGTTTCTTACTATGTGTTCGTACAGCACCTAGCGCAATATCTACTCGGGTATGTAGAGGGGCTGACTCACCATCACAGAGCCTCCTACTGGGAACACTGAGCATTAGCTCTGTCCATTGAGTGCACCGCCTACTGGCCAGTGCCTCCTCCATTTTCACCATATTCCCATCTCCTTCATCCCTCTGTGGACTCGTGTTGCTCACTGCATTGTTTCATCCTGGTCAGGACACTGCTCAGTCTTCTGGTCTCTCCTTCTTCTGGGGATATGAGCAGTCCTTAGTCCCACTCCCGCCACCATGGCCAACAGCAGCCCCAAAGTCTATCCCCTTGCCTCAGGGGGCAAGCTGCAGTCTGCATAGGCGAGGCTCCTTGGCAGCAAGAGGTGGTGAAATTGAAAGCGGGGAGCAGGGCCCCCACTACTCTGGGTCTTGACCGGTTTATTCCACGGGTGGAATAAATATTATGTGCACCGAGGCATGTACAGACGTGCAACACCTGTAGAAACACACGTTGCCAGCCGCAGGTGGCTGAGTGTGCTTTACTAAGCAGCTGGGTGACACCTGGATCTCTCCTGCATGGCTGCCCAAGTGCTCAGCTTACAGGGTACGCTGGTCCCAACCCAGGGACCCTGTTGGTGGCAGCCCTGTTCTGTCTTCCGTCCCTCCCCTTAACTGCCCTCACTATTCCCTGGGCCACTTCCCCATGACTCTTGGATGTTCTTGGCCCTTGTTTCAAGGCCACTGCCTGGCTGGGATCAGGCTGAGGCATCTACCTCTGCTCCACTCAAGAGGCTTCTCCCTAGCAACCAGTCCTTCCCCAGTTGGGTCCAACTGCCCTCTGCTCTGTTGAGCAGCTTCTTATATCAGGGCTGCCCCAGCAAGCTACCCTTTGACTGGCTCCCTATAAGCCTTTCTCTGACTGGAGGAGTTTGTGGCAGGTTCAGACCAGCCTGGTTTTAACCCCTCCCTTGCCAGAGTGGGGCAAAGGACCCATTACAGGGGATCTAAACTTTAGTAATAATTTTAATAGTGTTAGGCTTGTACGAAACAGTTTGGGAACCAGAGAGTTTGGGGAGTTTGCATCTTGCTTCAGTTTTATTTCACAAAACTGATCCAGTGTCACAAGACTCCTGAGATTTTGGATCAAGAACGGAACTCGTTCCTTCCCAAAAGTCACGCTGTGAGTCTCAAAAGATGGTGCTAGGGGCAAGCATCTGACACTACCTTATCCCACACTTCCCCTGGCAATTTAGAAAAAAGCGGATGGGAGTTCGGTCATCTCCGCTAGAGAAGATCAGAAAGGGGCCAGTATTTCCCATGCAAGATTTGGAAAGGGAAACGCCCTTCCATCCATTTTGTGGCTACCAACCTGTATTCACCAATGATAAATGGAACCTCCTCCCCTCCAAAAGTTTAGTTTTCAGAAGCCAGACAGCTCCAGGAAAAAAAATCATTAAAAGCCTTTTAACCATTAAATGTTTTTGATAAAATAAAAATTATAAAAAGTGTAATCTCTAGTATTGAATTAATTTCCATTGCCAGCTTTTGCATACAGCAATGCTGCAGTGCCTCCGGTTGCCTTTTCCATCCCATTAGGCCTGGGGTACAGGTTACGTCTTTCAAACACAATGAACCTCTTTAAAAACAGTTCTTAGTGCAAAAGTTTTCTTTGGCAATTAGGTCACTTAAAGCTCCCCATTATGTCAATATCACACCTAGCACCACAAAATTTATCTCATTTTTATGGATAGGGAAGCTGAGGCATGGAGCAGCTAAGTGACTTGTCCAGGGTCCCACAGGAAATCTGCAGCAGGGGAGAGACTTCAATTCCAGCCCCTAGCTTCGAGCCCAATCACTGAGCTAGCTGTCTTCTCTATATGGTGCTTGGGTTGAGAGAACTGAGAATGGCTAATGGACTTGGCATGTGCTGCATTTATATGTGGAAGCAGATAAACTCTTCAGGCCAGGGTAGGGGCAAATCATCTTTGTGTCTGCCTAGCCTTAAGCACTGGAGCCTGGAGGAGGCAAACATCCCAGTGGACAGGGCCTGGCTTAGTGTTATTTGTACTCTTCCCAAGCACCTAGAGGCCGTATGTGCAGGTACAGCTACACTGCAGCAGGACACTGGTGGTTGGCCTGGTCAGCTGACTGGTCTCGCAACACTCAGGCTGCCGGCAAACCCAACATCTGCACTGCTGTTCACTAGCCCGCTGGGCCTGCCCATTGAGTACTGCAAGGTCACACACTCTAAGGCCTGGGTGCAGCAGCAAGCCCAGATTAAGCAACCAATATGCCACTCACCACTAGCTCCATGCCCCTGAGAGCCACAGTCCAACCTGAAAAGGTCTCCTGGGTGGTTCATTCATTCTGCTGCTGGCTCAGCATTGTTACGGAAATTGTGTGTGTTCCCCCTTAGAGCTGCTTCCTACATTTCCTCCTTAAATTGTCCAGAATTCTCTGGCTCAGCTTCTAATTACAGCCCCCACAAGCCTTTTCTCTTGAGTTATCTCCTAGATGAACAATGCAGCGTAGCAAATAATAAGAGGTAGTAAAACACATGCGCATGCAAAAGCCTGAGTGAAAGCCCTCCGTAATTGCACCAGAGATAATTAACATTTACAAGAAGCGCATTCGTAATAAACATATATTAACCTTGGAAGCACATATAACTCCAGAAAACTAGACCTATTGGATCGCAGAAACAAACCCCGAATGCCAGATTTTATGACTGCAAATGCCAAACTTGCTGCACCATGTGTGCATTTTACAAGCACTTTTCCAAAGTCATTTCAGCTTTTCCAGGTCCCACTTTTGAGATACTGGTTCCTAAAATGTCAGTTGGTAGAATTACATATACCAAAGGAGCACTCTTTGAAGTGTTTCAGAAGTCAGTCTGCCTCACGAAAGCTCATCACCTAATAAATTGCTAGTCTTTAAAGTGCTACAGGACTGCTTTTTTTCCACTGTGTAGCTGTTCAGTGCCTGACCCACGTCCACTAACACAGGCCAGTCCACAGGTTTTTTTACTTTACCATTTCCTGTGCTCTACCGAAAGAGCAGCAAATGCTGCCCTAAGATCCAGGATGACCCCTGGCTTTTTTGATATCTGATAGGTTACCACACCCAGCTTCTCCCTCACTGCCAACCTACTAGTGATTTTCAAAAAGAGCTGTTAATAAAGTGCTCTATTGTCCTTTATTTCTGAACCACAATGACACCGCAGAATTCTTCTACACCTTGATCTATAAGCATGGCCCCCGCAACACAGTCAATTAAAATTGTTGCCCCTGCTTTTGAGGCTGTAGTTTCTCACAGGACATTCATTCCTTGGTTAGATACTCCCACTACAAAATCCCTCCAAGAAAATGCAATCAGTTTTCATCATGAGCAACACAAAAGAGCCAGGCAGGGAGGGAATCATCTCCAAGATTTAAATTAAAAATAGCAATCAATATTGTTTCTGAATGCAGAACGAAGGGATGGGAGGGCACTCAAACAGCCTTAGAAATTCTAGTCAGCAAAGTCTTTCGCTACATTACTTCCCAGTTACTTTCCGTTTTTAATGGGAAGGCTGTAAAAAGGACCAGATGTCCTCAAGGAAAGTGGAAGGAGTAAAAGTGTGAAGGACATTTGGGCAGCACTTGAGTAAATTTAAAGCTAGGATAGAATTCTCCTCTGCATGCCAACAGGAAAGGAGAGGAATTTCTTCACTTTACTCATTTCCCCGCCAGGCAGGTAAATTGTCAATGACACACCTCATTTAACAAGAAACTAATAATGATCAATAACGGCGCTTTAGTCTAGTCTTGTCTGCTTTACTACTAGATCTGGCAACTTTCCCACAACTGATCATTAACCCAAATGCACAGCCAGGCCAAGTTGATTAATGGCCTTTCACACTTAAAGGCACAACTCCAGATTGCAGAAACCTAATGTTAGTCTTGGGAGGCAGAGACTGATCAGGGTTCAGTGAAATAATTGTGTACAGCTGGGTACACACATCTCCTTCTCCTTGCACATGTGTTGTCAGATGTAACTTGCAGTTTCTCCTTCCAACCCAGAGCCCAAGACCATAGACTCAATGAATTGACTCTCAACATTTTTCCAAACTGGGCCCACCCAGAGCTTTCTCTAGAGTCAGGATTGATAGGGGATTCCTTCCTATTTAGCAAAATGGAAAGGACAGATTGATTGCCTCATTAGTTTGTGGCCCTTTCTACTTGAAAATTTCCTGGAATAACTCTTGTGGGATAGGAGGAGGAGTTTACTTTCTTCCTCCCCCTTTGCTCTCGAACCAGTCTCCTCTATAAGAAAGAGCCTGAGGTCTGCTCTTTGCTAGACAGGGTAGTTGATTGTAGATAGGCAATTCTATCTAGGGCAATCATGTAGAATCAACTTACCTGGCCATCTTCACAGAGGGAGACCGACAGGAGAAAAATCCCCCATCGACCTCCCTTACGCCTTGCGATATGGAGGAGTATAGGGCTCAATGGCTGACCCCAGATAGATCAACATCACATGTCTCTACCAGCTGTGCAAAATCAAACTCCAGTACCGTGTCTACACTAGCCCCAAACTTCGAAATGGCCATGCAAATGGCCATTTCGAAGTTTACTAATGAAGCACTGAAATGCATATTCAGCGCCTCATTAGCATGCGGGTGGCCACGGCACTTCGAAATTGACGCGCCTCGCCGCTCCGCGGCTCGTTCCGACGGGGCTCCTTTTCGAAAGGACCCCACCTACTTCGAAGTCCCCTTATTCCTATGAGCAGATGGGAATAAGGGGACTTCAAAGTAGGCAGGGTCCTTTCGAAAAGGAGCCCTGTCGGGACGAGCCACGCGGCGGCGAGGCGCGTCAATTTCGAAGTGCCGCAGCCACCCGCATGCTAATGAGGCGCTGAATATGCATTTCAGTGCTTCATTAGTAAACTTCGAAATGGCCATTTGCATGGCCATTTCAAAGTTTGGGGCTAGTGTAGACACGGCCCCTGAGATAGCAAATGGGATGGTGCTATATCCTGGCCTCACATGCAGGGGCTCTTCTTGGAATGTGGTTGCCAGGGCAACTCTCTTTTCTCAAACTCTAAGGCCTGTCTGAGCTGGGATGACCTTCCTCAGATCCTGCGGGTGAGATGGAGGGGGCCCAAGCAGGGGTAATCTTCCACTCATGCTAACTGGGTTTCTGAACTACAGATTTATAAGCCTACTCCAGAGATTAGGATTTGAATAGGGGGTTGTTAGCAGAATACCATAACCCGCCTCAGAAATTTCCATCCTACACTACTCCCTTCACCCACCATAAATCCACACCCCCTTCTTCCGAGGCTAGGCACACACTTTGTCAAACCACTAGTGTTTAGTTCAGTCATTCCTGGTGCTGCTCCACAGCCGACAGCATCTGTGTCCTTCCAGATGTTTGCTCTCTGCTCTGAAGCGGCCGCTCCTGCCCTACTTACTGCTTCCCAGTGGCCCCGAGAATGAGAGAAACGAACAAGAGCCTCCCCACAGCACTGTCATTAAGCACCAGGTGGAAGCATTCAGTTGCCTGCTCAGAGCTTTGCTCCCGATGGAATTTCTGATTTAATCAAAACCCTTTTCTTCCAACCCGCCTGAAACCCACTTAGAGACTTGATGGAAGACTAGAGAAGGGCTAAAAGGATGCATATTCCTCCCCCCCTCTCCCCGCCCCGTCCTTCCTGACACCTCTCAGTAGCAAGACCCTTTCAGAGGAAAGCACAATAAAGGAGTAAAACCTGTGAAAATGAATAGGAACTCTGGCTGGGGTGAGTGGAATGCAGTGATTACCAGCCCTGTCAGAAGAATATGTCTCTGCTAAATGGCTGTCTCTGCTCCCATCTTACCACAAAGCTTCTCCTCGGGTGCCTGAGGTGAAGAGAGCCTGGTAATGGAGCTGCATGTAAGGAGGCCACATGGTGGGATGATGATCTCTAGGGTTGCTTCTTCAGCGGTTTCACTGTGTGCAGGAGCACAGCCTGCTGACCAGGGCACTGGCCTGGAAACTGGGAGACGGTGGTTGGTCTGTATGTGCGCAGACAGGGCTGGTTGCTGTGCTGCAGAGCTTGTCTGCACAGACAAAGGAATTACTCCAAATGGGGCCTGAGGTGCAAACAGACAAAGTGATTTTTCTCCCAAGTCAACGGGTGGCAGAGCTGGGAAGCAAATCCCTGTCTCCTGCTTTCCAGCCCTGTGCTCTACGTCCATCCTTCCGCACCGGTGGGTGCTTGGAAGGCTTGGGGTAACTCCTACAGCAATGATACCTGCAGGCAAGTGCCCAGCTGAATATGAGATATGGCAAGGGTAGGCAAAAACATCACTACAGGTTGAACCTCTAGGGCAGCACCCTCAGGACCTGACCTGCGGGCGACTCAAACCTGGGATGCTTAGTGCAGGCGTCTCTAGAGTTTTAGCCAAAAGCCTCAGCTCCAGCTGTAAAGGACACTGCATTCTTGCTCTGAGAAGTTGGTCTAGGTGCCACTACATGGATGGCAAATCACACGTAGGCGTGTGGGTTACATACTTGCCCTAGCTGAGGAAGCACATCCCAATCTTCAGAGATCCCGCTGAAATCCCAGACAAGCCCTCACTGGTTACTCCCCCACCCAGGCAGATTAGGACCTGGGACCTCTGGAGCTTTGTGCAGGCACCATTACAGTTTGAGCTAAAAGCCAGCCACAGTTATTTAATACTTCTCTTTAGGGTGACCAAATCTCCCTGTCCAAAACACAGGACACGGAAATATGGGGGGAAGAGGCTGCTCCTCCCAGTCATGAGGAGCCGGGAAGGAAGTGGTGTCCACCAGTGTTCCCCAGGAGCCTGAGGGAAGTGGCAGCCATCAGCAATCTCCAAGACCTGGGGAAGAGGCAGCTGCCACGCTTCCCGCACTTCCCTGAGGCTCACGGAAGTGACTCCTGCCATGGCCCAAATATGGGACAATTGGTCCCTTTTAAAATATAAGTCGGGATGCCTTTTTGGAGTCCCAAATATGGGACCGTTCTGCCCAATACAGGACAGATGGTCACCCTCTCTCTAGTACTACAACACAGAGGCACCCCAATCAAAGATCAGGAAGCAACTGTGCTCAGAACTGAGTTCTTCCCACAAACTGCTGGCAGGAGAAAGTGAAGCAGGCCGGCCTAGGCAGTCTGACGTGTTGGGCAACTCCATGTAGACAAGAAATGTTGCAGTCTAGGAAAACCATAGGAGGGGGCAGGAGAGAGGCCAGTCTCCACCTTAGAAAGGTGATGACTGGGGAGCTTGAAGCTGGAGCATGGGTGCCCCTGGCAGAGTCTGAGGGGAGGGGAAGCATGGATAGCTGCCTTGAAATGTGACCAGTGCAGCACAGGCTGGTAGGTTTTACCTTTCCAAGAGCAGAATTTAAGTGTCATCAATTCAGTGCTGGAAGGAGAATTTGCACTGGGAACCAGGGCCCTAATCCAGGAGGTCAAGAGACCCTGCCTGCCTTCCGGCCTCACCGGGAGGACACCCTGGATTATTCCAAACACAAGCTCCAGCCCCACCACTGCTGTTTGAGAAGCTGTCACTATACACCCACGTAGCCTATTCCCCTCCTGGGGTCTGCCACCAACACGAGTCTCTGTCTCCCCTTCCAGTGAGAGGGTGTAACCAGATGACTGTTCCAGCACATTTCACCTTCAGCATGGTATTTGACATTCAAGCAACCAGAGACCACGGTACAGCGAGTCCCAGCAAGCAAGAGCCCCAAGAACAGTATAATCAATCCTGGAACTCTAGAGCTCCACTCCACTGGGCTTTGTCCCAATCCACAATCATACTTCACGCGGACTCTCCCCTGGTGTGGCAGGGGAAGTGCAAATAATGGGCAGGCACGGTTCCACTTGTTTGGGAGGGAGAAGAGGCAGCAGGAGAGAGGTTAAGTGAGTTGGTTCTGGGACCTCGCCGCAAGCACCGGAGGATGTGATTGGATTAAAAGTCATCTAACGTGGAATGAGATCCTTTGGATGATGCCAGCATTCGTTGTGTCAGAGTGGCCCATGTACAGAGCTGCAAAGAAAGAGTGGCCACAGCACAGAAATGTATGATTAGGACAGCTAAGCCCTGATCCTTTGGCTTGCTTGTGGAGCAGCTTTCACCCTAGAAGTTCAGATTGCTGGGTCACCCTCACAACATCCCTGGGCAAGAGGTCAGTACCACTATCGCTACTTCATAGTGCAGTCAGACGAGCTATGGAAAAGGTGGAAAGCCTTGCCAAAAGGTAGGCAGTACCACAAGCTGGGTTGAAAACTCAGGCATCTTGGCTCCCAGTCTAACAAGCAGACCAGCTTTTCCCACCAACCTGAATCCCACTGACTTTCAGTGATTTTAATGGGAGTTGGGAGCCTAGGGAGCAGATCCTCCAAAGGTATTCAGGAGCCAAAATTCCCTTGACTTTCAATGGGACTGATATTCCTAACTCACGTTTCAAAGTTTTACCCTTAATGTTTCCATGCCTCTGTGCCCCGATCTCCAAAGTATGCCTGGGAACATCTCTTTTGCCTTTTCTTTGTCTGTACCAAGCTCACAGCAGAGACCATCTTAGCAGAGCAGAGACTCTAAATGTACAGCAGCAATCACAATGGGACCCTGATCTCACCTGAGACCTCATGCTACCGTAATAAGCATATTATAGCTGCACTGAACTGACATCAGGCTTTCATGGGCATGGAAGCTGGTAGTCTTTAAGATGCTGCAGGATGCTCAGGATCCAGAAGGCAAATAAAATATACTCTTAATCTCCTGTTTTCTGGAGGCGGGGGGTGGGGTGGGGTGGGGGAGGAAGGGCAGCAGGGCCCGACTGCTGATTGTCACAGATTGCAAGTGCTTGATGCTGTAAGGTAGCCTGTTGGTTAGAACAGTAGACTGGCTTCTAGAACTGCTGGCTTCTAGTCCTGCCTTTGCTACAGAGCATCCTTAGGTAAGTCACTTCCTGTCTGGCCTTCACTTTCCCTCTCAGTGCAGTCAGCAATAATGACGCTGAGCTCTTCTGCAAAGTGCTCTGTGACCTACCCAAGAAAAGAGCAAGGCAACGGCAAGGATTCGTGCACGCCACAGAAGAGGCTAGAGAAACAAGAAGGTCCAAGGTTTGCAAGGGAATACTGCATCCTACGTATTGATTCACCTCTTGTCTCAGAAGAGTGAGAGAAATAAAGTCTCCCATTCTCCTGCTGTTTCCAGCAACTCCCTCCAGGAGCAGATAAATACATAATAGAACTTCCATTTCCTTTGTGATCAGGGCAGCTATTTGGCTCTTGATATATTAGCATTCAACGCTCTGGATAACTGTAGACTTCCGAGGGCCAGAAAGATGACTTTAATGCACATACTTGTCCACTTCTGGGTTTAATAAAAGTACAGGTGCTTTTAATCTTCTTTCAGCTCAGCCTCCCCGCAAATTTCAATACACTGGCAAGACAGAGAACCAACTATACCTGCCAGTGCTTGTCATTCGGAACTCTTTGGCTAGCAGCTCTGATGGATGGGGGAGATGGAGCACAGCCCTTCTGCATGAATTGTCTGCCACCCATGCAGAGAATCTATTCTCACAACAATCGGAACTGAATTTTCAGTTTCACCGGAGGTTCCTAAATCACTTAGGAGATTCCAAAAGTTCTGCCCGAAAGTGGGGCAGACCTCTCAGAAGCATCAAAGTGACTTTAGGTGGCTATCTTCCCCCCCATCCAAGATGAAAGCGATATGCCTTGCCCTGGTGTGAGTGGGACTGGAGCAAAAGGCTGAGATTTCATGAGAATTCTATCTTAATGGGACCCCAGGAGTCCCAGAGTGCAAGCTACCAGCCAGGCTGTTCCCTAACACCAGTCTCTTGACATGCAACACTGGTCTCTGTGAATTCTTGCTGAAGATCTTTCTCCTACAACTCTGCCTGCTGCATTGCTTAGTGCGAAAGAAACACTGCAATCAGGTTGCATTAACTTGATAACGACCCTTATCTAAGGGCTGGGATGGAACAGAGATTGCCAAGCAGCCATCAAAAACCGAAACACTAGAAGAATTACAGGAACATCTGTTGGCCTCAATAGAGCTGGAGTATGGGAGACAGTGTTGTCTAATGGCTAAAGCTAGGGCCTGGGACTCAGGAGACCTGTGATCTCTTCCCAGCTCTGTCCCTGGCCTGCTGAGTGATCCTGGGCAATTCATGTCTTCTTATTTATAAAACAGGTGTAACTCAATTAATAGGCAGCAAGTTTAAAACAAACAAACAAACAAACAAACAGAACTTCTACACACAATGCATAGTCAACTGTGGAACTCCTTGTCAGAGGACGTTGTGAAGGGCATGACTATAACAGGGTTAAAAAAAAAAAAGAGAGAGCTAGATGAATTCATGAAGAACTGGTCCATCCATGCCTATAAGCTGGGATGGGTGGGAATGGTGACTATTGCTTCTGTTATCACAAGCTGGGAATTGGCAACAAGGGAGGGATCGCTTGATGATCCCCAGTTCTGTTCATTCTCTTTTGGGCACCAGGCATTGGCCACTGTCAGAAGACAGGATACTGCGCTTGATGGACCTTTGGTTTGACCCAGTCTGGCTGTTCTTAATACTACTGACCTCCTTTGTTAAGTATTGGGATATCTATAAAATGAAAAGTGCTAGATTAAAAAAAGATACCTACTGCTATTTTTAACATAAAAATCCCCTCTGAAAGCAAAGTAACAAAAGAGAAAGATCACAAAAGCACTAAAATCCCCAGTAGACTTTTTACCCTTGGGAGAATTTCCAGAGCTGCTATAAAAATCTATTGCCAATTCAATACAGTCATACCCTGAGATACACCCATTTGGGTTACAAGAATTCGACTTTACAAGGAGTTTCATTTAATACCCCTACTTCGGCGTATGAGGCATTTCTTCACATTTACGAGGACAGATTTGGATTTTGCGCACCTCAGTGGGATGTGGCGCCCTGCAGCGGGAGAAAGGCCGAGGCTCTAGGCAACGGCTGCCCACAGCTGCTGCCTGCCCAGTGCATCTCTCTGCAGCACCCGGTGGCAGTTTCCCGGAGCCCCCGGCCAGCCACAGCAGGCTCCCTCCTCCGGAGCCGGGAGAGGAGGGGACAGCACCCAGCCATGGAGCCGCCACCCTGGGCACCTTGGCCCACCCCCACCTTTACCTTGACACTGCTGTGGCTGGTCCGGGTCTCCGCCTCGGTGCTGCAGCAGCAGTGCGCCCCGGCCCGGCTGGCGGACGCGGGCTCCCTGCGCTCCTGGCGGCACAGGCCAGGGTCAGGTGGAGGCTGGCGGCTCTGGTAGGTGAGCACAGAGGGGATGGAGTCGGCGGCATCAGTCTTGACAAAGAGGCTGTGTAGAGGGCCGGCAGCACGGTGCGGGGAGGTAGACTCATCTGAGTCCCGGCAGTAGCTCACACCACTCTGCGAGACATGGATGCTGGGCGCACAGCCCATCCCGGCCCCGCCGCTGCCACTTGCCCCCACCAGGCGGCTAGGGGGCTGCCGCCGCCCTCCCTGCGCAGCTGTGCCTCAGGCACTGCTCGCCTCCTGCAGCGTTCCATCCCATTTAGCGCCTGGCTCTCCTGCCGCTGCTGCCTCGGCCATCGCCGGCGGGGCCTCTCCACCGTGGAGCCCTGTATGAGCGAGGCATCGCCCCTCGCCAGCCAGGGGCCCCCTGTGCCTGCCTAGCTCCCTGCGTGGCCAGCCCCTGGCACTGCCCCCTCCTGGCTTAACCTAAGCTGTGCTCAGGCCGGGCTGCCTCCCCGTGCCCTGCTCTGCCCTGCCCACCCCCTTGCACTGGCCCCACTTCTGCAGCTGTGGGCAGATAGCTGGCTTTGTGCTTCCTCTCCCAGGCACTCTTTGATTTCCAGTCCCCTTGCAGCCCTGTCTCTGCACCTGGGACAGCCCCCGAAAACAGGTAAACAGCCATATTATACAGTAATTAATGAAGGGAAAATGCCTTGTTAGGTTGTATTATGATAACTAATGTTAACTACTGAAGTAATTGTGTTCATTTTAATGGGATTTGGTGTTGTTTTAGCATAAATGGGTATAAATTTTGGGGCTCAGAAACGCATAAAATTTTTTCACATTGAAATTAATGGTAATTACATTTTCAACTTAGGAGAATTCACCCTAAGAGGGGTTTTTCAGGAAGGAATTACCCTCGTAAGGCAGGGGAAGACTGCATTGCTATCCATTTGACAAGGAGTGAGTCCAGATACCACAGTGACGGGCAGCATTATGAAAGCATAAGCCAATCACGACCCTGTTTTGGCAGGCACTGGGCAGACACACAGTGAGGATTACAGTAAAAATACTGACTGACATCTGCTGTAAAATCCATCTATGTCTTGTAAAACAAAGAATAGAAGACACAGTGCTCCCCATTTCAGCTCCTTTGATATTACAGGTTGAACCTCTCTGGTCCAGCATGATGTTAATTGGCTGGATGACCACTTATCATGGGCGTGGCTATGATTCCTGTGGGCCATAAAGTTTGTTTACAACCACCAGTCCTGGCTCTCTGTGCTGTTAATCAGCTACAATTTACCCCAAAATGCCTTGGAAGAGCCCAGTGAGCAGCGGACGTGTTGGTAATGCTGCTAGACTAAATTGACTTCCCATGGTTTGGCAAATTCTCTGGTTCGGCATCACTTAGGTCTGAGGGCACTGAACTAGAAAGATTCAACCTGTATTAGTTAATTACAGAATGGGGGAGAGGAAGAGAACTCTCCTAGGTTGTTGCACTGAGACATATTTCATTCACTCCCCTCTGTCTTTGCTTAATGGCTCAAAGGGATCCAACTCCCTATAGCTGGCTAAGTGTAGATACTGTAAGTTTCAAATCAAAAATACTTTTGTTATCTTGCTGGAGAGAAAGCACCAGCTTTTACATGGTATATGGTTAAACAGAGAATGTTCTTCCGTATCCTCAGAAGAGTTTTGCACAGGACACAACCTCACTTCTTATTTTCCAACAACACAAAGGAAATGTCTCCAGTAGCTGTGTCCTTTTAGGTCTAGTTTTAAGTGTACATTTCCCTCCTTCCCTCTGTCACAAGCTCTTCTTTCCCCAGGGTAGCTACACTGCCTCCCAGACAACAAGAAGCTACAGACTAACACGGCTACCTCTCTGATTGTGCTTCCCAAGGCTTTTTTCCTTTCATATGTCATGGACGGTCTCCATGCCAAAGGATGAATGGACATAAATCCAACATCAGAAACTGGAATACAAGTAAACCTGTAGGGGAGCACTTCAACCTCCCTGGACATTCAATAATGGATTTAAAAGGAGCCATTCTTCTACAAAAGAATTTTACCACAAGGTTACACAAGGAGACATCAGAATTGGAATTCATTTGCAAATTTGGCACATTTAAGATAGGCCTTAACAGAGATCTCAACTATTTTATTCATTACAAAGGCAAGTTCTTCACCTTTGATATTCTCAGGAAGGGAACACATCGTACTGAATGTGCTTCATCTACTGGTCCTATTGCTGACAGGTAACTCCCTTCCTTCATCCTGCCCCTACCCTTCCACCCTGCTGTATAAGCCATGGATTCAAACTGCCTACTCCAACCAACAGAAGAAATGGGCCTTAGCCCTGAAAGCTCATGACCTAATAACTTAGTTAGTCTTTAAGGTGTTACAGGATTGCTTGTTATTTGTGAAGCTACAGACCAACAGGGCTTACACTTCTGAGACAACGCAGGTTTGGGCTCAGACAGAAGAGCAAAGAGAGAAAGTGCTCTCGGCACAGCGTGTAAGCAAATGGAAGGCAGTGTTTCCTATTGGCTAAAGCAGCAGTTCTCAAGCTGAGGTACACAGAAGTCCTCCAGGGCTACATCAACTCATCTAGTTATTTACCTAGTTTTACAATATGCTACATAAAAAGCACTAATGGAGCCAGTACAAACTAAATTTCATAGAGACATTTCTACTGCTTGGTATATTATGCACTGAAATGAAGTACAATATTTATGTCCCAGTTGATTTATTTTTATAATTATGTGGTAAAAATGAGAATGTCAGCAATTTTTCAGTAAGTGAGCAGCAACACTTCTGTCTTTTATGTCTGCTTTTGTAAGCGAGGCAGTTTTTAAGTGAAGTGTAATGTGGGGGTATACACGACAAAAATCACGCTCCAGGAAGAGGTGCAGAAGTTGAGAAGGAACGGTTGAGAGCCACTGGGCTGTGACATGTAAGATGTAGATTCCCTTTCAAACTCTGCCAGCTGAAGAACAGGAAGCTGCATAGAATAGGAATGCGTTTCTGCTCCAGACTTTGCTATGTGATCTTGGGCAAGCCCCTTCATCCTGTTCTGTGCCTTGGTTTTCCAATCTGTAAAATAGGGTTAATGGCAGTGGCCCCCTTTGCAAAGTGTTTAGAGATGTACTGATGAAGAGAACAGTAAGAGGATAATATTAAGGGATTCAGCATGAGACATTTTTCCCTTAAGAAGCATTAGACAAGGAATGTTCCCTCCATCCCACCTCCACAAAAAAGCACAGTGCTGCCGAAAACTCTGCCCCCATATTGAACATGAACGGTTAAACAGAGGTCCTGGGCGTGACATTATCTGATGTCAATATGAACAGAAAAAACTCCTATTGCTACCACTACTGTGTTATTGCAATAAATCTTATACCAAGTAGGACACAAGGCCAGAAAGGGTGAAGCAGCTTGCAAGCTATGTGACCTGTAGGCAAGTATGTAAATGATAATTAAGGTCATTCACAATAGTTAGTTTAGAACTTTGAAGCACACACCAGTATTGTTAGAAGTAAGAAGTAATGCTAATTGCATGTGTTTATTATGTCTTGTTAGATGTTGGGCTGGGCTGTTTATTACTATAGCCCTTGATTCAGAGATCAAAGGGAATATTAACATTTAGATGAATGTTGGGTGAAATAGTTTTCTTGTACATATGCCTCTTTAAAAACAAAAAGCAGTCAAGTAGCACTTTAAAGACTAGCGAAATAGTTTATTAGGTGAGCTTTCGTGGGACAGACCCACTTCTTCAGACCATATCCAGACCAGAACAGACTCAATGGTCTGATATGGTCTGAAGAAGTGGGTCTGTCCCAGGAAAGCTCACCTAATAAACTATTTCGCTAGTCTTTAAAGTGCTACTTGACTGCTTTTGGTTTTGATAGTGTATAGACTAGCACGGCTTACTCTCTGTTACTATGCCTCTTTAAAGTTTGTGATAAGTTTAGCCATTAAGCAGTTTATGTTAATTACCAAGATGTTTGGGAAACAGAAGATTACATCAAAAGCCTATTGTTCTCCCAGGACCGAATGGTCCAGGAGCTGCTGGAAAACTGCCTAAAGGCCCTTGGGGCTTGATCCTTTTTAACTCAATCTAAGTCTACACTGGTACTATAACTTTCTGGCTCTGGGCTACGAAAAAACACCTTCCCCCCAGGCAGAGCAAGTTACAGCACTGTAAAGCGCCCATGTGGGCCAGAGCTGTTAGCTCCCTCAGCACTCTGTGTAAACCACTTCCATGAGATCAGCTCTCCCCCAGCTGTTCCTGCCTCGGCTGCACTTTAAACTTTTAAGTACAGACAACTTTTCTGATCTGCTTCCGCTTCATCAGGGGAAATCCCAGTGGCAAGATTTGAGCGCTCCAAGCCTGCTTGGATCCATCCTGAGATATGGGGCACTGTACTATAACCTATAGTCTAACTCTGTAAGGACTCTTTGCAAACCTCACCATCTCTGCTATGATTCTAATCTCAGAACCGAGCTCATGTCTGCACAAGTTGAACCTCTCTAATCCAGAACTCTCTCTTCCAGCTGGATGACCACTTATCATGGGGGTGGCCAAGTTTCCCGGGGTCCTGTAAAGTTTGTTTACAGCCCCCCATCTTGGCTTTCTGTGTTCTGTGCTGTTATTTGGCTCTAATTTGCTCCTAAATGTCTTCTAAGAGCCCAGTAAGCGGTGCTGCTAGACAACATTGACCTCATGTGGTCTGGTAATTCTCTTGTTCAGCACCGGTCAGGCCCTGATGGTACCAGATTAGAGAGGTTCAACCTGTTTCAGGGTTCCCTGTAAGCTGAGCACTTGGGTGGCTGCCTAGAAGAGATTCTGGTGCTGCCCAATTGATTAGCAGAGTGCCTACAGCCACCTACCGTAGGAAGCATTTGTTTCTATTGGTGGTGTACATCCACACATAACAAAATTTATTCTGCCCATAGATGGAAAAATATTAGAGAGAACACTGATCTGTGGGTATAGGAACTCTTAACCAGCCATCTCTTTCCTTTTATAAAAGTAAATTTGAGCTTAGTTAATAGGTAAAAGTGATATGCCAGTCTTTGGAGGTAAGCTCAGAAAGATTCATTGACCCAGGAAGTAATGTGTCCAGACCTTTGGGAAAGGTAGACCTTTGACTTGGTTGTCTGGATGGAAGCCCAAGGCTGGTTTGCTTTGAGAGAAGTGTGTTGTTGGCTTCTGGGTAAGCGGTAACGTATCCCAGAAGCAGTTTTGTGCTGCCTCAGTACATCTAAGTATTGGAAGAGCCACAAGTTTTAGGGAGTGGCTCCCTCATTCTATGGGGCTTGACTCTTATTTAGTAACCTCAATTTGCTTCCCTGGGACCCCAGTCACACTGGCCATGTGGGTTCACTGCCAACCCCTGGCACACCCCACATAAAACAGAGCCGTTTAATCTTGTACAGTGAGCAAATAGCACCTTGGCTAAGGTGTACCTGACAAATGGAGAATTACAGTATCTGCAATATTTGATTCCTGGTATCAACCCCCTTCCAATTTGTTGCAGTGCAGCTGCAAAGTTGTCTGATAAGCAACAAGTTCCAATTCAGAGGAGTTTTCAAATGATATCATACTGAACTGTATTAAATATTTAGTAAAGATCTACCTGCTGCAGTTCCAGGTAGCCCTTCCTTCAGCAACACTCAACCTCATGAGGAAGGGAAGCTGAGAAGTTTTATAGAGATTTCCCTTCCCAGAAGCCTTTGCGGGGAAAAGAAGTCCCACTACACTCTCTGGGTGAATGACAGGCCCACTGGCCAATCAACTCTCTTTCCTTCACTCTGGATCCTATAAGAACTTTAACCCACCCTACCATTGTGGCTCATACCACTCCTTCCCGTCTCCACTGAGAACCCATACAGCTTTAGAGAAGGAGGACAGTATGCTACAGCTGCTACCACATATACTACACTTTTAGCCTTTGCTTTGACCAAGGCACAAGAGGCAGACCCTGGTATTTATTTTGTAACAGTCCACTGGTAACAGTACTGGACTGAGAGTTAGGACAGCTGGTTCCTTCCCAGCTTTGCCATTGGCTCATTCTGTCCACCTGGGCAAGTCACACAACCTTTTCATGCCTCAGTCTACCTGCCCATAAAATAGGCACAATGAAGTGTCCCTATGTCAAAAGAGGAATGACTAAAGTGTAATGGAGATTAGTGGTACAAAATGAAGCCAATGGAGGTGTTTGGCTTAGTTGACAAGCAGATGATCATTAAAATGGGGTTGGGAGAGTGGAAAGTGAGCCTTTTAGTGGGGAGAGTTGTGTGAACACAGAATAACACAAACCAAATAGTGCCACCTCTCCGCTCTAATTGTGCGAACCGCAGAGTTTGTGGTTCTTAAAGCACCACAAAGGCGCAAAGCACAAAGCCAGTCCTGCCTTTGATTATGAACGTGCTTTAAAGAAAAATAGGATTAAAAGTGACTCAGCACAGGACCCACACATTCACAAAACGTGAGTGGAAATCCCAGAGGTCAGCTGGTGTCTGCTATTAAAGCCAGCTCTCCTACAAGAAATATATCTTCCTGACAGGTTGACAAACGTTCGGAGGAAGGCAAAGTTATGAACTCAATGCAGGCTCGAGCTCTGAGAATTCCCATACTTTGTGTCAAAGCTCCGTGGGCGGGGTGACTCATAAAAACATGGAGTTTTGCTTCCTTTGCACCTATGCATTTGTTTATTTGCATTTCTCTGGTAATACAGGTTGCACCTCTCTAAACCAGGGCTCTCTGGTCTGGCAACATCAGTGGTCCAGCAGGACCATGGATTTTCCTGGACCAGAGAGTTCCTGTGGCTGGGAGCCCCATGGCAGAAGGACCTGCAGCTGGGAGCCCTGCTGGGGCTGGGAGCCTGGCAGGGTTGGCATCCTGCAGTCCAGCTGGGGTTGGCATCAGCAAGGCCAGCAACGCAGCCAGGCTGATGGTAGGGGGACTGACATCCAGGAGCTCAGCCAGCACTGACAGTCCACATGGGCTGGAAGAAGGGCGGCAGACCAAGGCCGGAAGCTGAGGTTGTGGCAGGAGTGGGGGCAGCAGCCAGGGCCAGGAGCATACCCAGGCCGGGGACCAGTGGCAGGGGGCTGGAATGGCCCTTCCCTGTTCCTGCAAATTCCCTCATTTGGGACTGGTCAGGTCCCAAGGCCGCTGGACCAGGGAGGTCCAACATGGCCAGGAGTTTTTCTGCCAGGAAGAGGAGGTGCTAAACTCTTCCACTGCAGCTGGATTTCTAAGTTATTTGTTACCTTTCCTACAGACTCTGCATCAGCAACACTTTCCAAATGGGCTTCTCCCATTTAGGGCACACAACTCCCCTTGGTCTGAGACTTGTGCTTCTATGTCAGACCCATGCTTGTGAAAATCCCCATTGCTGCATGGCATGGCCTCATGGACTGCAATGGCACATGATTGTATGCTCTGCTGCATTGGAGGCATGAGTCCCAAACTGTACAGTAGGAGATCTGCAGGGAGGAGTGGAGACAAAGGCTCCACCCAGAACAGCTTGCAACCACCAGCTTTGCTCCCACACACACGATGGGCTTAGTTGACTCAAGGACGTGAACCAGGCACATGAAGAGCTGAAAACATGACCCTTTCCCGCCAGCAGCCTAGCCTCAGTGACTGGGCCCAGCTGGGGAACTTTGATACAGACAAGGCACTTGCTGTATTGACACAAACACACATGCATCTAGTCCCCATAGAGTCCAAGGTAATTGGTCACCTGTAAAGGCTTTGCAGGGGGTGGAGCTAAGCAGACCCTGTAGGGAACTCAGACTGGGAGACAGCACCAAAGGCAGTGGTGAAACAGGGAGCATCATTTCAGTGCTGGAATTCTTGTTTGGATTTCTCCTCTCCCACTGGGCAAACCACAGGGAGACTCAGCTGTCTGGTGGGACATAGGGAACAGCACCTCATGGGGGGGGGGGGGGGGGGGCGTGTCTGTGGCGTGGTCTCACTTCATCTGGGGCAGAGCTTCAGTGCTGGGGGTGGAGGTAGCCTGAGCACATCCTAGGTACTTGCACCAATGTTCCCTCCAATATCTTCCGTCCCTGTACAGAATAAATGTTTCTGTGTGCACCAAGGCATGTGCAAATGTGCACCACCGGTAGAAACCAAATGAGCCGTGGGTGCTCTGCTAATCAGCTGGTGGGCACTGGAATCTCAGCTGAGCAGCCACAGAAGAACATGGCTTACAGGCTACATGTGCCTGAGCCCCGCCCTCGAGAGATCCCAGCCAGGACTGTCCCCACAAGACCACCGCTCCTGCCAAGAGCATGTTTGCTTTTATCCTTTTCAGCTACATCCCACCCCGCGCTTAGCAAAAGAGAGACATTCATCTTGTGTTGAGAGTGGAGGGGAAAGCAAATCAAAAGTTCCTTTTGCTTCGAGTTGCAGGCCGTCAGGATCTCAAAAGCTTTTTCTCACTCTGCGCTCTTGAGCAGCACTGTCTATAGCTCTGTCAGCTTTCACCTGCTCTGCAAGAGCATGATTGATTCCTGCATTCACAACCAGTGCCGTCTCTTTCCAAAAGGTCAGTGGATGGGCTTTTGTGGAGCTTGTCAGTTGCGATCCTTTCCCCCTGCTTTTGCTCACTTCTACTTATTTCCACTGGCATGGTGTCCTGCTAGCTCGCCACCCTCCCAGGGAACGGTACGCTTCCTCTTCACGCAATTGGATTGTGCTGCTTGTGGGGAGCTGTGAGTCAGCACACGATCTGGGGGGAGGGAGAGACGGAGACGAGGAGGGGGTGGGAGAGGGTTTTGGAGGGGTAGCATTAAGAGCTTGTCCAGCATCCATTACAGTGAAAATGAAAAATGGGAGGCTATTACTCACCCTGCCTGCTGCCTGAAAATCCCAGTCTGAAAGTATTCGGCAGCAGCGGGGGCTGGAATGCTCATTAACAGATCAAGGTCCCCTTAGTGGGAGGAGGGAGAATTCCCTGCTGGGCTCATCCTAAAGGAAACCTGCTTAAAGAGCAGTGGCTGGTTCTGTGACTCAGCAGCATGAGGAAATCTCTGCAGAGTCAGGATCAGGGGCAATGTTCCCTCTCATCTTTTCATCCCCATGTGGAATTTTTCCCATCGATGAGCAGAATGAATTTTCATATGCCTCAAGGCGTGTGCAGATGTGTACCACCCACAGAAACATAAACTTAGCGGTGGACGCTCTGCTAATCAACCGGGCAGCATCTGAACGTCTCCTGAATGGCTGCAGAAGTGCACAGCTCACAGGGAACGCTGATCAGGAGGTGTCTTCCTCCGGCTTTGCCTATGTGTATCGCTAGTTCTAAGTTAACTTGGACTATATATACTATAACACATGAATACAATGTGAGTTGGTAGATACTGACACAGAGAGACTCCTTCTCAGGGTTGTCCCTCTATTTGAAAAACCCGATCAGGCGCAGGGTTGCCAGATTCTGCTTGTTTCCATGCATGTAGGCTTTTTCCTACTGGTATTCCTAAAGTGACACACCTGTAAAGAACGGGCAGGTGAGGGGAAGTGGGTATTGATTCCACTTAACATTGACCGGTAGAACTGTGTGCTTGCTCAGCAACCAATCAAAGCGCTACTACCGTTCAGTGGGCACACCCCGCAAATTCCAGGTGTGCAGGTGCAGTTAGCAAAACCATCCTAACCCGGAGGGTAGGCCCGCTCACTAGCCGAGGTTGCCTATCGTTGGTGTCCAGTGGCAGCCATTTTTGGAAAGGCTTGCTCCCGGCTTTTCATGGCTTGGCCAACACACTCACTTACGTTGGTAGGACTACGCTGCCCAGAGGTGTTGAAAACCCACACATCTGAGTCACCCAGGGATACTGACCTAAACCTTCATGTAGACAGTGCTATGTGGCTTGGAGGGTTTCTTCCATGGACATAACCACCACGTCTCAGGCAGGTGGAATACCGTCACCGACAGGAAACATGTCTTCGCCAAACACTACAGTGGGGCAGCTGCTTCACTTAAGTACTGTAAGTGTAGACAGCCCCAATGACTGGGTGCCATGATTTGCAGGCAAAAATCTCACCCTGCATTGTACCAGCCATGAAAACCCTTCAGGAGCCATTGGCAGAACAATCAGTCATCGGAGCTGACGCTTAAGGAACAAGGCTGTGGTGTGGTTCCAATTAAGCCACGCTAGCTTCTCTTCCCACTTTTGTTTTGCAGCTGAAAGCTGCTGGAGATGTGACAGAGTTCATCACCCTCCTTCCGCTGACTGGGGTCTCTAGAGCTGCTACCTGGGGAGCATTTGAATTCTGCTCAGGATTAAAAATTCAAAAGGATTTAGATTTAATCCAGTTGAAATGTTCATTTTCCTTACGAGAGGGAAAACCAAAGCCAAACGCTCCCTCGTGCTAAAACAAATCAAGGCAGAGCGACTCTGAATGTGGCAGC